>NW_027315757.1:34898695-35061195 GCF_026437365.1 Eucyclogobius newberryi | reverse complement strand
TCAGATGGACTTGTTGCTGAAGGTTGTGTGCAGCTCTTTGAGGGTGAGATAGCCTGATTTACTGGTGTCCACTGGTAAGGACGAGGCCCTGCACATGGGCTCGGTCCCCGGCCAGCCCAGCAGGGTCCCACTTACGGCAGGAGAAGCAGTGACGGGCGCGTCCTCCTCCAGCGCGTGGTTATCGAACACCAAGTTCACCGCAGAAGGGTAAACGTGAGACGCGGGGGACAAGGACGAGGACACGGGCAGGTGGAGGAGAAGCGGAGAACTCTGGCTGTCCATGTCCTGCTCTTCAAACCTCCCAAACCCAGAGTCCGGGCTCTGTGGCTCCCTCCGCAGGCTCTCGTAGATGGACGAGGAGACGAGGGACGGGCACAGAGACAGCTGGAGCTTCCTGTGTGGACTCAGGACGTTGCCCTGGTTACTGCAGCTGCCAGTGTGAGCCGAGCTGCTGCCGCAACTGGACATGAAGTAGTCCATGTTAGAGAAGCAGGAGGAGGAGCCTGCGGAGAGGGGGTCACCTGCCGACGGCGAGTGGATCAGGGCGGAGGAGCTGCAGGGCGAGCCGCAGGGCGAGAAGGGCGAGCCGCAGGGCGAGTCGCACACCTCCACCACGCAGATGTCCTCGGACGGACGCGACAGGAAGAAGGACTCGGGCTCTGGCGCAGGATTCAGCCACTTCTGCAGGAGACATCATGGACTTAGATATTGTCTCTTTCAGTCGTATGTTTCATGGACAATTAGTTTTTATTTGGCTCATTCCCACGACAGGCTTGTGTTATGAATGATGTAATAATGACGTCACAGCATTCTATAGGCCTTAAATGTATATTTGCTGTAATCTACTATATAGTAAGTTCTAGGGTCTAGTCCAGGGGGGGCCATATTCCAATCCAGGCCAGTAGCGGAGGGCCGGCCCCCGATGATTGGTGTGAAAAAAAAATCAAAGAAATTAAATATCAAATAAAATATCACTTTTCTGTCAAATGCACGCTATTAAATCTGTTATTTAATTCATTTCACGTCATATTTATTATATTAAGGACACAAGTGCAGACAGATGCCTGAGGGCAATCTTTTTAATATGACTTTGCATGTTTGGCGGGCCGGATTATAAAGACAAACGCGCCACATGTGGCCCGCGGGCCGCAGGTTGCCCACCCCTGGTTTAGTTTAATAGAAATGATGAGGTTCAACATATGTGACTTTACTTTTTGGATAACGTTTGTGAGAAAACCATGTTATTCATAATGAAAACCATGATCTGGAAGTATGACATCATCATATTCTAGATCATTCCCCTCAGTTCATCAATAAGCAAAGGTTTGGTCTGTGTCCCACCTTCAAGTTCCCTCCATGAACTGAGTGCAGCGTGCAGAAGTATTTGGAAGGGTTTGGAACAGTCTTCTTCTCTCTGTGGAACCTGGAACAACAGTGGCACGTGAGGCGGGACAAAGAGACGACAACTGAAGTTCCATTTGGAGCTCACTCACTTCTTTCTGGTGCAACACATGTAAAAAGCCAGGACGGAGACAAAGGACAGTCCCAGGCTGAACGCCAACGGTATGAAGACCAGCACAGACGGTTGGCCCCGAGATGTGGCTGAAAACAAGAACGGATAAATGTGTTATTATTTAACATTCAATGAAATACTCTAAAAACTCACCTTGTCCCATGGAGTCTGCGGCTGGTTCCACTGTCCCCCGGGACGTCCAGGACGTGGTGGGGCCCCACTCGCTCCAGTGGCCCCCGTCCCACTGAAGAGACTTCATTCTGACTCGAACCTGGAGATGACCCTTTAACCTTTGCCATATTGTAATCTCTTGGACCTTTGAAGTTTGACTCTTCACTTCCTGAACACAAAGATTACGTTCAACATTTCCACAGACGCCACTGAAAACCATCACCATGGTAACACGGGGACTCACGTCCCACGACTGGTGAAGCTGTTTGATCTGAACTTGGAAGTCGAATGATTTGACGAATTTGGAGCGAGGACGACCGAGACTCCACCATATCCTGGTCATGTTGACGGTGGTGTTGACGGAGGGAGCGCCGGGCGGGGCCATTTTGACTGTTCAGAGAGGAAGAGGAAGAGGAAGAAGAAGAGGAAGATGCAGAAGTTGAATTAAACATGAGAGGAAACAAAAGACGACTACAATTCAATATAAAGGTGTTGTTGTTGTTGTTTTGTTGTTGTTGTTGTTGTTGTTGTACTCACTGTGATTTTTCAGTGAATATTTTCTTTGGGTTTCAATCAATGTTCCGTTACATGTGCAACTGATGCTTGGCAACGTTTCAAATGGATTAAAAGCCTAAAGTGAAAAAGAGATTTGAAAATAAAAATAAAATAAAAAAAAGTTTCCTAGTTTTAGATCGGTTAGTCATGAGTAGTTTCTGACGGAGGGACAGAGGCCTGCTCGTCTCCATGGAGATGTTTTACGACTAAAATGACTCATAATGTATAAATTAGAGCGTTTAAAAAGATCCTAAATAACCTTTGTCTGACCCTCTTACACTGATAGTCGAGCGTGAATGAATGCACAGCAGTATTTTGTGGTGAGGCTTTGAGAGTGTTTTGGGTCGTTGTGGGGAAATGTGGGCGACTTATCTTATTTCTATCATCTACAGTTGTACAGTAGAAAGGACTTACCATGTCAAAGGAAAAGGTGCATCTTGGGAACCCTCCGTGTCCTTCTAATTTGCATCTGTGGCTGGACACATTTCAATCAGTTATGACCATTGGCTCTCTCTCTTGTGACACGACCGTCTTCTATATTGCAGACTCACACAAGATCTTTGGATTCTCTCCTGCCGTTGTCATCCACGTACGTCTTCCTGACGCTGGACACCCAACAGTCCGAGCCGGGGTGAAATGCGGAGCGTCTCCAAATGCAAGTGACATTTCTCACAAAGTCGTTGACGCAGTAAAGCCCTGGAGGCCAGACAAAAGTCACATCTGGCTGGTTCACGACATGCACAGTAATACAGAGACCACAGGAGCTCGTACCTTGCAGGCTTTGGGGCGGCTGAGCTGCGTGCACCGAAAGAAGAAGCAGAGCCGAGTACATGGACCACTGAAACCCCACTGCCATGGCTTCAACACAAACACACACGTTACACCAACACATTCAGAGCTACTGTTGACTTAGAAACACAAACTAACGTGGATTACTTTGCTATCAGAACATTT
This sequence comes from Eucyclogobius newberryi, assembly GCF_026437365.1. NCBI lineage: Eukaryota > Metazoa > Chordata > Actinopteri > Gobiiformes > Gobiidae > Eucyclogobius > Eucyclogobius newberryi. Next base: position 35,058,002 of record NW_027315757.1, on the reverse strand, counting down.
GACTGACAGAAGAAGCATCAAGCGGCTTTGATTGAATGTTCTGTCCGTTTTGGACTCCACAACTCAAACATATGTGGGGAAAACCCACTCATGCACTGAGCGACGGAAGAATAGAACAATAATCGAATCAGTTAAGGCAAGAATGTACCTCACTGGTATCCTTGGCTCCTTGATTGAAGTGGCATCCTCTGAGCATGTCTCCAGCACTGCCTCTCTGTCAATTATCCCTCCATCTCTCCTCACACGCTTCTCTCACTTGTTATTTTAAGTGCCCGATGACATTTTCCACTTGTGACCGCAGGGCTTACAGGAAGCCCCATGTGGCTGTTTGATAGTCAGAGGATGGGCCTGGTCGCACCTCCTCCACCTCCTCCACCACCTCCTCCTCCTCTCGCCACCACCACCACCACCACCGCTGCTGCTGCTGCTGTTTCTATACCTGGACGGCTCTGCGAGCTTTTTCAAACGTAATAAATGCTGTTAAAAACACAAAAAGACAAAGCACGCCACATCCTGTTTCAATAACCCAGAACCATGACAGACTTTTCACAAGTGAAGTGCTTGAATCCAATGATGTTTAAAGCAGTAGATTGAGAAGATTTAAGTGGGATGTAATGTAGAAGGAGGGGGTAATGTACATGGCGTGCATTGTGCTGTACGGCGCTAAAACCACTGCTACAGCCGCAACCACGGAACTCATACTAATGTACGACATGTGAATAGAGGCCAAGAGGAAAGGTAAAGGTTACACTTCTTCACACATAATCGCTTGTTATTGCTCATGCAGTATTTCATTCAAAGGGGGGCAGATTATACTCGTTCTTAGCTCAAACCAGCAGCATTGGCATGTAATCCCAATTCACTTCAGTGGTGAAACACAGTTCTACCCAGACCTGGAGGTTACATTTCAAATCTTAAATGAACAAGTCACATATAAGTGTTGGATGAATAAAATCTTTGAACCGAGCATTGTGCAAGAGGGAAAACAAACTGACACAGAAACACGTAGAATTGCACAACAGGTTGTTTTGAAGTCAGACTTTTAGGCACTTGATTGTTGGAGTACAAAGACCTGCAGTGGGCCAGAAGCTGATCCGCCCCCAGTTCCTGCTCAGGTGTCACAGCAGTGGGCCAGAGGCGAGGGGGGGCTGAAGCGGCATAAGACACAACCAGCTGAAAGGTCAGAGTCAAGACACAACCAGCTGAAAGGTCAGAGTCTGCCACGTCAACAAGACCAGAGATCAACTCTTGTACAAGCACAAAATGTTACTAAGAACACATTTAGCAGTAGGTTTGTCCTCACGGCCCTCGTTCTCCCTGGGACACTCCTCGCTCCTGGGACGCTCCTCGCTCTCTCTGGGACACTCCTCGCTCCTGGGACGCTCCTCGCTCTCTCTGGGACACTCCTCGCTCCTGGGACGCTCCTCGTTCTCCCTGGAACGCTCCTCGTTCTCCCTGGGACGCTCCTCGCTCTCTCTGGGACGCTCCTCGCTCCTGGGACGCTCCTCGTTCTCCCTGGGACGCTCCTCGCTCTCCCTGGGACGCGCCTCGCTCTCTCTGGGACGCTCCTCGCTCCTGGGACGCTCCTCGTTCTCCCTGGGACGCGCCTCGCTCTCTCTGGGACGCTCCTCGCTCCTGGGACGCTCCTCGTTCTCCCTGGGACGCTCCTCGTTCTCTCTGGGACGCTCCTCGCTCCTGGGACGCTCCTCGTTCTCCCTGGGACGCGCCTCGCTCTCTCTGGGACGCTCCTCGCTCCTGGGACGCTCCTCGTTCTCCCTGGGACGCGCCTCGCTCTCCCTGGGACGCTCCTCGTTCTCTCTGGGACGCTCCTCGTTCTCCCTGGGACGCTCCTCGCTCTCCCTGGGACGCGCCTCGCTCTCTCTGGGACGCTCCTCGCTCCTGGGACGCTCCTCGTTCTCCCTGGGACGCTCCTCGTTCTCTCTGGGACGCTCCTCGCTCCTGGGACGCTCCTCGTTCTCCCTGGGACGCTCTTCGTTCTCTCTGGGACGCTCCTCGCTCCTGGGACGCTCCTCGTTCTCCCTGGGACGCTCCTCGCTCTCTCTGGGACGCTCCTCGCTCCTGGGACGCTCCTCGTTCTCCCTGGGACGCTCCTCGCTCTCCCTGGGACGCGCCTCGCTCTCTCTGGGACGCTCCTCGCTCCTGGGACGCTCCTCGTTCTCCCTGGGACGCTCCTCGCTCCTGGGACGCTCCTCGTTCTCCCTGGGACACGCCTCGCTCTCTCTGGGACGCTCCTCGCTCCTGGGACGCTCCTCGTTCTCCCTGGGACGCTCCTCGTTCTCTCTGGGACGCTCCTCGTTCTCCCTGGGACGCTCCTCGTTCTCCCTGGGACACGCCTCGCTCTCTCTGGGACGCTCCTCGCTCCTGGGACGCTCCTCGTTCTCCCTGGGACGCTCCTCGCTCTCTCTGGGACGCTCCTCGTTCTCCCTGGGACGCTCCTCGTTCTCTCTGGGACGCTCCTCGTTCTCCCTGGGACGCTCCTCGCTCTCCCTGGGACGCGTCTCGCTCTCTCTGGGACGCTCCTCGTTCTCTCTGGGACGCTCCTCGTTCTCCCTGGGACGCTCCTCGCTCTCCCTGGGACGCGCCTCGCTCTCCCTGGGACGCGCCTCGCTCTCTCTGGGACGCTCCTCGCTCCTGGGACGCTCCTCGTTCTCCCTGGGACGCTCCTCGTTCTCTCTGGGACGCTCCTCGCTCCTGGGACGCTCCTCGTTCTCCCTGGGACGCTCCTCGTTCTCCCTGGGACGCTCCTCGTTCTCTCTGGGACGCTCTTCGTTCTCTCTGGGACGCTCCTCGTTCTCCCTGGGACGCTCCTCGTTCTCCCTGGGACGCTCCTCGTTCTCTCTGGGACGCTCTTCGTTCTCTCTGGGACGCTCCTCGTTCTCCCTGGGACGCTCCTCGTTCTCCCTGGGACGCTCCTCGTTCTCTCTGGGACGCGCCTCGCTCTCTCTGGGACGCTCCTCGCTCCTGGGACGCTCCTCGTTCTCCCTGGGACGCTCCTCGTTCTCTCTGGGACGCTCCTCGCTCCTGGGACGCTCCTCGTTCTCCCTGGGACGCTCCTCGTTCTCCCTGGGACGCTCCTCGTTCTCTCTGGGACGCTCTTCGTTCTCTCTGGGACGCTCCTCGTTCTCCCTGGGACGCTCCTCGTTCTCCCTGGGACGCTCCTCGCTCTCTCTGGGACGCTCCTCGCTCCTGGGACGCTCCTCGTTCTCCCTGGGACGCTCCTCGCTCTCCCTGGGACGCGCCTCGCTCTCTCTGGGACGCTCCTCGCTCCTGGGACGCTCCTCGTTCTCCCTGGGACGCTCCTCGTTCTCTCTGGGACGCTCCTCGCTCCTGGGACGCTCCTCGCTCTCTCTGGGACGCTCCTCGCTCCTGGGACGCTCCTCGTTCTCCCTGGGACGCGCCTCGCTCTCCCTGGGACGCTCCTCGTTCTCTCTGGGACGCTCCTCGTTCTCCCTGGGACGCTCCTCGCTCTCCCTGGGACGCGCCTCGCTCTCTCTTGGACGCTCCTCGCTCCTGGGACGCTCCTCGTTCTCCCTGGGACGCTCCTCGTTCTCTCTGGGACGCTCCTCGCTCCTGGGACGCTCCTCGTTCTCCCTGGGACGCTCCTCGTTCTCTCTGGGACGCTCCTCGCTCCTGGGACGCTCCTCGTTCTCCCTGGGACGCTCCTCGCTCTCTCTGGGACGCTCATCGCTCCTGGGACGCTCCTCGTTCTCCCTGGGACGCGCCTCGCTCTCCCTGGGACGCTCCTCGTTCTCTCTGGGACGCTCCTCGTTCTCCCTGGGACGCTCCTCGCTCTCCCTGGGACGCGCCTCGCTCTCTCTGGGACGCTCCTCGCTCCTGGGACGCTCCTCGTTCTCCCTGGGACGCTCCTCGTTCTCTCTGGGACGCTCCTCGCTCCTGGGACGCTCCTCGCTCTCTCTGGGACGCTCCTCGCTCCTGGGACGCTCCTCGTTCTCCCTGGGACGCTCCTCGTTCTCTCTGGGACGCTCCTCGTTCTCTCTGGGACGCTCCTCGTTCTCCCTGGGACGCTCCTCGCTCTCTCTGGGACGCTCCTCGCTCCTGGGACGCTCCTCGTTCTCCCTGGGACGCTCCTCGTTCTCTCTGGGACGCTCCTCGCTCCTGGGACGCTCCTCGTTCTCCCTGGGACGCGCCTCGCTCTCTCTGGGACGCTCCTCGCTCCTGGGACGCTCCTCGTTCTCCCTGGGACGCTCCTCGTTCTCCCTGGGACGCTCCTCGTTCTCCCTGGGACGCGCCTCGCTCTCTCTGGGACGCTCCTCGCTCCTGGGACGCTCCTCGTTCTCCCTGGGACGCTCCTCGTTCTCTCTGGGACGCTCCTCGTTCTCCCTGGGACGCTCCTCGCTCTCCCTGGGACGCGCCTCGCTCTCTCTGGGACGCTCCTCGTTCTCTCTGGGACGCTCCTCGTTCTCCCTGGGACGCTCCTCGCTCTCCCTGGGACGCGCCTCGCTCTCCCTGGGACGCGCCTCGCTCTCTCTGGGACGCTCCTCGCTCCTTGGACGCTCCTCGTTCTCCCTGGGACGCTCCTCGTTCTCTCTGGGACGCTCCTCGCTCCTGGGACGCTCCTCGTTCTCCCTGGGACGCTCCTCGTTCTCCCTGGGACGCTCCTCGTTCTCTCTGGGACGCTCTTCGTTCTCTCTGGGACGCTCCTCGTTCTCCCTGGGACGCTCCTCGTTCTCCCTGGGACGCTCCTCGTTCTCTCTGGGACGCTCTTCGTTCTCTCTGGGACGCTCCTCGTTCTCCCTGGGACGCTCCTCGTTCTCCCTGGGACGCTCCTCGTTCTCTCTGGGACGCGCCTCGCTCTCTCTGGGACGCTCCTCGCTCCTGGGACGCTCCTCGTTCTCCCTGGGACGCTCCTCGTTCTCTCTGGGACGCTCCTCGCTCCTGGGACGCTCCTCGTTCTCCCTGGGACGCTCCTCGTTCTCCCTGGGACGCTCCTCGTTCTCCCTGGGACGCTCCTCGTTCTCCCTGGGACGCTCCTCGTTCTCTCTGGGACGCTCTTCGCTCCTGGGACGCTCCTCGTTCTCCCTGGGACGCTCCTCGTTCTCCCTGGGACGCTCCTCGTTCTCTCTGGGACGCTCTTCGTTCTCTCTGGGACGCTCCTCGTTCTCCCTGGGACGCTCCTCGTTCTCCCTGGGACGCTCCTCGTTCTCCCTGGGACGCTCCTCGTTCTCTCTGGGACGCTCTTCGTTCTCTCTGGGACGCTCCTCGTTCTCCCTGGGACGCTCCTCGTTCTCTCTGGGACGCTCCTCGTTCTCCCTGGGACGCTCTTCGTTCTCTCTGGGACGCTCCTCGTTCTCCCTGGGACGCTCCTCGTTCTCCCTGGGACGCTCCTCGTTCTCCCTGGGACGCTCCTCGTTCTCTCTGGGACGCTCTTCGTTCTCTCTGGGACGCTCCTCGTTCTCCCTGGGACGCTCCTCGTTCTCTCTGGGACGCTCCTCGTTCTCCCTGGGACGCTCTTCGTTCTCTCTGGGACGCTCCTCGTTCTCCCTGGGACAAATGATAAGTTTAACCATGTGCTGTCAGTAATAAATCAAAGGGAGACTCTTCAAATCTTCATCACCATCTGACTTGAAAATCAAACTCCCAGAAGGTCAGAGGTCAGTCAGTCGTTGCCCTCACTGGTCTCCAACGGCGTCAGACAGAAGACGTGTCCCATAACAGTCTTTGGACCAGCACTGCATAAATGTAGTGAGCTAAAAGACAACATGATATTGTAAAATAGCAACGCAGTCGATTCAGGAGGTCAGACTGTGGCAGTTACACCACAACGAAGTGAAGACGCACCATGTGTTTCCCTTAAATAATGCTTTAGGACGTCAACACCGACAAACCCGTGCGTTAGACGCCATTTTAAGGGTCATTTGTTTTACATCAACATTATTTAATAAAAGTTTGTGTGTCTCTGGAAGTGAAAAAGGCAGTTTCTGTGGTTAAGGCCCAAACCTCCTGTTTCTGCAGCTCAGAGTCATTTGGACCATGTTATAAATGATAATGATGTGGATCATATGCCTGGCACTTCAGTCCCACTAAAGGCCATTGATAATAGTTCATTCTATGATAATAGTTCATTCTATGATAATAGTTCATTCTATGATTGTGTTTAAAATACATGTAAACACAAGGGCTACAAAATACATTTATGAATAAAAATTTGCTTAATTTATTGTCAAATCATTTAGCTTTAAAATGAGAAAATGATTCTTCCAATTAGAAAAGTAAAGAAAGAACTAGACACGGTGTCAAACAGTGATGTTTTTATTGTGATGATGATGGACACGTGTTTCTACAATGAAACATGTTGTGGTTTCACACTCAGAGGACGTTACATTCTAGTGCCACTTTCCCCACCTCAGACAGACTCTTCTTCAGTTTGTTGTTCATGATGTTTATTTCCGTCCACTGGACTGAAACACACAGTGTCACCGGGTAAAGACAAGAAACAACCGCACACAAAGAAAAGAAAATCTACCCAAATCATCCGTTTTGTGTCCAAACCAGAGCTCTGAAGGCCGTGTGGTCAGAGGGTGAGCCACGTACGATTCCCTGGAAACAGATTTCCAAATAACTGGACATCCTGTGAAAGTGAAGAACCAAAACCACAAGCCAAAAGTTATATTCATATTCGGTTATAAAAATGTCCCACTTGGATTTCGATTCTGATAAAAATGCTGAATGTGACTCTTATTTTCCAAATACTCACGTTGCTGTAATCGAGTAGATATCTTTGGTATTTGTAGCTCAAAGTTAAAAATCAACTTAATTCAGCTTCATACACTTTGATCTAAAAATGTACTGAAATTGCAACTTGTAACTAGTGTAATATAGAAAATATAACATCTTTAATCTCAACTGTAACATACCATAACCACAGCCTTCAGAGACTAAGGGTTACACTAGCACTTTTAGTCACTTTCCACCACTGCCTCACACTAGCTCTGCTGTAAAACCACTCGTTATTCCAGCCGTCCTGGGGCATTACGGTCTTTCAAACACTGATTTTGATGGCATCTACTGTATGAAATCATGTTTTTACAATACACCTTGTAATATGACCGCCTCTGGTCAGCCATTATAAACTTTACCTGTAACACATGTGGATGTGTTACAAAACTGATCTGGTTTGTACAATGAACAAGCTGCTCATTTACACTGAATCAATCAATATTGTCACATATTTGATTAACCCATTGGCTAAATAATTGAGCGTTAGTTATAAATACCCAAGGATGGAAATACAATTGAAGGGTGTCTCTATCACTATCTGTTAAGGGTGCACAATATAACTTTTCTGTTACCTGCTCATTTCCATGGTTACCTGGGGTATTCCACAGTATGGCATTAAACTTAGTGTTTTCTTTTGAAGTGCGGGTGTCTTATTGCTCAAAAACATGCATTCTTAGTGAGCACGGTCGTTTTTCCACAGATCTGACCTGTAACTTCACCTAGTGGACTCACTGCACGTCTCCACGGAGATAGAGCTGCATAATGCCTTGCTGTGTAGCAACATCTCCATGGAGACTGGAGGCACTTTAAAGGACCGTGTCTGTGGTGCAGTGAATACAACCGGCTCATGTGTGTGTGATTTCACACCTGGAAACACATTGGAGCGGAGACGGTGTCCCAGGCTGTGGTAGCGGTGTGCTAGTGCGCCAGTCGCTCCAGAGCCACTATAATGTGGCAACACTGGCATGTTCACTTGAGGAGACGCTCCTCTCTGCAGCTCACACGGCATCAACACAATTTAAGAGAAAAATGTGAAGAAAATGTGACTGAAAGCGGATGTCTCACCTGTGACATGGCTGCAGCAGATCGAGGCCAAACTGTGAAGCCAAACCACAAAGAGGCTCGGGACAAACAAGTGGTATTGTATTTCTCAAGAAACTCACCAAGACACCCGAGAGCCTCGCGCTGGTTTCAGGAGGTCAAATTGTAACAGGAAATGTGCGTTTGCTGTAAAAAGCATAAACTTACAGAAAAAAAAATAAGCTCATAACTTATTTGTTTGTCCTTTTATTGAATTCATGACACTCTTAAATGCTATTTGTGTTGAACTATACCACACACAAATGTCAGACTGGCTAAAACAATATAAAACATAACCACAACATTATTTATATTATGTACATGCGCTCGTTTTCTCAGAGGCAAAAGAAATCAAAGAGTCCATTGTTCACTCCCAAGTGCACTTCCATTGTTTCATTCTGAAGACATTACCAGGGCTTAACAGCTTCATGTTGTGTGTCGTACAGAAGTGAAGCATTTCTACTTTGTTTTTCAGAAAAACAAAACACAAAAACTACCGGTATGTTTGGAACAGTGAGTGACACACTAGCTGATGTCACTTTGCAGCTTTTAGAGATTACACATTCTAACTAAAAGGGAAAGTACCAAAGAATACAATTTGGCTCAATGAAAGTTAATACAATGGAGTATGTAAATAAATGCTTGGAGTTTTATAGTACTAAATGTGTAAAACAAGACAGTAACAATGAAAAACAAGTGCCAAGATTGTCTTTGACCCGTTTTGGCTTCAGGAAAGTAAACCGGTAGATGCAGTCAACCAAATCAATGGTCTTCAATTGTGCTTTTTGTGGTTTTGCTCCATTTTGTGTCCAAATGCATTCAACAGTTACCAATACTCTAAATAAAATACTTTGAGACCACATCCCCAAACTAATACATACTACATAACAAATAGTGAGTTAGACATGAAAACTGACTTTACAAGTGGATTCTGATATTTTATGGACTTGAGTGAGCAAACTCAGAACATAACTGTAGATGTGGATCCTACCAAGTGTTTCAGAGAGAGAGGCTCATGGAGACGCCACAGTTCTAGAATCATGGGCTATGCATCTTTATACACATTTTTGAAGACAGGTAAAATTATTCTCTTATAAAACGTGACTTGCTTTAAAAACAAAGGAGGAAGCAGGTTTGCCGCTACCTTGGTAGCTGAAATACTCATAACCAGATGTCTGTTGGAGTGGTCCAGGAGCTGCCGGCCCTTCACTGCTCAGGCAGGACACAGCCCAGAGCTTCTTTATGTGGGAGCAAACTTCTTGGCCTGTGCCCGGACGCGCTTCTCATAGTCCATCCTGTTCTGACTGAAACACAAACGTAACATGTTATGATGTTGAAACAGAGCAGAGCAGCACTTGGTGTGACAAACACACACACCAGTAAATCGTGTAGGCCTCTGCCTGGGCCGGGTCCTGAATATTGGGCTCGTTCAGCAGTTCTTGGATTCCCAGCAGAATCTGAAAAGACAGTTCATGTCATTCTTGCACCTTATATTTTTGATCAGCTTTCCCCAACGAGTTCTGTAAAATGGTGGTCAAACCTGTTTGATGGTAATGGCAGGCCTCCAGTCCTTGTCCTCCTCCAGGATGGAGAGACACACAGTGCCTGATGGGTAGACATTCGGGTGGAAGATCGGAGGCTCAAATTTGCCTAAATAAATATAGAGGGAAACAACAAAGCGGTGGTTAAAGTTCAAACTCAGAAAGCTGAGGATATGGTTAGGCATTGTAAAAACCATCATTACCTGATTTTTCATTGAATATCTCTAAAACACAAGAGGATGTGTGAAAGTGCTTTGCTCTGGGATAAGCCCTTATATAAAGAACAACCTTCACTATAAAAAAGATGTCTATGTAGAATGATCAATCGTCCAACATAACTCACACTTTGGTGGAGAAGACGGGTAGTCATCTTTGAACAGCATTCGGAGTTTGTAAAGGCCGCCCTCCCACAAGGTCTGAACAGAAAACACTCGTCTTAATCATTTGTCTTACATCAAGTCTTACATTTGACTAAGCTTTGAATGAGGAAAATGTGGGTTTCACTCTGTGTGGTTTGCTACACAACACTCATGTCAATGGCATTGGTGGTTAAACATATTAAGCTCATACTCCTTTCTTTCCCGGGATGGCACATTCCCAGTTCATGAGATTCATTGTCCCATCTGGGTTCTTGGTAGGCACGGCAACAAAACCCTGTCAACAGAAATAAATGATAAGAAAATTGATTATTAATGAATGCAGTCCTGTGTGCCATTTATGCCAACCACAGGAGCTTACAAATGGGTGGTCTTTCCTCCAGGCTTTACGCTCCTGGGACAGTCTGCTCAACGCGATGCCAGACATGACTGCTCATTAACGCCTCCCTGTGGAAAAACACATTAATGATCTAATTAACGATGACAAGAAGTTAAACCAGAAACCCACAGACATGCGTGTTATATCCATGCCTATGTGGACATTGTATAAGCATTTTTGGCAAGCAACTGCCACACGAAAAGGTGCGTTTATTTTATGCGCTAGCAAGATATTAGCACTAGCTTAGCAATAGTCAAAAGGATATTGGTAGAAAACGGGACACAAACTAGCAACAGGTATATTCATCCGACATGTGTGCATGTTATATTCTGTTTTCAGCTCAACTTACCTCTTATATCGTTTAATTGGTGGCCTTGAGAACAAGTAATCACCTTGTTTGGCTCACTAAAGCTAACGCGGCGTCTGCAACTAGCGGCTAACAAAATAACACACCCTTTTACGGTCGGAAACAAAACCGGTTATTGGAGTTGGGAGTTCAACAAAGCGTCAATTTACTGCTATTTCCACATTACCATGAACTGATAAGATCGGTGAGGTCTATCGGGAACAGTGGATGTGGGACTCTGTGCGGCTTTAGGGGCTCGAGAAGGCTAACACCATAGCACGCAGCACAAGAAAGGACCCCAATTTGTTTATTTGGTGAGGACCTTCAGGCAGCGCCGAGGACGCCTCTGGGGAAGTGGAACTCTTTTCACAATATTAACCATAGAAATCAAATCATTTGCTAAATCTCTGATCAAGCTCTCAAATAACAAAGCTACTAAAATAATTAATATCATGGAACAGTTACATTTATTGGTGTTCATCTCTTTTTCTCATTTTTGTGTTTACTTTATTTTATTTAATTTCTGTTGCCTTAAGTTATGTATAAGTCATGTATATGATGTAAGTCATGTATGATATGATGTAAGTCATGTATATGATGTAAGTCATGTATGATATGATGTAAGTCATGTATGATATGATGTAAGTCATGTATATGATGTAAGTCATGTATGATATGATGTAAGTCATGTATATGATGTAAGTCATGTATATGATGTAAGTCATGTGTATGATATGATGTAAGTCATGTATATGATGTAAGTCATGTATGATATGATGTAAGTCATGTATATGATGTAAGTCATGTATATGATGTAAGTCATGTATGATATGATGTAAGTCATGTATGATATGATGTAAGTCATGTATATGATGTAAGTCATGTATGATATGATGTAAGTCATGTATGATATGATGTAAGTCATGTATATGATGTAAGTCATGTATATGATGTAAGTCATGTATGATATGATGTAAGTCATGTATATGATGTAAGTCATGTATATGATGTAAGTCATGTATATGATGTAAGTCATGTATGATATGATGTAAGTCATGTATGATATGATGTAAGTCATGTATATGATGCAAGTCATGTATGATATGATGTAAGTCATGTATATGATGTAAGTCATGTATGATATGATGTAAGTCATGTATATGATTTAAGTCATGTATATGATTTAAGTCATGTATATGATGTAAGTCATGTATGATATGATGCAAGTCATGTATATGATGTAAGTCATGTATATGATGTAAGTCATGTATGATATGATGTAAGTCATGTATATGATGTAAGTCATGTATATGATGTAAGTCATGTATATGATGTAAGTCATGTATGATATGATGTAAGTCATGTATATGATTTAAGTCATGTATATGATGTAAGTCATGTATGATATGATGTAAGTCATGTATATGATGTAAGTCATGTATATGATGTAAGTCATGTATGATATGATGTAAGTCATGTATATGATGTAAGTCATGTATATGATGTAAGTCATGTATGATATGATGTAAGTCATGTATATGATGTAAGTCATGTATGATATGATGTAAGTCATGTATATGATGTAAGTCATGTATATGATGTAAGTCATGTATGATATGATGTAAGTCATGTATATGATGTAAGTCATGTATGATATGATGTAAGTCATGTATATGATGTAAGTCATGTATGATATGATGTAAGTCATGTATGATATGATGTAAGTCATGTATATGATGTAAGTCATGTATGATATGATGTAAGTCATGTATATGATGTAAGTCATGTATATGATGTAAGTCATGTATGATATGATGTAAGTCATGTATATGATGTAAGTCATGTATGATATGATGTAAGTCATGTATATGATGTAAGTCATGTATATGATGTAAGTCATGTATGATATGATGTAAGTCATGTATATGATGTAAGTCATGTATGATATGATGTAAGTCATGTATATGATGTAAGTCATGTATGATATGATGTAAGTCATGTATATGATTTAAGTCATGTATATGATGTAAGTCATGTATGATATGATGTAAGTCATGTATATGATGTAAGTCATGTATATGATGTAAGTCATGTATATGATGTAAGTCATGTATGATATGATGTAAGTCATGTATATGATGTAAGTCATGTATATGATGTAAGTCATGTATGATATGATGTAAGTCATGTATATGATGTAAGTCATGTATGATATGATGTAAGTCATGTATATGATGTAAGTCATGTATATGATGTAAGTCATGTATGATATGATGTAAGTCATGTATATGATGTAAGTCATGTATGATATGATGTAAGTCATGTATATGATGTAAGTCATGTATGATATGATGTAAGTCATGTATGATATGATGTAAGTCATGTATATGATGTAAGTCATGTATGATATGATGTAAGTCATGTATATGATGTAAGTCATGTATATGATGTAAGTCATGTATGATATGATGTAAGTCATGTATATGATGTAAGTCATGTATGATATGATGTAAGTCATGTATATGATGTAAGTCATGTATATGATGTAAGTCATGTATGATATGATGTAAGTCATGTATATGATGTAAGTCATGTATATGATGTAAGTCATGTATGATATGATGTAAGTCATGTATATGATGTAAGTCATGTATATGATGTAAGTCATGTATGATATGATGTAAGTCATGTATATGATGTAAGTCATGTATGATATGATGTAAGTCATGTATATGATGTAAGTCATGTATGATATGATGTAAGTCATGTATATGATGTAAGTCATGTATGATATGATGTAAGTCATGTATGATATGATGTAAGTCATGTATGATATGCTTGCGTGCCTAATTGCATGTGATGTCTTACGCGATGCTTTTGACCTGCTCATATTTTGTCCTCATGAGATCAAGAGCAGTTAGATGTCAAAGGTTTATGGATGTTCTCAAAGTCAAGTGGCTCATGAGCTTGTAATGTCATAAGTATCTTACTACACAGAGGTGAGAGGTCCCCAAGGGCCCCGTCAGACCACACGGGTCCACTCTGCTGGAGGAAAGGCACAGGTGTCATCGCCGGGCTTGGGTCAGTGGGTCTCAGTGTCGTTCTCTGATGAAAGTCGATTCACAGCAGAACTGATGGTCGCCTGAGCTGTTGGAGATGTCAGACTGTGGTCACCAGACGTTTGGAGGATGGTGCTCGTGTGAACAGCTGAATGGTTCTGTGATAAGCCAATACTAGTTGAATAAAGTACTAAATTACTTTTTCAGAGTGATGAGGAACGCATTCGATTTGTGCAACCATTTGCCTTATAATCAAGTATTCACCAAGTGACTTAGAGTAGAGCGAGTAGCAGCAGCAGGAGGAGCAGGAGGAGGAGCAGCAGCAGGAGGAAACACTCAGGGTGTTGAGCATGTGCTTTGTGCCAGGAGTGACTGGTGAGTCTTGTCCTCGCGTCAAAGAGAAATAAACTTTCTGCAGGTTTTGAAACGCGTCTTTGCTGTAGTTTAACATTCATGATTTAAATAAACTGAAACAAACATGTTGTTGTGCATCGTGGCCTTACAATCCACTCATTTTGTTTTAGTGATGTTTTTCATGCTTGAGGACATGTGCTTAATGTATGACTTTGTATTAATCAGTCAACATAAAAGATAAATAAAGCTCAGTCAAACTGTTTATTTGATATTTTAATGATTATGTTACTGTGATCAGCAACACAAAGGGATTGTCAGCAAACGATATATGTTATACAATAATGTTGATTACGCTTTACTTTTATAACAAAGAAGCGCAGTAACGCGACACGTTAGTTTTCCAGAGCTGTTACCAGGTAACGTAATGCTACCATTAAGAGATAAGATTAACACTTTATTGCAACAATTGTGTAACAGTTGTAGCCCTAGTTAAGAACCCTAAATGCGCAAAAGAGCATTTTTATAAATGTGTTACAAAACTAAATTACAAAAACTATATCTTTTAGTTAGTCTTGTCCTGTGCAGAGATGATGTATTCTGATGGCGCTTTTTTAAACCATTCAGTCCAGGAGCCGTCGTACAGACAGGACTCAGACTGCCCGAGCAGGTGAGCACCTAATATAATGACACAAGCCGTGACCCCTGACCCACACGTGGTCCACAGCGGCTTCTGGACGTCCACACCAGCCGCTCTGAACAGCTTTGCCAAGTCTTCAACTGGAAGCATTTTCCCAGACTCATTCAAGAAAGAGGAAAAGGGAATGTTGATGGTCCCGGGGTAATGGCCCGGCAGAACATCTGGAGAAAAGAAGCTCAAATCAGTTGATGATGTCACAACATTAAACAGCTGTATTATTTGTAGAATTAAACACATACATTTAAACTCATATTGCTTTGGCCTGGTCTATAGTTAATACATAATTCCACATGTAATACAAAACTAAAAGTTCAACATTTTGTATTTGTATCTTTCTTTCCAAAAAATCAATGATTGGCTTTGGGGCTTTTTATGGCGTGAGCTACAGCCAATCATCTGTCAGTAAAAGCATGTGATTTGAAGCAGAAGCTTTGGAATTCTGTCAGGACAATCCAGTCAATCATTAAGATCTATTAGAACAAACTGTCTTATGTCATTTTTCTTGTGTCCATCAAGACAAGAGTGCAAGTTGTTGTTTTGTATTATTACCCTGTAGAATGTACTCTAAAATGCCCTATGACCCTCCAAACCTAATCATTCACTGCAAACATATGTCAACACTTTGTGTCCAGAAGAATACACAAGGTACATACAGGGCAATAGTTCAAATGTTTCCATTAGATCAGAACGACAGAACAGGCCAATTTGTCCATCCATCCATTTTTTACCGCTTGTTCCCTTTCAGGGTCGCGGGTGACTGGAGCCTATCCCAGTGACTTTGGGCCTTAGGCGGGGTACATCCTGGACAGTGGCCAACTCGTCACAGGGTCAACACAGACCTATTTTTATTAAGCTTATTTATTGTTGACATAAGATACTTTTCATTCCCCAAAATTTCCCAGAAACTCTCCGCCTGCTGCATCCCCGATATCCCCTACATCCCTTACATCCCCTACATCCCTTACATCCCCGACATCCCCGACATCCCCTACATCCCCGACATCCCCTACATCCCTGACATCCCCTACATCCCCGACATCCCCTACATCCCTGACATCCCCTACATCCCCGACATCCCCGACATCTCCTACATCCCTTACATCCCCGACATCCCCGACATCTCCTACATCCCTTACATCCCCGACATCCCCGAGATCCCCTACATCCCTGACATCCCCTACATCCCCGACATCCCCGACATCTCCTACATCCCTTACATCCCCGACATCCCCGACATCCCCTACATCCCTTACATCCCCGACATCCCTTACATCCCGGACATCCCCTAAATCCCTTACATCCCCGACATCCCTTACATCCCCTACATCCCTTACAGCCCCGACATCCCCTACATCCCTTACATCCCCGACATCCCTTACATCCCTTACATCCCCTACATCCCTGACATCCCCTACATCCCTTACATCCCCTACATCCCTTACATCCCCTACATCCCCACATCCCCTA
This sequence comes from Eucyclogobius newberryi, assembly GCF_026437365.1. Lineage (NCBI taxonomy): Eukaryota > Metazoa > Chordata > Actinopteri > Gobiiformes > Gobiidae > Eucyclogobius > Eucyclogobius newberryi. The sequence continues at coordinate 35,041,943 of NW_027315757.1, read as the reverse complement.
CATCCCTTACATCCCCTACATCCCCTACATCCCCGACATCCCTTACATCACCGACATCCCCTAAATCCCTTACATTCCCTACATCCCTTACATCCCCGACATCGCCGACATCCCCTACATCCCTTACATCCCCGACATCCCCTACATCCCTTACATCCCCGACATCCCTTACATCCCCTACATCCCTTACATCCCCTACATCCCCACATCCCTTACATCCCCTACATCCCTTACATCCCTTACATCCCCTACATCCCCTACATCCCTTACATCCCCTACATCCCTTACATCCCCGACATCGCCGACATCCCCTACATCCCTTACATCCCCGACATCCCCTACATCCCTGACATCCCCTACATCCCTTACATCCCCTACATCCCTGACATTCCCTACATCCCCACATCCCTTACATCCCCTACATCCCTTACATCCCTTACATCCCCTACATCCCCTACATCCCTTACATCCCCTACATCCCTTACATCCCCGACATCGCCGACATCCCCTACATCCCTTACATCCCCGACATCCCCTACATCCCTGACATCCCCTACATCCCTTACATCCCCTACATCCCTGACATTCCCTACATCCCTGACATTCCCTACATCCCTGACATCCCCTACATCCCTTACATCCCCTACATCCCTTACAGCCCCTACATCCCTTACATCCCCTACATCCCTGACATCCCCTACATCCCTTACATCCCCTACATCCCTGACATCCCCTACATCCCTCACATTCCTCACATCCCCTACATCCCTCACATCCCCTACATCCCCCACATCCCCTACATCCCTCACATCCCCTACATCCCTTACATCCCCTACATCCCCTACATACCTCACATCCCCTACATTCCTCACATCCCCTACATCCCTCACATCCCTTACATCCCTCACATCCCCTACATCCCTCACATCCCCTACATCCCTCACATCCCCTACATCCCTCACAACCCCTACATCCCTCACAACCCCTACATCCCTCACATCCCCTACATCCCTTACATCCCTCACATCCCCTACATTCCTCACATCCCTCACATCCCCTACTTCCCTTACATCCCTCACATCCCCTACATCCCTCACATCCCCTACATTCCTCACATACCTCACATCCCTCACATCCTTCACATCCCTTACATCCCCTACATCCCTCACATCCCCTACATCCCCTACATCCCTCACATCCCCTACATCCCTCACATCCCCTACATCCCTTACATCCCTCACATCCCCTACATCCCCTACATCCCTTACATCCCCTACATCCCTCACATCCCCTACATCCCTTACATCCCCTTCATCCCTCACATCCCTCACATCCCTCACATCCCCTACATCCCTTACATCCCCTACATCCCTCACATCCCCTACATCCCCACATCCCTTACATCCCCTACATCAATTACATCCCTTACATCCCCTACATCCCCTACATCCCTTACATCCCCTACATCCCTTACATCCCCGACATCGCCGACATCCCCTACATCCCTTACATCCCCGACATCCCCTACATCCCTGACATCCCCTACATCCCTTACATCCCCTACATCCCTGACATTCCCTACATCCCCACATCCCTTACATCCCCTACATCCCTTACATCCCTTACATCTCCTACATCCCCTACATCCCTTACATCCCCTACATCCCTTACATCCCCGACATCGCCGACATCCCCTACATCCCTTACATCCCCGACATCCCCTACATCCCTGACATCCCCTACATCCCTTACATCCCCTACATCCCTGACATTCCCTACATCCCTGACATTCCCTACATCCCTGACATCCCCTACATCCCTTACATCCCCTACATCCCTTACAGCCCCTACATCCCTTACATCCCCTACATCCCTTACATCCCCTACATCCCTGACATCCCCTACATCCCTCACATTCCTCACATCCCCTACATCCCTCACATCCCCTACATCCCCCACATCCCCTACATCCCTCACATCCCCTACATCCCTTACATCCCCTACATCCCCTACATACCTCACATCCCCTACATTCCTCACATCCCCTACATCCCTCACATCCCTTACATCCCTCACATCCCCTACATCCCTCACATCCCCTACATCCCTCACATCCCCTACATCCCTCACAACCCCTACATCCCTCACAACCCCTACATCCCTCACATCCCCTACATCCCTTACATCCCTCACATCCCCTACATTCCTCACATCCCTCACATCCCCTACTTCCCTTACATCCCTCACATCCCCTACATCCCTCACATCCCCTACATTCCTCACATACCTCACATCCCTCACATCCCCTACATCCCTTACATCCCTCACATCCCCTACATCCCCTACATCCCTCACATCCCCTACATCCCTCACATCCCCTACATCCCTTACATCCCTCACATCCCCTACATCCCCTACATCCCTTACATCCCCTACATCCCTCACATCCCCTACATCCCTTACATCCCCTTCATCCCTCACATCCCTCACATCCCCTACATCCCTTACATCCCCTACATCCCCTACATCCCTCACATCCCTCACATCCCTTACATCCCCTACATCCCTCACATCCCCTACATTCCTCACATCCCTTACATCCCTCACATCCCTTACATCCCCTACATCCCTCACATCCCCTACATCCCTCACATCCCCTACATCCCTCACATCCCCTACATCCCTCACATCCCCTACATCCCTCACATCCCCTACATCCCTCACATCCCCTACATCCCTCACATCCCCTACATCCCCTACATCCCCTACATCCCCTACATCCCTCACATCCCCTACATCCCCTACATCCCTCACATCCCTTACATCCCCTACATCCCCTACATCCCTCACATCCCCTACATCCCTCACATCCCCTACATCCCTCACATCCCCTACATCCCTCACATCCCCTACATCCCTTACATCCCCTACATCCCTCACATCCCCTACATCCCCTACATCCCTCACATCCCCTACATCCCTTACATCCCCTACATCCCCTACATCCCTCACATCCCTCACATCCCCTACATCCCCTACATCCCTTACATCCCCTACATCCCTCACATCCCCTACATTCCTCACATCCCCTACATCCCCTACATCCCTCACATCCCCTACATCCCTTACATCCCCTACATCCCTCACATCCCTCACATCCCTTACATCCCCTACATCCCTCACATCCCTCACATCCCCTACATTCCTCACATCCCTTACATCCCTCACATCCCTTACATCCCTCACATCCCTCACATCCCCTACATCCCCTACATCCCTTACATCCCCTACATCCCTCACATCCCCTACATCCCTCACATCCCCTACATCCCTCACATCCCCTACATCCCTCACATCCCCTACATCCCTCACATCCCTCACATCCCCTACATCCCTTACATCCCCTACATCCCCTACATCCCTCACATCCCCTACATCCCTTACATCCCCTACATCCCCTACATCCCTCACATCCCCTACATCCCTCACATCCCCTACATCCCTCACATCCCCTACATCCCTCACATCCCCTACATCCCTCACATCCCCTACATCCCTCACATCCCTCACATCCCTCACATCCCTCACATCCCCTACATCCCTTACATCCCCTACATCCCCTACATCTCTCACATCCCTCACATCCCCTACATCCCCTACATCCCTCACATCCCCTACATCCCTCACATCCCTCACATCCCCTACATCCCCTACATCCCTCACATCCCCTACATCCCTTACATCCCCTACATCCCTCACATCCCTCACATCCCCTACATCCCCTACATCCCTTACATCCCCTACATCCCTCACATCCCCTACATCCCTCACATCCCCTACATCCCTCACATCCCCTACATCCCTCACATCCCCTACATCCCTCACATCCCCTACATCCCTCACATCCCCTACATCCCTCACATCCCCTACATCCCTCACATCCCCTACATCCCTCACATCCCCTACATCCCTTACATCCCCTACATCCCTCACATCCCTCACATCCCCTACATCCCTTACATCCCCTACATCCCTCACATCCCCTACATCCCTCACATCCCTCACATCCCCTACATCCCCTACATCCCTTACATCCCCTACATCCCCTACATCCCTCACATCCCTCACATCCCCTACATCCCTTACATCCCTTACATCCCTCACATCCCCTACATTCCTCACATCCCCTACATCCCTCACATCCCCTACATCCCTTACATCCCCTACATCCCTTACATCCCTCACATCCCCTACATCCCTCACATCCCCTACATCCCTCACATCCCCTACATCCCTCACATCCCTCACATCCCCTACATCCCTTACATCCCCTACATCCCTCACATCCCCTACATTCCTCACATCCCCTACATCCCTCACATCCCCTACATCCCTTACATCCGACATCCCTCACATCCCTCACATCCCCTACATCCCTTACATCCCCTACATCCCTCACATCCCCTACATCCCCTACATCCCTCACATCCCCTACATCCCTCACATCCCCTACATCCCTTACATCCCCTACATCCCTGACATCCCCTACATCCCTTGCATCCCCGACATCCCCTACATCCCCGACATCCCTGACCTCCCCTACATCCCTTACATCCCTGACATCCCCTACATCCCTTACATCCCCTACATCCCTTACATCCCCTACATCCCTTACATCCCCTACATCCCTTACATCCCTTACATCCCTTACATCCCCGACATCCCCTACATCCCCTTCATCCCCTACATCCCTTACATCCGACATCCCCGACATCCCTTACATCCCCTACATCTCTCACATCCCCTACATCCCTCACATCCCCTACATCCCTCACATCCCCTACATCCCCTACATCCCTCACATCCCTTACATCCCCTACATCCCTCACATCCCTTACATCCCTTACATCCCCTACATCCCTTACATCTCCTACATCCCTCACATCCCCTACATCCCTCACATCCCCTACATCCCTCACATCCCCTACATCCCTCACATCCCCTACATCCCTCACATCCCCTACATCCCTCACATCCCCTACATCCCTCACATCCCCTACATCCCTCACATCCCCTACATCCCTCACATCCCCTACATCCCTCACATCCCCTACATCCCTCACATCCCTCACATCCCCTACATCCCTCACATCCCTCACATCCCCTACATCCCTTACATCCCCTACATCCCTTACATCCCTCACATCCCCTACATCCCTCACATCCCCTACATTCCTCACATCCCCTACATCCCTCACATCCCCTACATCCCTTACATCCCTCACATCCCCTACATCCCTCACATCCCCTACATCCCTTACATCCCTCACATCCCCTACATCCCTCACATCCCCTACATCCCTTACATCCCCTACATCCCTGACATCCCCTACATCCCTTGCATCCCCGACATCCCCTACATCCCCGACATCCCTGACCTCCCCTACATCCCTTACATCCCTGACATCCCCTACATCCCTTACATCCCCTACATCCCTTACATCCCCTACATCCCTTACATCCCCCACATCCCTTACATCCCTTACATCCCTTACATCCCCTACATCCCCTTCATCCCCTACATCCCTTACATCCGACATCCCCGACATCCCTTACATCCCCTACATCTCTCACATCCCCTACATCCCTCACATCCCCTACATCCCTCACATCCCCTACATCCCCTACATCCCTCACATCCCTTACATCCCCTACATCCCTCACATCCCTTACATCCCCTACATCCCTTACATCTCCTACATCCCTCACATCCCCTACATCCCTCACATCCCCTACATCCCTCACATCCCCTACATCCCTCACATCCCCTACATCCCTCACATCCCCTACATCCCTCACATCCCCTACATCCCTCACATCCCCTACATCCCTCACATCCCTTACATCCCTCACATCCCCTACATCCCTTACATCCCTACATCCCTCACATCCCCTACATCCCTCACATCCCTCACATCCCCTACATCCCTTACATCCCTCACATCCCCTACATTCCTCACATCCCCTACATCCCTTACATCCCTCACATCCCCTACATCCCTCACATCCCCTACATCCCTCACATCCCTCACATCCCCTACATCCCTCACATCCCTCACATCCCCTACATCCCTTACATCCCCTACATCCCTTACATCCCTCACATCCCCTACATCCCTCACATCCCCTACATTCCTCACATCCCCTACATCCCTCACATCCCCTACATCCCTTACATCCCTCACATCCCCTACATCCCTCACATCCCCTACATCCCTTACATCCCTCACATCCCCTACATCCCCTACATCCCTCACATCCCCTACATCCCTCACATCCCCTACATCCCTCACATCCCCTACATCCCTCACATCCCTTACATCCCTCACATCCCTCACATCCCCTACATCCCTTACATCTCCTACATCCCCTACATCCCCTACATCCCTCACATCCCCTACATCCCTCACATCCCCTACATCCCTCACATCCCCTACATCCCTCACATCCCCTACATTCCTCACATCCCTTACATCCCTCACATCCCCTAAATCCCTCACATCCCCTACATCCCTTACATCCCCTACATCCCTCACATCCCCTACATTCCTCACATCCCCTAAATCCCTCACATCCCCTACATTCCTCACATCCCCTAAATCCCTCACATCCCCTACATTCCTCACATCCCCTAAATCCCTCACATCCCCTACATCCCTCACATCCCCTACATTCCTCACATCCCCTAAATCCCTCACATCCCCTACATCCCTCACATCCCCTACATCCCCTACATCCCCTACATCCCCTACATCCCTCACATCCCCTACATCCCTCACATCCCTCACATCCCCTACATCCCTCACATCCCCTACATCCCTCACATCCCCTACATCCCTTACATCCCCTACATACCTCACATCCCCTACATACCTCACATCCCCTACATCCCTTACATTCCTCACATCCCCTACATCCCTCACATCCCCTACATCCCTTACATTCCTCACATCCCCTACATCCCTCACATCCCCTACATCCCTTACATTCCTCACATCCCTCACATCCCCTACATCCCTCACATCCCCTACATCCCTTACATCCCCTACATACCTCACATCCCCTACATACCTCACATCCCCTACATCCCTTACATTCCTCACATCCCCTACATCCCTCACATCCCCTACATCCCTTACATTCCTCACATCCCCTACATCCCTCACATCCCCTACATCCCTTACATTCCTCACATCCCCTACATCCCTCACATCCCCTACATCCCTTACATCCCCTACATCCCCTACATCCCTCACATCCCCTACATCCCTCACATCCCCTACATCCCTCACATCCCCTAAATCCCTTACATCCCTCACATCCCCTACATCCCTGACATCCCTGACATTAAAGGTGACGTATTATGCTTGTTAAATACATGTAAATAAATACAAGTTGAATGTACATTAAGCAGGATAAGCCCCCTCATGCCCCCAGAGTCTCACCATCTCTGGGCTCGGGCTCCGTGCCCCTGAACCTGCCCGCGGACCTGGCGTCCACCACCTGCGCACCCTTGGTCCGGATGTTGTCCAGAATGTCCTCGTAAGTCTTCACCCAGGACGTCTTCATGGAGGCTGTGAACTCCTGAGGCTCAGGTGGAGTGTGCTCTGCGGTCAGGGGGAAGTCACTGCGGCGCCAGAGCTTCATCCCGCCGTCCAGCACCGACACCATGTCGTGTCCGAACAGCCGGAACATCCACCACACGCGGGGCGCGCTGAACGCCCCGAGCTCGTGCGTGTCGTACACCACCACGTGCGTCTCGTCCCCGATGCCGAGCTCCGTCACGTACTCAGAGAAGCGCTCTGGGGTCGGCAGCATGTGATCCAGACCCTCCGCGCTCTCCGCGCAGCAGACATCGATGTCGAAGTACGAGGCTCCAGGGATGTGCGCCCGGGCGAACTCCGCCCGCGGGTCCCGCTGGGTTTTGGCCAGATACCACGACGCGTCGAGGATCCGGAGTTTTGGACCGATCTGGTTGTTTTTGACGGCCTCTAAAAGCCACTGAGCCGAGACCAGGGTCCGGATCTGCGCCGCCATGACAGAGCTGCGTGTCTGAGGGGAGTGTCCTCTGAGGGGCTTTACCTTCAGGCGGGGTCAAGTTTAACTGAGCCACGTCTGGATGACCGGAGATACTGTCCAATCAGGGCGTAGCAGAGACGCCCAGCAGGATAACCAACGTGGATCGACCACGTCCAAGGGATCGATACTGTTCTGATCTGATCCCGAACGCGCCGAACTGGTCCAAACCAAATACACCAAAACAATTTGAAATACAGTGCCATACATTTATTATAAGAACATTTCAATCATCAATAATAGACTTGTTCTTGAACCTATGTTGATTATTTTTGTCCAACATCTGAATAAAGGGAATTTAAAACATAAAGGCAATCACAACCAGCTTGTTTTTAGTCAGATCCATCATTCTGGGAAGAATCTGATCACTTTGTACTATAAAACACACACAAATAAAAAATAAGTCTAAAAATCACAAAATGCTAATAGGCCTTTAATATGTGTTCCGCCTGGACCTTAAAAAACAACACTATTACAAATCCATAAATCAATATAATATATGCTTTAGCTTTGAAAAGGGAATTGTCAAGACTCCTGCTTTACTATTTCCCTCTGTGCAGCTTCTAATTAGAGTCAATTAAACACCAGAAGCCAACACTTCACAAAGAGTTCAGCCCTCGATAGCAGTATATTTTAACACTAACACTATATGAAATTTCCCCATGTGTGAACATTAAAGGAATATCTTATCTTATAATCTGTAATTGGGTCTAATAAAATAATTAGAATTCAAGTAATTGCATGCTTATCATGCCAGATATCATGCTGTCTGTCTCACTCTGACTTGGATTCTTCACATGAATCAGTTTGTGAATTATGAGAATTCATCTTACTGGCAAGGATGTTGGTTTATTAGTTTTCGGTTTATTATAACATTATAACATCAGTCTCAGTATTACAATAAAACAGTGCAGTTACATGAATATAAGTGTATATGTGTGTTGCAGTTTGATGATCAGAGACGTTCTGCTTCTTCTCTCAAGGGGAAGAGACAAGACTTTGGCTTCAAATGCACAGTTTCTTACAGATGCAACAGGACAACTATTATATCTGGTTCTCTCCTTGAGCAAGATCTGGTGCTGGAAATAAAAGGCACAGGAAGTTTGTCAGAATCTTTATTCCTGAATGTTATGCACATTTACTCTCTTTTGGGACAAAGTGAATCCTGTATGAGCTGATGTGTGGCCAATCATTTGAAACAAGCAGTAGTGAAATAAGATAAGATATTGCTTTATTGTCCACATATGGGGAAATTTCATTGTTGCAACGCAGTAGATACAGAGGAAAAGGACAGATCACTTATAGGAAGTTTAAAAAACACTCTTAATAGAAGAACTCTTGTAAACAAAAACTCTTATAGACAAAAAGGGGAAAAATAAAGATAAAATAAAAACAGCAAGTGTAAGACAAAATAATATATATATATAACTAATAATAATGGTAAAATAAACACTCTATTTACTTCAATCTATTATCTATTTATTCAAATGTCCATAAGGGCTCATTTTGTATTATAATAATAATCACACTTTCAATCAAAAGGCTCCACCGCTGAACTTCTCTGGCTCTTTGGTAAAAGACATAGTAGATATAATTGAAATGTTGTCATCTCCTCAGAACTTGCTTGAAATACCTGTGGCGATGTGTTCTTTGGGAGCTTTAGTGAACCACTCATACCAGGAGCCATCATACACTGTGGCTCCCGGGGACCCGCAGATGTGGGCCGCCAGCACCATGTGGCACGCCGTCACCCCAGACCCACAGGTACCACACAGGGGCCTCCTCAGGTCCACCTGCACCTTCTGGAAAAACCTCTTCAGCTCCTCTGGAGAAAGCATCATGCCATCCATATCCAGGAAGTTGTAGAAGGGCATGCACTTTGACCCCGGGATATGGCCTGGATCCACACCTAAGACACAAAAGTCACAACATGCATTCGGGATGTTTGTAATAAACCTTTCAAATATGATGGCATTTATTGCAAAGCTAAATTAATATGAGGCTTTCTGTAAGTGTTGACTGAGAATAACACCATGTGGGCATGTGGGCTGTACACCATGTGGGCATGTGGGCTGTACACGTGTGTGATGCACGTCCCTATGCAAATACCACACATACAGACATATATGCATACATTACTTTAGCTGTATTATGTATGAATAGATAAACACAATCCTCTACAAAATACAAAGGTCTACAATATTGAATTAGAAATATTTCAACCCCTGCTTGGAGTTACTAAGTGTGTTCAGGAGTTACTAAATGTGTTCAGGAGTTACTACAGTGTGTTCAGGAGTTACTACAGTGTGTTCAGGAGTTACTAAGTGTGTTCAGGAGTTACTACAGTGTGTTCAGGAGTTACTAAGTGTGTTCAGGAGTTACTAAAGTGTGTTCAGGAGTTACTACAGTGTGTTCAGGAGTTACTAAGTGTGTTCAGGAGTTACTAAGTGTGTTCAGGAGTTACTAAGTGTGTTCAGGAGTTACTAAAGTGTGTTCAGGAGTTACTACAGTGTGTTCAGGAGTTACTAAGTGTGTTCAGGAGTTACTACAGTGTGTTCAGGAGTTACTACAGTGTGTTCAAGAGTTACTACAGTGTGTTCAGGAGTTACTACAATGTGTTCAGGAGTTACTACAGTGTGCTCAGGAGTTACTAAGTGTGTTCAGGAGTTACTAAGTGTGTTCAGGAGTTACTAAGTGTGTTCAGGAGTTACTACAGTGTGTCCAGGAGTTACTAAGTGTGTTCAGGAGTTACTAAGTGTGTTCAGGAGTTACTACAGTGTGTTCAAGAGTTACTACAGTGTGTTCAGGAGTTACTAAGTGTGTTCAGGAGTTACTACAGTGTGTTCAGGAGTTACTACAGTGTGTTCAGGAGTTACTACAGTGTGTTCAAGAGTTACTACAGTGTGTTCAGGAGTTACTACAGTGTGTTCAGGAGTTACTAAGTGTGTTCAGGAGTTACTAAGTGTGTTCAGGAGTTACTACAGTGTGTTCAGGAGTTACTAAGTGTGTTCAGAGTTACTAAGTGTGTTCAAGAGTTACTAAGTGTGTTCAGGAGTTACTACAGTGTGTTCAGGAGTTACTAAGTGTGTTCAGGAGTTACTACAGTGTGTTCAGGAGTTACTACAGTATGTTCAAGAGTTACTACAGTGTGTTCAGGAGTTACTACAGTGTGTTCAGGAGTTACTAAGTGTGTTCAGGAGTTACTACAGTGTGTTCAGGAGTTACTAAGTGTGTTCAGGAGTTACTACAGTGTGTTCAGGAGTTACTACAGTGTGTTCAAGAGTTACTACAGTGTGTTCAGGAGTTACTACAGTGTGTTCAGGAGTTACTAAGTGTGTTCAGGAGTTACTACAGTGTGTTCAGGAGTTACTAAGTGTGTTCAGGAGTTACTACAGTGTGTTCAGGAGTTACTATAGTGTGTTCAAGAGTTACTACAGTGTGTTCAGGAGTTACTACAGTGTGTTCAGGAGTTACTAAGTGTGTTCTGGAGTTACTACAGTGTGTTCAAGAGTTACTACAGTGTGTTCAGGAGTTACTAAGTGTGTTCAGGAGTTACTACAGTGTGTTCAGGAGTTACTACAGTGTGTTCAATAGTTACTACAGTGTGTTCAGGAGTTACTACAGTGTGTTCAAGATTTACTACAGTGTGTTCAGGAGTTACTACAGTGTGTTCAGGAGTTACTACAGTGTGTTCAGGAGTTACTACAGTGTGTTCAAGAGTTACTACAGTGTGTTCAGGAGTTACCAAGTGTGTTCAGGAGTTACTACAGTGTGTTCAGGAGTTACTAAGTGTGTTCAGGAGTTACTACAGTGTGTTCAAGAGTTACTACAGTGTGTTCAGGAGTTACTACAGTGTGTTCAAGAGTTACTACAGTGTGTTCAGGAGTTACTACAGTGTGTTCAGGAGTTACTAAGTGTGCTCAGGAGTTACTACAGTGTGTTTAGGAGTTACTAAGTGTGTTCAGGAGTTACTACAGTGTGTTCAGGAGTTACTACAGTGTGTTCAGGAGTTACTAAGTGTGTTCAGGAGTTACTACAGTGTGTTCAGGAGTTACTAAGTGTGTTCAGGAGTTACTACAGTGTGTTCAGGAGTTACTACAGTGTGTTCAAGAGTTACTACAGTGTGTTCAGGAGTTACTAAGTGTGTTCAGGAGTTACTACAGTGTGTTCAAGAGTTAGTACAGTGTGTTCAGGAGTTACTATAGTGTGCTCAGGAGTTACTAAGTGTGTTCAGGAGTTACTACAGTGTGTTCAGGAGTAACTAGAGTGTGTTCAAGAGTTACTACAGTGTGTTCAAGAGTTACTACAGTGTGTTCAGGAGTTACTAAGTGTGTTCAGGAGTTATTACAGTGTGTTCAAGAGTTACTACAGTGTGTTCAGGAGTTACTAAGTGTGTTCAGGAGTTACTAAGTGTGCTCAGGAGTTACTACAGTGTGTTCAGGAGTTACTACAGTGTGTTCAGGAGTTACTAAGTGTGCTCAGGAGTTACTACAGTGTGTTCAGGAGTTACTAAGTGTGTTCAGGAGTTACTACAGTGTGTTCAGGAGTTACTTAGTGTGTTCAGGAGTTACTAAGTGTGCTCAGGAGTTACTAAGTGTGTTCAGGAGTTACTACAGTGTGTTCAGGAGTTACTACAGTGTGTTCAAGAGTTACTACAGTGTGTTCAAGAGTTACTACAGTGTGTTCAAGAGTTACTACAGTGTGTTCAGGAGTTACTACAGTGTGTTCAGGAGTTACTAAGTGTGCTCAGGAGTTACTACAGTGTGTTCAAGAGTTACTACAGTGTGTTCAGGAGTTACTATAGTGTGTTCAGGAGTTACTAAGTGTGTTCAGGAATTACTAAGTGTGCTCAGGAGTTACTACAGTGTGTTCAGGAGTTACTACAGTGTGTTCAGGAGTTACTAAGTGTGCTCAGGAGTTACTACAGTGTGTTTAGGAGTTACTAAGTGTGTTCAGGAGTTACTAAGTGTGTTCAGGAGTTACTACAGTGTGTTCAGGAGTTACTACAGTGTGTTCAAGAGTTACTACAGTGTGTTCAGGAGTTACTAAGTGTGTTCAAGAGTTAGTACAGTGTGTTCAGGAGTTACTATAGTGTGCTCAGGAGTTACTAAGTGTGTTCAGGAGTTACTACAGTGTGTTCAGGAGTTACTACAGTGTGTTCAAGAGTTACTACAGTGTGTTCAAGAGTTACTAAGTGTGTTCAGGAGTTACTACAGTGTGTTCAGGAGTTAATACAGTGTGTTCAGGAGTTACTACAGTGTGTTCAAGAGTTACTACAGTGTGTTCAGGAGTTGCTAAGTGTGTTCAGGAGTTACTTAGTGTGTTCAGGAGTTACTACAGTGTGTTCAGGAGTTACTAAGTATGTTCAGGAGTTACTACAGTGTGTTCAAGAGTTACTAAGTATGTTCAGGAGTTACTACAGTGTGTTCAAGAGTTACTACAGTGTGTTCAGAGTTACTACAGTGTGTTCAAGAGTTACTACAGTGTGTTCAAGAGTCCTACAGTGTGTTCAGGAGTTACTAAGTGTGTTCAGGAGTTACTACAGTGTGTTCAGGAGTTACTACAGTGTGTTCAGGAGTTACTACAGTGCGTTCAGGAGTTACTAAGTGTGTTCAGGAGTTACTAAGTGTGCTCAGGAGTTACTACAGTGTGTTCAAGAGTTACTACAGTGTGTTCAGGAGTTACTATAGTGTGTTCAGGAGTTACTAAGTGTGTTCAGGAGTTACTACAGTGTGTTCAGGAGTTACTACAGTGTGTTCAGGAGTTACTAAGTGTGCTCAGGAGTTACTACAGTGTGTTCAGGAGTTACTAAGTGTGTTCTGGAGTTACTACAGTGTGTTCAAGAGTTACTACAGTGTGTTCAGGAGTTACTAAGTGTGTTCAGGAGTTACTACAGTGTGTTCAGGAGTTACTACAGTGTGTTCAAGAGTTACTACAGTGTGTTCAGGAGTTACTACAGTGTGTTCAGGAGTTACTACAGTGTGTTCAAGAGTTACTACAGTGTGTACAAGAGTTACTACAGTGTGTTCAGGAGTTACTAAGTGTGTTCAGGAGTTACTACAGTTTGTTCAGGAGTTACTACAGTGTGTTCAGGAGTTACTACAGTGTGTTCAAGAGTTACTACAGTGTGTTCAGGAGTTACTACAGTGTGTTCAGGAGTTACTACAGTGTGTTCAAGATTTACTACAGTGTGTTCAGGAGTTACTACAGTGTGTTCAGGAGTTACTACAGTGTGTTCAGGAGTTACTACAGTGTGTTCAAGAGTTACTACAGTGTGTTCAGGAGTTACTAAGTGTGTTCAGGAGTTACTACAGTGTCTTCAAGAGTTATTACAGTGTGTTCAGGAGTTACTATAGTGTGTTCAGGAGTTACTAAGTGTGTTCAGGAGTTACTACAGTGTGTTCAAGAGTTACTACAGTGTGTTCAAGAGTTACTACAGTGTGTTCAGGAGTTACTACAGTGTGTTCAGGAGTTACTAAGTGTGTTCAGGAGTTACTACAGTGTGTTCAGGAGTTACTACAGTGTGTTCAAGAGTTACTACAGTGTGTTCAGGAGTTACTACAATGTGTTCAGGAGTTACTAAGTGTGTTCAGGAGTTACTACAGTGTGTTCAGGAGTTACTACAGTGTGTTCAAGAGTTACTACAGTGTGTTCAAGAGTTACTACAGTGTGTTCAGGAGTTACTAAGTGTGTTCAGGAGTTACTACAGTGTGTTCAGGAGTTACTACAGTGTGTTCAGGAGTTACTAAGTGTGTTCAGGAGTTACTAAGTGTGTTCAGACTTACTAAGTGTGTTCAAGAGTTACTAAGTGTGTTCAGGAGTTACTACAGTGTGTTCAGGAGTTACTACAGTGTGTTCAGGAGTTACTACAGTGTGTTCAAGAGTTACTACAGTGTGTTCAGGAGTGTTCAAGAGTTACTACAGTGTGTTCAGGAGTTACTAAGTGTGTTCAGGAGTTACTACAGTGTGTTCAGGAGTTACTACAGTGTGTTCAAGAGTTACTACAGTGTGTTCAGGAGTTACTACAGTGTGTTCAGGAGTTACTAAGTGTGTTCAGGAGTTACTACAGTGTGTTCAGGAGTTACTAAGTGTGTTCAGGAGTTACTAAGTGTGTTGTGGAGTTACTACAGTGTGTTCAGGAGTTACTAAGTGTGTTCAAGAGTTACTACAGTGTGTTCAAGAGTTACTACAGTGTGTTCAGGAGTTACTACAGTGTGTTCAGGAGTTACTACAGTGTGTTCAAGAGTTACTACAGTGTGTTCAGGAGTTACTACAGTGTGTTCAAGAGTTACTACAGTGTGTTCAGGAGTTACTAAGTGTGTTCAGGAGTTACTAAGTGTGCTCAGGAGTTACTACAGTGTGTTCAGGAGTTACTACAGTGTGTTCAGGAGTTACTAAGTGTGCTCAGGAGTTACTACAGTGTGTTCAGGAGTTACTAAGTGTGTTCAGGAGTTACTACAGTGTGTTCAGGAGTTACTAAGTGTGTTCAGGAGTTACTAAGTGTGCTCAGGAGTTACTAAGTGTGTTCAGGAGTTACTACAGTGTGTTCAGGAGTTACTACAGTGTGTTCAAGAGTTACTACAGTGTGTTCAAGAGTTACTACAGTGTGTTCAAGAGTTACTACAGTGTGTTCAGGAGTTACTACAGTGTGTTCAGGAGTTACTAAGTGTGCTCAGGAGTTACTACAGTGTGTTCAAGAGTTAATAAAGTGTGTTCAGGAGTTACTATAGTGTGTTCAGGAGTTACTAAGTGTGTTCAGGAGTTACTACAGTGTTTTCAGGATTTACTACAGTGTGTTCAGGAGTTACTACAGTGTGTTCAAGAGTTACTACAGTGTGTTCAGGAGTTACTACAGTGTGTTCAAGAGTTACTACAGTGTGTTCAGGAGTTACTAAGTGTGTTCAGGAGTTACTAAGTGTGCTCAGGAGTTACTACAGTGTGTTCAAGAGTTACTACAGTGTGTTCAGGAGTTACTAAGTGTGCTCAGGAGTTACTACAGTGTGTTCAGGAGTTACTAAGTGTGTTCAGGAGTTACTAAGTGTGTTCAGGAGTTACTACAGTGTGTTCAAGAGTTACTACAGTGTGTTCAGGAGTTACTAAGTGTGTTCAGGAGTTACTAAGTGTGCTCAGGAGTTACTACAGTGTGTTCAAGAGTTACTACAGTGTGTTCAGGAGTTACTAAGTGTGCTCAGGAGTTACTACAGTGTGTTCAGGAGTTACTAAGTGTGTTCAGGAGTTACTACAGTGTGTTCAGGAGTTACTTAGTGTGTTCAGGAGTTACTAAGTGTGCTCAGGAGTTACTAAGTGTGTTCAGGAGTTACTACAGTGTGTTCAGGAGTTACTACAGTGTGTTCAAGAGTTACTACAGTGTGTTCAAGAGTTACTACAGTGTGTTCAAGAGTTACTACAGTGTGTTCAGGAGTTACTACAGTGTGTTCAGGAGTTACTATAGTGTGTTCAGGAGTTACTAAGTGTGTTCAGGAGTTACTAAGTGTGTTCAGGAGTTACTACAGTGTGTTCAGGAGTTACTACAGTGTGTTCAAGAGTTACTACAGTGTGTTCAGGAGTTACTAAGTGTGTTCAGGAGTTACTACAGTGTGTTCAAGAGTTAGTACAGTATGTTCAGGAGTTACTATAGTGTGCTCAGGAGTTACTAAGTGTGTTCAGGAGTTACTACAGTGTGTTCAGGAGTTACTACAGTGTGTTCAGGAGTTACTACAGTGTGTTCAAGAGTTACTACACTGTGTTCAGGAGTTGCTAAGTGTGTTCAGGAGTTACTTAGTGTGTTCAGGAGTTACTACAGTGTGTTCAGGAGTTACTAAGTGTGTTCAGGAGTTACTACAGTGTGTTCAAGAGTTACTACAGTGTGTTCAGGAGTTACTACAGTGTGTTCAAGAGTTACTACAGTGTGTTCAGGAGTTACTACAGTGTGTTCAGGAGTTACTAAGTGTGCTCAGGAGTTACTACAGTGTGTTTAGGAGTTACTAAGTGTGTTCAGGAGTTACTAAGTGTGTTCAGGAGTTACTACAGTGTGTTCAGGAGTTACTACAGTGTGTTCAAGAGTTACTACAGTGTGTTCAGGAGTTACTAAGTGTGTTCAGGAGTTACTACAGTGTGTTCAAGAGTTAGTACAGTGTGTTCAGGAGTTACTATAGTGTGCTCAGGAGTTACTAAGTGTGTTCAGGAGTTACTACAGTGTGTTCAGGAGTTACTAGAGTGTGTTCAAGAGTTACTACAGTGTGTTCAAGAGTTACTACAGTGTGTTCAAGAGTTACTACAGTGTGTTCAGGAGTTACTAAGTGTGTTCAAGAGTTAGTACAGTGTGTTCAGGAGTTACTATAGTGTGCTCAGGAGTTACTAAGTGTGTTCAGGAGTTACTACAGTGTGTTCAGGAGTTACTAGAGTGTGTTCAAGAGTTACTACAGTGTGTTCAAGAGTTACTACAGTATGTTCAGGAGTTACTACAGTGTGTTCAGGAGTTACTACAGTGTGTTCAAGAGTTACTACACTGTGTTCAGGAGTTACTACAGTGTGTTCAAGAGTTACTACACTGTGTTCAGGAGTTGCTAAGTGTGTTCAGGAGTTACTTAGTGTGTTCAGGAGTTACTACAGTGTGTTCAGGAGTTACTAAGTGTGTTCAGGAGTTACTACAGTGTGTTCAAGAGTTACTACAGTGTGTTCAGGAGTTACTACAGTGTGTTCAAGAGTTACTACAGTGTGTTCAGGAGTTACTACAGTGTGTTCAGGAGTTACTAAGTGTGCTCAGGAGTTACTACAGTGTGTTCAGGAGTTACTAAGTGTGTTCAGGAGTTACTAAGTGTGTTCAGGAGTTACTACAGTGTGTTCAAGAGTTACTACAGTGTGTTCAGGAGTTACTACAGTGTGTTCAGGAGTTACTAAGTGTGCACAGGAGTTACTACAGTGTGTTCAAGAGTTAATACAGTGTGTTAAGGAGTTACTATAGTGTGTTCAGGAGTTACTAAGTGTGTTCAGGAGTTACTACAGTGTGTTCAGGATTTACTACAGTGTGTTCAGGAGTTACTACAGTGTGTTCAAGAGTTACTACAGTGTGTTCAGGAGTTACTAAGTGTGTTCAGGAGTTACTACAGTGTGTTCAAGAGTTACTACAGTGTGTTCAGGAGTTACTAAGTGTGTTCAGGAGTTACTAAGTGTGCTCAGGAGTTACTACAGTGTGTTCAAGAGTTACTACAGTGTGTTCAGGAGTTACTAAGTGTGCTCAGGAGTTACTACAGTGTGTTCAGGAGTTACTAAGTGTGTTCAGGAGTTACTACAGTGTGTTCAGGAGTTACTTAGTGTGTTCAGGAGTTACTAAGTGTGCTCAGGAGTTACTACAGTGTGTTCAGGAGTTACTACAGTGTGTTCAAGAGTTACTACAGTGTGTTCAAGAGTTACTACAGTGTGTTCAGGAGTTACTAAGTGTGTTCAGGAGTTACTACAGTGTGTTCAAGAGTTAGTACAGTATGTTCAGGAGTTACTATAGTGTGCTCAGGAGTTACTAAGTGTGTTCAGGAGTTACTACAGTGTGTTCAGGAGTTACTACAGTGTGTTCAGGAGTTACTACAGTGTGTTCAAGAGTTACTACACTGTGTTCAGGAGTTGCTAAGTGTGTTCAGGAGTTACTTAGTGTGTTCAGGAGTTACTACAGTGTGTTCAGGAGTTACTAAGTGTGTTCAGGAGTTACTACAGTGTGTTCAAGAGTTACTACAGTGTGTTCAGGAGTTACTACAGTGTGTTCAAGAGTTACTACAGTGTGTTCAGGAGTTACTACAGTGTGTTCAGGAGTTACTAAGTGTGCTCAGGAGTTACTACAGTGTGTTTAGGAGTTACTAAGTATGTTCAGGAGTTACTAAGTGTGTTCAGGAGTTACTACAGTGTGTTCAGGAGTTACTACAGTGTGTTCAAGAGTTACTACAGTGTGTTCAGGAGTTACTAAGTGTGTTCAGGAGTTACTACAGTGTGTTCAAGAGTTAGTACAGTGTGTTCAGGAGTTACTATAGTGTGCTCAGGAGTTACTAAGTGTGTTCAGGAGTTACTACAGTGTGTTCAGGAGTTACTAGAGTGTGTTCAAGAGTTACTACAGTGTGTTCAAGAGTTACTACAGTGTGTTCAAGAGTTACTACAGTGTGTTCAGGAGTTACTAAGTGTGTTCAAGAGTTAGTACAGTGTGTTCAGGAGTTACTATAGTGTGCTCAGGAGTTACTAAGTGTGTTCAGGAGTTACTACAGTGTGTTCAGGAGTTACTAGAGTGTGTTCAAGAGTTACTACAGTGTGTTCAAGAGTTACTACAGTATGTTCAGGAGTTACTACAGTGTGTTCAGGAGTTACTACAGTGTGTTCAAGAGTTACTACACTGTGTTCAGGAGTTACTACAGTGTGTTCAAGAGTTACTACACTGTGTTCAGGAGTTGCTAAGTGTGTTCAGGAGTTACTTAGTGTGTTCAGGAGTTACTACAGTGTGTTCAGGAGTTACTAAGTGTGTTCAGGAGTTACTACAGTGTGTTCAAGAGTTACTACAGTGTGTTCAGGAGTTACTACAGTGTGTTCAAGAGTTACTACAGTGTGTTCAGGAGTTACTACAGTGTGTTCAGGAGTTACTAAGTGTGCTCAGGAGTTACTACAGTGTGTTCAGGAGTTACTAAGTGTGTTCAGGAGTTACTAAGTGTGTTCAGGAGTTACTACAGTGTGTTCAAGAGTTACTACAGTGTGTTCAGGAGTTACTACAGTGTGTTCAGGAGTTACTAAGTGTGCTCAGGAGTTACTACAGTGTGTTCAAGAGTTAATACAGTGTGTTAAGGAGTTACTATAGTGTGTTCAGGAGTTACTAAGTGTGTTCAGGAGTTACTACAGTGTGTTCAGGATTTACTACAGTGTGTTCAGGAGTTACTACAGTGTGTTCAAGAGTTACTACAGTGTGTTCAGGAGTTACTAAGTGTGTTCAGGAGTTACTACAGTGTGTTCAAGAGTTACTACAGTGTGTTCAGGAGTTACTAAGTGTGTTCAGGAGTTACTAAGTGTGCTCAGGAGTTACTACAGTGTGTTCAAGAGTTACTACAGTGTGTTCAGGAGTTACTAAGTGTGCTCAGGAGTTACTACAGTGTGTTCAGGAGTTACTAAGTGTGTTCAGGAGTTACTACAGTGTGTTCAGGAGTTACTTAGTGTGTTCAGGAGTTACTAAGTGTGCTCAGGAGTTACTACAGTGTGTTCAGGAGTTACTACAGTGTGTTCAAGAGTTACTACAGTGTGTTCAGGAGTTACTACAGTGTGTTCAGGAGTTACTAAGTGTGCTCAGGAGTTACTACAGTGTGTTCAAGAGTTACTACAGTGTGTTCAGGAGTTACTATAGTGTGTTCAGGAGTTACTAAGTGTGTTCAGGAGTTACTAAGTGTGTTCAGGAATTACTAAGTGTGCTCAGGAGTTACTACAGTGTGTTCAGGAGTTACTACAGTGTGTTCAGGGGTTACTAAGTGTGCTCAGGAGTTACTACAGTGTGTTTAGGAGTTACTAAGTGTGTTCAGGAGTTACTACAGTGTGTTCAGGAGTTACTTAGTGTGTTCAGGAGTTACTAAGTGTGCTCAGGAGTTACTAAGTGTGTTCAGGAGTTACTACAGTGTGTTCAGGAGTTACTACAGTGTGTTCAAGAGTTACTACAGTGTGTTCAAGAGTTACTACAGTGTGTTCAGGAGTTACTACAGTGTGTTCAGGAGTTACTAAGTGTGCTCAGGAGTTACTACAGTGTGTTCAAGAGTTACTACAGTGTGTTCAGGAGTTACTATAGTGTGTTCAGGAGTTACTAAGTGTGTTCAGGAGTTACTAAGTGTGTTCAGGAATTACTAAGTGTGCTCAGGAGTTACTACAGTGTGTTCAGGAGTTACTACAGTGTGTTCAGGAGTTACTAAGTGTGCTCAGGAGTTACTACAGTGTGTTTAGGAGTTACTAAGTGTGTTCAGGAGTTACTAAGTGTGTTCAGGAGTTACTATAGTGTGTTCAGGAGTTACTACAGTGTGTTCAAGAGTTACTACAGTGTGTTCAGGAGTTACTAAGTGTGTTCAGGAGTTACTACAGTGTGTTCAAGAGTTAGTACAGTATGTTCAGGAGTTACTATAGTGTGCTCAGGAGTTACTAAGTGTGTTCAGGAGTTACTACAGTGTGTTCAGGAGTTACTACAGTGTGTTCAGGAGTTACTACAGTGTGTTCAGGAGTTACTACAGTGTGTTCAAGAGTTACTACACTGTGTTCAGGAGTTGCTAAGTGTGTTCAGGAGTTACTTAGTGTGTTCAGGAGTTACTACAGTGTGTTCAGGAGTTACTAAGTGTGTTCAGGAGTTACTACAGTGTGTTCAAGAGTTACTACAGTGTGTTCAGGAGTTACTACAGTGTGTTCAAGAGTTACTACAGTGTGTTCAGGAGTTACTACAGTGTGTTCAGGAGTTACTAAGTGTGCTCAGGAGTTACTACAGTGTGTTTAGGAGTTACTAAGTGTGTTCAGGAGTTACTAAGTGTGTTCAGGAGTTACTACAGTGTGTTCAGGAGTTACTACAGTGTGTTCAAGAGTTACTACAGTGTGTTCAGGAGTTACTAAGTGTGTTCAGGAGTTACTACAGTGTGTTCAAGAGTTAGTACAGTGTGTTCAGGAGTTACTATAGTGTGCTCAGGAGTTACTAAGTGTGTTCAAGAGTTACTACAGTGTGTTCAAGAGTTACTACAGTGTGTTCAAGAGTTACTACAGTGTGTTCAGGAGTTACTAAGTGTGTTCAAGAGTTAGTACAGTGTGTTCAGGAGTTACTATAGTGTGCTCAGGAGTTACTAAGTGTGTTCAGGAGTTACTACAGTGTGTTCAGGAGTTACTAGAGTGTGTTCAAGAGTTACTACAGTGTGTTCAAGAGTTACTACAGTGTGTTCAGGAGTTACTACAGTGTGTTCAGGAGTTACTAAGTGTGTTCAGGAGTTACTACAGTGTGTTCAAGAGTTACTACACTGTGTTCAGGAGTTGCTAAGTGTGTTCAGGAGTTACTTAGTGTGTTCAGGAGTTACTACAGTGTGTTCAGGAGTTACTAAGTGTGTTCAGGAGTTACTACAGTGTGTTCAAGAGTTACTACAGTGTGTTCAGGAGTTACTACAGTGTGTTCAAGAGTTACTACAGTGTGTTCAGGAGTTACTACAGTGTGTTCAGGAGTTACTAAGTGTGCTCAGGAGTTACTACAGTGTGTTCAGGAGTTACTAAGTGTGTTCAGGAGTTACTACAGTGTGTTCAGGATTTACTACAGTGTGTTCAGGAGTTACTACAGTGTGTTCAAGAGTTACTACAGTATGTTCAGGAGTTACTAAGTGTGTTCAGGAGTTACTACAGTGTGTTCAAGAGTTACTACAGTGTGTTCAGGAGTTACTAAGTGTGTTCAGGAGTTACTAAGTGTGCTCAGGAGTTACTACAGTGTGTTCAAGAGTTACTACAGTGTGTTCAGGAGTTACTAAGTGTGCTCAGGAGTTACTACAGTGTGTTCAGGAGTTACTAAGTGTGTTCAGGAGTTACTACAGTGTGTTCAGGAGTTACTTAGTGTGTTCAGAAGTTACTAAGTGTGCTCAGGAGTTACTAAGTGTGTTCAGGAGTTACTACAGTGTGTTCAGGAGTTACTACAGTGTGTTCAAGAGTTACTACAGTGTGTTCAAGAGTTACTACAGTGTGTTCAAGAGTTACTACAGTGTGTTCAGGAGTTACTACAGTGTGTTCAGGAGTTACTAAGTGTGCTCAGGAGTTACTACAGTGTGTTCAAGAGTTACTACAGTGTGTTCAGGAGTTACTATAGTGTGTTCAGGAGTTACTAAGTGTGTTCAGGAGTTACTAAGTGTGTTCAGGAATTACTAAGTGTGCTCAGGAGTTACTACAGTGTGTTCAGGAGTTACTACAGTGTGTTCAGGAGTTACTAAGTGTGCTCAGGAGTTACTACAGTGTGTTCAGGAGTTACTACAGTGTGTTCAGGAGTTACTAAGTGTGTTCAGGAGTTACTAAGTGTGCTCAGGAGTTACTACAGTGTGTTCAAGAGTTACTACAGTGTGTTCAGGAGTTACTAAGTGTGCTCAGGAGTTACTACAGTGTGTTTAGGAGTTACTAAGTGTGTTCAGGAGTTACTAAGTGTGTTCAGGAGTTACTACAGTGTGTTCAGGAGTTACTACAGTGTGTTCAAGAGTTACTACAGTGTGTTCAGGAGTTACTAAGTGTGTTCAGGAGTTACTACAGTGTGTTCAAGAGTTAGTACAGTGTGTTCAGGAGTTACTATAGTGTGCTCAGGAGTTACTAAGTGTGTTCAGGAGTTACTACAGTGTGTTCAGGAGTTACTACAGTGTGTTCAAGAGTTACTACAGTGTGTTCAAGAGTTACTACAGTGTGTTCAGGAGTTACTACAGTGTGTTCAGGAGTTACTACAGTGTGTTCAAGAGTTACTACAGTGTGTTCAAGAGTTACTAAGTGTGTTCAGGAGTTACTACAGTGTGTTCAGGAGTTAATACAGTGTTTTCAGGAGTTACTACAGTGTGTTCAAGAGTTACTACAGTGTGTTCAGGAGTTGCTAAGTGTGTTCAGGAGTTACTTAGTGTGTTCAGGAGTTACTACAGTGTGTTCAGGAGTTACTAAGTATGTTCAGGAGTTACTACAGTGTGTTCAAGAGTTACTACAGTGTGTTCAGGAGTTACTACAGTGTGTTCAAGAGTTACTACAGTGTGTTCAAGAGTTCCTACAGTGTGTTCAGGAGTTACTAAGTGTGTTCAGGAGTTACTACAGTGTGTTCAGGAGTTACTAAGTGTGTTCAAGAGTTCCTACAGTGTGTTCAGGAGTTACTAAGTGTGCTCAGGAGTTACTACAGTGTGTTCAGGAGTTACTAAGTGTGCTCAGGAGTTACTACAGTGTGTCCAGGAGTTACTAAGTGTGTTCAGGAGTTACTACAGTGTGTTCAGGAGTTACTAAGTGTGTTCAGGAGTTACTAAGTGTGCTCAGGAGTTACTAAGTGTGTTCAGGAGTTACTACAGTGTGTTCAGGAGTTACTACAGTGTGTTCAAGAGTTACTACAGTGTGTTCAAGAGTTACTACAGTGTGTTCAAGAGTTACTACAGTGTGTTCAGGAGTTACTACAGTGTGTTCAGGAGTTACTAAGTGTGCTCAGGAGTTACTACAGTGTGTTCAAGAGTTAATACAGTGTGTTCAGGCGTTACTATAGTGTGTTCAGGAGTTACTAAGTGTGTTCAGGAGTTACTACAGTGTGTTCAGGATTTACTACAGTGTGTTCAGGAGTTACTACAGTGTGTTCAAGAGTTACTACAGTGTGTTCAGGAGTTACTAAGTGTGTTCAGGAGTTACTACAGTGTGTTCAAGAGTTACTACAGTGTGTTCAGGAGTTACTAAGTGTGTTCAGGAGTTACTAAGTGTGCTCAGGAGTTACTACAGTGTGTTCAAGAGTTACTACAGTGTGTTCAGGAGTTACTAAGTGTGCTCAGGAGTTACTACAGTGTGTTCAGGAGTTACTAAGTGTGTTCAGGAGTTACTACAGTGTGTTCAGGAGTTACTTAGTGTGTTCAGGAGTTACTAAGTGTGCTCAGGAGTTACTACAGTGTGTTCAGGAGTTACTACAGTGTGTTCAAGAGTTACTACAGTGTGTTCAAGAGTTACTACAGTGTGTTCAGGAGTTACTACAGTGTGTTCAGGAGTTACTAAGTGTGCTCAGGAGTTACTACAGTGTGTTCAAGCGTTACTACAGTGTGTTCAGGAGTTACTATAGTGTGTTCAGGAGTTACTAAGTGTGTTCAGGAGTTACTAAGTGTGTTCAGGAATTACTAAGTGTGCTCAGGAGTTACTACAGTGTGTTCAGGAGTTACTACAGTGTGTTCAGGAGTTACTAAGTGTGCTCAGGAGTTACTACAGTGTGTTTAGGAGTTACTAAGTGTGTTCAGGAGTTACTACAGTGTGTTCAGGAGTTACTTAGTGTGTTCAGGAGTTACTAAGTGTGCTCAGGAGTTACTAAGTGTGTTCAGGAGTTACTACAGTGTGTTCAGGAGTTACTACAGTGTGTTCAAGAGTTACTACAGTGTGTTCAAGAGTTACTACAGTGTGTTCAGGAGTTACTACAGTGTGTTCAGGAGTTACTAAGTGTGCTCAGGAGTTACTACAGTGTGTTCAAGAGTTACTACAGTGTGTTCAGGAGTTACTATAGTGTGTTCAGGAGTTACTAAGTGTGTTCAGGAGTTACTAAGTGTGTTCAGGAATTACTAAGTGTGCTCAGGAGTTACTACAGTGTGTTCAGGAGTTACTACAGTGTGTTCAGGAGTTACTAAGTGTGCTCAGGAGTTACTACAGTGTGTTTAGGAGTTACTAAGTGTGTTCAGGAGTTACTAAGTGTGTTCAGGAGTTACTACAGTGTGTTCAGGAGTTACTACAGTGTGTTCAAGAGTTACTACAGTGTGTTCAGGAGTTACTAAGTGTGTTCAGGAGTTACTACAGTGTGTTCAAGAGTTAGTACAGTATGTTCAGGAGTTACTATAGTGTGCTCAGGAGTTACTAAGTGTGTTCAGGAGTTACTACAGTGTGTTCAGGA
Source organism: Eucyclogobius newberryi (assembly GCF_026437365.1). NCBI lineage: Eukaryota > Metazoa > Chordata > Actinopteri > Gobiiformes > Gobiidae > Eucyclogobius > Eucyclogobius newberryi. Next base: position 35,016,211 of record NW_027315757.1, on the reverse strand, counting down.
GTTACTACAGTGTGTTCAGGAGTTACTACAGTGTGTTCAGGAGTTACTACAGTGTGTTCAAGAGTTACTACACTGTGTTCAGGAGTTGCTAAGTGTGTTCAGGAGTTACTTAGTGTGTTCAGGAGTTACTACAGTGTGTTCAGGAGTTACTAAGTGTGTTCAGGAGTTACTACAGTGTGTTCAAGAGTTACTACAGTGTGTTCAGGAGTTACTACAGTGTGTTCAAGAGTTACTACAGTGTGTTCAGGAGTTACTACAGTGTGTTCAGGAGTTACTAAGTGTGCTCAGGAGTTACTACAGTGTGTTTAGGAGTTACTAAGTGTGTTCAGGAGTTACTAAGTGTGTTCAGGAGTTACTACAGTGTGTTCAGGAGTTACTACAGTGTGTTCAAGAGTTACTACAGTGTGTTCAGGAGTTACTAAGTGTGTTCAGGAGTTACTACAGTGTGTTCAAGAGTTAGTACAGTGTGTTCAGGAGTTACTATAGTGTGCTCAGGAGTTACTAAGTGTGTTCAAGAGTTACTACAGTGTGTTCAAGAGTTACTACAGTGTGTTCAAGAGTTACTACAGTGTGTTCAGGAGTTACTAAGTGTGTTCAAGAGTTAGTACAGTGTGTTCAGGAGTTACTATAGTGTGCTCAGGAGTTACTAAGTGTGTTCAGGAGTTACTACAGTGTGTTCAGGAGTTACTAGAGTGTGTTCAAGAGTTACTACAGTGTGTTCAAGAGTTACTACAGTGTGTTCAGGAGTTACTACAGTGTGTTCAGGAGTTACTACAGTGTGTTCAGGAGTTACTACAGTGTGTTCAAGAGTTACTACACTGTGTTCAGGAGTTGCTAAGTGTGTTCAGGAGTTACTTAGTGTGTTCAGGAGTTACTACAGTGTGTTCAGGAGTTACTAAGTGTGTTCAGGAGTTACTACAGTGTGTTCAAGAGTTACTACAGTGTGTTCAGGAGTTACTACAGTGTGTTCAAGAGTTACTACAGTGTGTTCAGGAGTTACTACAGTGTGTTCAGGAGTTACTAAGTGTGCTCAGGAGTTACTACAGTGTGTTCAGGAGTTACTAAGTGTGTTCAGGAGTTACTACAGTGTGTTCAGGATTTACTACAGTGTGTTCAGGAGTTACTACAGTGTGTTCAAGAGTTACTACAGTATGTTCAGGAGTTACTAAGTGTGTTCAGGAGTTACTACAGTGTGTTCAAGAGTTACTACAGTGTGTTCAGGAGTTACTAAGTGTGTTCAGGAGTTACTAAGTGTGCTCAGGAGTTACTACAGTGTGTTCAAGAGTTACTACAGTGTGTTCAGGAGTTACTAAGTGTGCTCAGGAGTTACTACAGTGTGTTCAGGAGTTACTAAGTGTGTTCAGGAGTTACTACAGTGTGTTCAGGAGTTACTTAGTGTGTTCAGAAGTTACTAAGTGTGCTCAGGAGTTACTAAGTGTGTTCAGGAGTTACTACAGTGTGTTCAGGAGTTACTACAGTGTGTTCAAGAGTTACTACAGTGTGTTCAAGAGTTACTACAGTGTGTTCAAGAGTTACTACAGTGTGTTCAGGAGTTACTACAGTGTGTTCAGGAGTTACTAAGTGTGCTCAGGAGTTACTACAGTGTGTTCAAGAGTTACTACAGTGTGTTCAGGAGTTACTATAGTGTGTTCAGGAGTTACTAAGTGTGTTCAGGAGTTACTAAGTGTGTTCAGGAATTACTAAGTGTGCTCAGGAGTTACTACAGTGTGTTCAGGAGTTACTACAGTGTGTTCAGGAGTTACTAAGTGTGCTCAGGAGTTACTACAGTGTGTTTAGGAGTTACTAAGTGTGTTCAGGAGTTACTAAGTGTGTTCAGGAGTTACTACAGTGTGTTCAGGAGTTACTACAGTGTGTTCAAGAGTTACTACAGTGTGTTCAGGAGTTACTAAGTGTGTTCAGGAGTTACTACAGTGTGTTCAAGAGTTAGTACAGTATGTTCAGGAGTTACTATAGTGTGCTCAGGAGTTACTAAGTGTGTTCAGGAGTTACTACAGTGTGTTCAGGAGTTACTACAGTGTGTTCAGGAGTTACTACAGTGTGTTCAGGAGTTACTACAGTGTGTTCAAGAGTTACTACACTGTGTTCAGGAGTTGCTAAGTGTGTTCAGGAGTTACTTAGTGTGTTCAGGAGTTACTACAGTGTGTTCAGGAGTTACTAAGTGTGTTCAGGAGTTACTAAGTGTGTTCAGGAGTTACTACAGTGTGTTCAGGAGTTACTACAGTGTGTTCAGGAGTTACTAAGTGTGCTCAGGAGTTACTACAGTGTGTTTAGGAGTTACTAAGTGTGTTCAGGAGTTACTAAGTGTGTTCAGGAGTTACTACAGTGTGTTCAGGAGTTACTACAGTGTGTTCAAGAGTTACTACAGTGTGTTCAGGAGTTACTAAGTGTGTTCAGGAGTTACTACAGTGTGTTCAAGAGTTAGTACAGTGTGTTCAGGAGTTACTATAGTGTGCTCAGGAGTTACTAAGTGTGTTCAGGAGTTACTACAGTGTGTTCAGGAGTTACTAGAGTGTGTTCAAGAGTTACTACAGTGTGTTCAAGAGTTACTACAGTGTGTTCAAGAGTTACTACAGTGTGTTCAGGAGTTACTACAGTGTGTTCAGGAGTTACTACAGTGTGTTCAAGAGTTACTACACTGTGTTCAGGAGTTGCTAAGTGTGTTCAGGAGTTACTTAGTGTGTTCAGGAGTTACTACAGTGTGTTCAGGAGTTACTAAGTGTGTTCAGGAGTTACTACAGTGTGTTCAAGAGTTACTACAGTGTGTTCAGGAGTTACTACAGTGTGTTCAAGAGTTACTACAGTGTGTTCAGGAGTTACTACAGTGTGTTCAGGAGTTACTAAGTGTGCTCAGGAGTTACTACAGTGTGTTCAGGAGTTACTAAGTGTGTTCAGGAGTTACTACAGTGTGTTCAGGAGTTACTTAGTGTGTTCAGGAGTTACTAAGTGTGCTCAGGAGTTACTAAGTGTGTTCAGGAGTTACTACAGTGTGTTCAGGAGTTACTACAGTGTGTTCAAGAGTTACTACAGTGTGTTCAAGAGTTACTACAGTGTGTTCAAGAGTTACTACAGTGTGTTCAGGAGTTACTACAGTGTGTTCAGGAGTTACTAAGTGTGCTCAGGAGTTACTACAGTGTGTTCAAGAGTTACTACAGTGTGTTCAGGAGTTACTATAGTGTGTTCAGGAGTTACTAAGTGTGTTCAGGAGTTACTAAGTGTGTTCAGGAATTACTAAGTGTGCTCAGGAGTTACTACAGTGTGTTCAGGAGTTACTACAGTGTGTTCAGGAGTTACTAAGTGTGCTCAGGAGTTACTACAGTGTGTTTAGGAGTTACTAAGTGTGTTCAGGAGTTACTAAGTGTGTTCAGGAGTTACTACAGTGTGTTCAGGAGTTACTACAGTGTATTCAGGAGTTACTACAGTGTGTTCAGGAGTTACTAAGTGTGTTCAGGAGTTACTAAGTGTGCTCAGGAGTTACTACAGTGTGTTCAAGAGTTACTACAGTGTGTTCAGGAGTTACTATAGTGTGTTCAGGAGTTACTAAGTGTGTTCAGGAGTTACTAAGTGTGTTGAGGAATTACTAAGTGTGCTCAGGAGTTACTACAGTGTGTTCAGGAGTTACTACAGTGTGTTCAGGAGTTACTAAGTGTGCTCAGGAGTTACTACAGTGTGTTTAGGAGTTACTAAGTGTGTTCAGGAGTTACTAAGTGTGTTCAGGAGTTACTACAGTGTGTTCAGGAGTTACTACAGTGTGTTCAAGAGTTACTACAGTGTGTTCAGGAGTTACTAAGTGTGTTCAGGAGTTACTACAGTGTGTTCAAGAGTTAGTACAGTGTGTTCAGGAGTTACTATAGTGTGCTCAGGAGTTACTAAGTGTGTTCAGGAGTTACTACAGTGTGTTCAGGAGTTACTACAGTGTGTTCAAGAGTTACTACAGTGTGTTCAAGAGTTACTACAGTGTGTTCAGGAGTTACTACAGTGTGTTCAAGAGTTACTACAGTGTGTTCAAGAGTTACTAAGTGTGTTCAGGAGTTACTACAGTGTGTTCAAGAGTTCCTACAGTGTGTTCAGGAGTTACTAAGTGTGTTCAGGAGTTACTACAGTGTGTTCAGGAGTTACTACAGTGTGTTCAGGAGTTACTAAGTGTGTTCAGGAGTTACTACAGTGTGTTCAGGAGTTACTAAGTGTGTTCAGAGTTACTAAGTGTGTTCAAGAGTTACTAAGTGTGTTCAGGAGTTACTACAGTGTGTCCAGGAGTTACTACAGTGTGTTCAAGAGTTACTACAGTGTGTTCAGGAGTTACTACAGTGTGTTCAGGAGTTACTAAGTGTGTTCAGGAGTTACTACAGTGTGTTCAGGAGTTACTAAGTGTGTTCTGGAGTTACTACAGTGTGTTCAAGAGTTACTACAGTTTGTTCAGGAGTTACTAAGTGTGTTCAGGAGTTACTACAGTGTGTTCAGGAGTTACTACAGTGTGTTCAAGAGTTACTACAGTGTGTTCAGGAGTTACTACAGTGTGTTCAGGAGTTACTACAGTGTGTTCAAGAGTTACTACAGTGTGTTCAGGAGTTGCTAAGTGTGTTCAGGAGTTACTTAGTGTGTTCAGGAGTTACTACAGTGTGTTCAGGAGTTACTAAGTGTGTTCAGGAGTTACTACAGTGTGTTCAAGAGTTACTACAGTGTGTTCAGGAGTTACTACAGTGTGTTCAAGAGTTACTACAGTGTGTTCAAGAGTTCCTACAGTGTGTTCAGGAGTTACTAAGTGTGTTCAGGAGTTACTACAGTGTGTTCAGGAGTTACTAGAGTGTGTTAAGGAGTTACTACAGTGTGTTCAGGAGTTACTAAGTGTGTTCAGGAGTTACTACAGTGTGTTCAAGAGTTACTACAGTGTGTTCAGGAGTTACTAAGTGTGTTCAGGAGTTACTAAGTGTGCTCAGGAGTTACTACAGTGTGTTCAGGAGTTACTACAGTGTGTTCAGGAGTTACTACAGTGTGTTCAGGAGTTACTAAGTGTGTTCAGGAGTTACTACAGTGTGTTCAGGAGTTACTACAGTGTGTTCAAGAGTTACTACAGTGTGTTCAGGAGTTACTACAATGTGTTCAGGAGTTACTACAGTGTGTTCAGGAGTTACTAAGTGTGTTCAGGAGTTACTACAGTGTGTTCAGGAGTTACTACAGTGTGTTCAAGAGTTACTACAGTGTGTTCAAGAGTTACTACAGTGTGTTCAGGAGTTACTAAGTGTGTTCAGGAGTTACTACAGTGTGTTCAGGAGTTACTACAGTGTGTTCAGGAGTTACTAAGTGTGTTCAGGAGTTACTAAGTGTGCTCAGGAGTTACTACAGTGTGTTCAGGAGTTACTACAGTGTGTTCAGGAGTTACTACAGTGTGTTCAGGAGTTACTAAGTGTGCTCAGGAGTTACTACAGTGTGTTTAGGAGTTACTAAGTGTGTTCAGGAGTTACTAAGTGTGTTCAGGAGTTACTACAGTGTGTTCAGGAGTTACTACAGTGTATTCAGGAGTTACTACAGTGTGTTCAGGAGTTACTAAGTGTGTTCAGGAGTTACTAAGTGTGCTCAGGAGTTACTACAGTGTGTTCAAGAGTTACTACAGTGTGTTCAGGAGTTACTATAGTGTGTTCAGGAGTTACTAAGTGTGTTCAGGAGTTACTAAGTGTGTTGAGGAATTACTAAGTGTGCTCAGGAGTTACTACAGTGTGTTCAGGAGTTACTACAGTGTGTTCAGGAGTTACTAAGTGTGCTCAGGAGTTACTACAGTGTGTTTAGGAGTTACTAAGTGTGTTCAGGAGTTACTAAGTGTGTTCAGGAGTTACTACAGTGTGTTCAGGAGTTACTACAGTGTGTTCAAGAGTTACTACAGTGTGTTCAGGAGTTACTAAGTGTGTTCAGGAGTTACTACAGTGTGTTCAAGAGTTAGTACAGTGTGTTCAGGAGTTACTATAGTGTGCTCAGGAGTTACTAAGTGTGTTCAGGAGTTACTACAGTGTGTTCAGGAGTTACTACAGTGTGTTCAAGAGTTACTACAGTGTGTTCAAGAGTTACTACAGTGTGTTCAGGAGTTACTACAGTGTGTTCAAGAGTTACTACAGTGTGTTCAAGAGTTACTAAGTGTGTTCAGGAGTTACTACAGTGTGTTCAGGAGTTAATACAGTGTTTTCAGGAGTTACTACAGTGTGTTCAAGAGTTACTACAGTGTGTTCAGGAGTTGCTAAGTGTGTTCAGGAGTTACTTAGTGTGTTCAGGAGTTACTACAGTGTGTTCAAGAGTTACTACAGTGTGTTCAGGAGTTGCTAAGTGTGTTCAGGAGTTACTTAGTGTGTTCAGGAGTTACTACAGTGTGTTCAGGAGTTACTAAGTATGTTCAGGAGTTACTACAGTGTGTTCAAGAGTTACTACAGTGTGTTCAGGAGTTACTACAGTGTGTTCAAGAGTTACTACAGTGTGTTCAAGAGTTCCTACAGTGTGTTCAGGAGTTACTAAGTGTGTTCAGGAGTTACTACAGTGTGTTCAGGAGTTACTACAGTGTGTTCAGGAGTTACTAAGTGTGTTCAGGAGTTACTACAGTGTGTTCAGGAGTTACTAAGTGTGTTCAGAGTTACTAAGTGTGTTCAAGAGTTACTAAGTGTGTTCAGGAGTTACTACAGTGTGTCCAGGAGTTACTACAGTGTGTTCAAGAGTTACTACAGTGTGTTCAGGAGTTACTACAGTGTGTTCAGGAGTTACTAAGTGTGTTCAGGAGTTACTACAGTGTGTTCAGGAGTTACTAAGTGTGTTCTGGAGTTACTACAGTGTGTTCAAGAGTTACTACAGTTTGTTCAGGAGTTACTAAGTGTGTTCAGGAGTTACTACAGTGTGTTCAGGAGTTACTACAGTGTGTTCAAGAGTTACTACAGTGTGTTCAGGAGTTACTACAGTGTGTTCAGGAGTTACTACAGTGTGTTCAAGAGTTACTACAGTGTGTTCAGGAGTTGCTAAGTGTGTTCAGGAGTTACTTAGTGTGTTCAGGAGTTACTACAGTGTGTTCAGGAGTTACTAAGTGTGTTCAGGAGTTACTACAGTGTGTTCAAGAGTTACTACAGTGTGTTCAGGAGTTACTACAGTGTGTTCAAGAGTTACTACAGTGTGTTCAAGAGTTCCTACAGTGTGTTCAGGAGTTACTAAGTGTGTTCAGGAGTTACTACAGTGTGTTCAGGAGTTACGTGAGTGTGTTAAGGAGTTACTACAGTGTGTTCAGGAGTTACTAAGTGTGTTCAGGAGTTACTACAGTGTGTTCAAGAGTTACTACAGTGTGTTCAGGAGTTACTAAGTGTGTTCAGGAGTTACTAAGTGTGCTCAGGAGTTACTACAGTGTGTTCAGGAGTTACTACAGTGTGTTCAGGAGTTACTACAGTGTGTTCAGGAGTTACTAAGTGTGTTCAGGAGTTACTACAGTGTGTTCAGGAGTTACTACAGTGTGTTCAAGAGTTACTACAGTGTGTTCAGGAGTTACTACAATGTGTTCAGGAGTTACTACAGTGTGTTCAGGAGTTACTAAGTGTGTTCAGGAGTTACTACAGTGTGTTCAGGAGTTACTACAGTGTGTTCAAGAGTTACTACAGTGTGTTCAAGAGTTACTACAGTGTGTTCAGGAGTTACTAAGTGTGTTCAGGAGTTACTACAGTGTGTTCAGGAGTTACTACAGTGTGTTCAGGAGTTACTAAGTGTGTTCAGGAGTTACTAAGTGTGCTCAGGAGTTACTACAGTGTGTTCAGGAGTTACTACAGTGTGTTCAGGAGTTACTAAGTGTGCTCAGGAGTTACTACAGTGTGTTTAGGAGTTACTAAGAGTGTTCAGGAGTTACTACAGTGTGTTCAGGAGTTACTAAGTGTGCTCAGGAGTTACTAAGTGTGCTCAGGAGTTACTAAGTGTGCTCAGGAGTTACTAAGTGTGTTCAGGAGTTACTACAGTGTGTTCAGGAGTTACTACAGTGTGTTCAGGAGTTACTACAGTGTGTTCAGGAGTTACTACAGTGTGTTCAGGAGTTACTACAGTGTGTTCAAGAGTTACTACAGTGTGTTCAGGAGTTACTAAGTGTGTTCAGGAGTTACTACAGTGTGTTCAAGAGTTACTACAGTGTGTTCAGGAGTTACTATAGTGTGTTCAGGAGTTACTAAGTGTGTTCAGGAGTTACTACAGTGTGTTCAGGAGTTACTACAGTGTGTTCAAGAGTTACTACAGTGTGTTCAGGAGTTACTACAGTGTGTTCAGGAGTTACTAAGTGTGTTCAGGAGTTACTACAGTGTGTTCAGGAGTTACTAAGTGTGTTCTGGAGTTACTACAGTGTGTTCAAGAGTTACTAAGTGTGTTCAGGAGTTACTACAGTGTGTTCAGGAGTTACTACAGTGTGTTCAAGAGTTACTACAGTGTGTTCAGGAGTTACTAAGTGTGTTCAGGAGTTACTAAGTGTGCTCAGGAGTTACTACAGTGTGTTCAGGAGTTACTACAGTGTGTTCAGGAGTTACTACAGTGTGTTCAGCAGTTACTAAGTGTGTTCAGGAGTTACTACAGTGTGTTCAGGAGTTACTACAGTGTGTTCAAGAGTTACTACAGTGTGTTCAAGAGTTACTACAGTGTGTTCAGGAGTTACTACAGTGTGTTCAAGAGTTACTACAGTGTGTTCAAGAGTTACTAAGTGTGTTCAGGAGTTACTACAGTGTGTTCAGGAGTTAATACAGTGTTTTCAGGAGTTACTACAGTGTGTTCAAGAGTTACTACAGTGTGTTCAGGAGTTGCTAAGTGTGTTCAGGAGTTACTTAGTGTGTTCAGGAGTTACTACAGTGTGTTCAAGAGTTACTACAGTGTGTTCAGGAGTTGCTAAGTGTGTTCAGGAGTTACTTAGTGTGTTCAGGAGTTACTACAGTGTGTTCAGGAGTTACTAAGTATGTTCAGGAGTTACTACAGTGTGTTCAAGAGTTACTACAGTGTGTTCAGGAGTTACTACAGTGTGTTCAAGAGTTACTACAGTGTGTTCAAGAGTTCCTACAGTGTGTTCAGGAGTTACTAAGTGTGTTCAGGAGTTACTACAGTGTGTTCAGGAGTTACTACAGTGTGTTCAGGAGTTACTAAGTGTGTTCAGGAGTTACTACAGTGTGTTCAGGAGTTACTAAGTGTGTTCAGAGTTACTAAGTGTGTTCAAGAGTTACTAAGTGTGTTCAGGAGTTACTACAGTGTGTCCAGGAGTTACTACAGTGTGTTCAAGAGTTACTACAGTGTGTTCAGGAGTTACTACAGTGTGTTCAGGAGTTACTAAGTGTGTTCAGGAGTTACTACAGTGTGTTCAGGAGTTACTAAGTGTGTTCTGGAGTTACTACAGTGTGTTCAAGAGTTACTACAGTTTGTTCAGGAGTTACTAAGTGTGTTCAGGAGTTACTACAGTGTGTTCAGGAGTTACTACAGTTTGTTCAAGAGTTACTACAGTGTGTTCAGGAGTTACTACAGTGTGTTCAGGAGTTACTACAGTGTGTTCAAGAGTTACTACAGTGTGTTCAGGAGTTGCTAAGTGTGTTCAGGAGTTACTTAGTGTGTTCAGGAGTTACTACAGTGTGTTCAGGAGTTACTAAGTGTGTTCAGGAGTTACTACAGTGTGTTCAAGAGTTACTACAGTGTGTTCAGGAGTTACTACAGTGTGTTCAAGAGTTACTACAGTGTGTTCAAGAGTTACTACAGTGTGTTCAGGAGTTACTACAGTGTGTTCAGGAGTTACTAAGTGTGTTCAGGAGTTACTACAGTGTGTTCAGGAGTTACTAAGTGTGTTCTGGAGTTACTACAGTGTGTTCAAGAGTTACTACAGTGTGTTCAGGAGTTACTAAGTGTGTTCAGGAGTTACTACAGTGTGTTCAGGAGTTACTACAGTGTGTTCAAGAGTTACTACAGTGTGTTCAGGAGTTACTACAGTGTGTTCAGGAGTTACTACAGTGTGTTCAAGAGTTACAACAGTGTGTACAAGAGTTACTACAGTGTGTTCAGGAGTTACTAAGTGTGTTCAGGAGTTACTACAGTGTGTTCAGGAGTTACTACAGTGTGTTCAGGAGTTACTACAGTGTGTTCAAGAGTTACTACAGTGTGTTCAGGAGTTACTACAGTGTGTTCAGGAGTTACTACAGTGTTTTCAAGATTTACTACAGTGTGTTCAGGAGTTACTACAGTGTGTTCAGGAGTTACTACAGTGTGTTCAGGAGTTACTACAGTGTGTTCAAGAGTTACTACAGTGTGTTCAGGAGTTACTAAGTGTGTTCAGGAGTTACTACAGTGTCTTCAAGAGTTACTACAGTGTGTTCAGGAGTTACTATAGTGTGTTCAGGAGTTACTAAGTGTGTTCAGGAGTTACTACAGTGTGTTCAAGAGTTACTACAGTGTGTTCAAGAGTTACTACAGTGTGTTCAGGAGTTACTACAGTGTGTTCAGGAGTTACTAAGTGTGCTCAGGAGTTACTACAGTGTGTTTAGGAGTTACTAAGTGTGTTCAGGAGTTACTAAGTGTGTTCAGGAGTTACTACAGTGTGTTCAGGAGTTACTACAGTGTGTTCAAGAGTTACTACAGTGTGTTCAGGAGTTACTAAGTGTGTTCAGGAGTTACTACAGTGTGTTCAAGAGTTAGTACAGTGTGTTCAGGAGTTACTATAGTGTGCTCAGGAGTTACTAAGTGTGTTCAAGAGTTACTACAGTGTGTTCAAGAGTTACTACAGTGTGTTCAAGAGTTACTACAGTGTGTTCAGGAGTTACTAAGTGTGTTCAAGAGTTAGTACAGTGTGTTCAGGAGTTACTATAGTGTGCTCAGGAGTTACTAAGTGTGTTCAGGAGTTACTACAGTGTGTTCAGGAGTTACTAGAGTGTGTTCATGAGTTACTACAGTGTGTTCAAGAGTTACTACAGTGTGTTCAGGAGTTACTACAGTGTGTTCAGGAGTTACTACAGTGTGTTCAGGAGTTACTACAGTGTGTTCAAGAGTTACTACACTGTGTTCAGGAGTTGCTAAGTGTGTTCAGGAGTTACTTAGTGTGTTCAGGAGTTACTACAGTGTGTTCAGGAGTTACTAAGTGTGTTCAGGAGTTACTACAGTGTGTTCAAGAGTTACTACAGTGTGTTCAGGAGTTACTACAGTGTGTTCAAGAGTTACTAGTGTGTTCAGGAGTTACTACAGTGTGTTCAGGAGTTACTAAGTGTGCTCAGGAGTTACTACAGTGTGTTCAGGAGTTACTAAGTGTGTTCAGGAGTTACTACAGTGTGTTCAGGATTTACTACAGTGTGTTCAGGAGTTACTACAGTGTGTTCAAGAGTTACTACAGTATGTTCAGGAGTTACTAAGTGTGTTCAGGAGTTACTACAGTGTGTTCAAGAGTTACTACAGTGTGTTCAGGAGTTACTAAGTGTGTTCAGGAGTTACTAAGTGTGCTCAGGAGTTACTACAGTGTGTTCAAGAGTTACTACAGTGTGTTCAGGAGTTACTAAGTGTGCTCAGGAGTTACTACAGTGTGTTCAGGAGTTACTAAGTGTGTTCAGGAGTTACTACAGTGTGTTCAGAAGTTACTTAGTGTGTTCAGAAGTTACTAAGTGTGCTCAGGAGTTACTAAGTGTGTTGAGGAGTTACTACAGTGTGTTCAGGAGTTACTACAGTGTGTTCAAGAGTTACTACAGTGTGTTCAAGAGTTACTACAGTGTGTTCAAGAGTTACTACAGTGTGTTCAGGAGTTACTACAGTGTGTTCAGGAGTTACTAAGTGTGCTCAGGAGTTACTACAGTGTGTTCAAGAGTTACTACAGTGTGTTCAGGAGTTACTATAGTGTGTTCAGGAGTTACTAAGTGTGTTCAGGAGTTACTAAGTGTGTTCAGGAATTACTAAGTGTGCTTAGGAGTTACTACAGTGTGTTCAGGAGTTACTACAGTGTGTTCAGGAGTTACTAAGTGTGCTCAGGAGTTACTACAGTGTGTTTAGGAGTTACTAAGTGTGTTCAGGAGTTACTAAGTGTGTTCAGGAGTTACTACAGTGTGTTCAGGAGTTACTACAGTGTGTTCAAGAGTTACTACAGTGTGTTCAGGAGTTACTAAGTGTGTTCAGGAGTTACTACAGTGTGTTCAAGAGTTAGTACAGTATGTTCAGGAGTTACTATAGTGTGCTCAGGAGTTACTAAGTGTGTTCAGGAGTTACTACAGTGTGTTCAGGAGTTACTACAGTGTGTTCAGGAGTTACTACAGTGTGTTCAGGAGTTACTACAGTGTGTTCAAGAGTTACTACACTGTGTTCAGGAGTTGCTAAGTGTGTTCAGGAGTTACTTAGTGTGTTCAGGAGTTACTACAGTGTGTTCAGGAGTTACCAAGTGTGTTCAGGAGTTACTACAGTGTGTTCAAGAGTTACTACAGTGTGTTCAGGAGTTACTACAGTGTGTTCAAGAGTTACTACAGTGTGTTCAGGAGTTACTACAGTGTGTTCAGGAGTTACTAAGTGTGCTCAGGAGTTACTACAGTGTGTTTAGGAGTTACTAAGTGTGTTCAGGAGTTACTAAGTGTGTTCAGGAGTTACTACAGTGTGTTCAGGAGTTACTACAGTGTGTTCAAGAGTTACTACAGTGTGTTCAGGAGTTACTAAGTGTGTTCAGGAGTTACTACAGTGTGTTCAAGAGTTAGTACAGTGTGTTCAGGAGTTACTATAGTGTGCTCAGGAGTTACTAAGTGTGTTCAGGAGTTACTACAGTGTGTTCAGGAGTTACTAGAGTGTGTTCAAGAGTTACTACAGTGTGTTCAAGAGTTACTACAGTGTGTTCAAGAGTTACTACAGTGTGTTCAGGAGTTACTACAGTGTGTTCAGGAGTTACTACAGTGTGTTCAAGAGTTACTACACTGTGTTCAGGAGTTGCTAAGTGTGTTCAGGAGTTACTTAGTGTGTTCAGGAGTTACTACAGTGTGTTCAGGAGTTACTAAGTGTGTTCAGGAGTTACTACAGTGTGTTCAAGAGTTACTACAGTGTGTTCAGGAGTTACTACAGTGTGTTCAAGAGTTACTACAGTGTGTTCAGGAGTTACTACAGTGTGTTCAGGAGTTACTAAGTGTGCTCAGGAGTTACTACAGTGTGTTCAGGAGTTACTAAGTGTGTTCAGGAGTTACTACAGTGTGTTCAGGAGTTACTTAGTGTGTTCAGGAGTTACTAAGTGTGCTCAGGAGTTACTAAGTGTGTTCAGGAGTTACTACAGTGTGTTCAGGAGTTACTACAGTGTGTTCAAGAGTTACTACAGTGTGTTCAAGAGTTACTACAGTGTGTTCAAGAGTTACTACAGTGTGTTCAGGAGTTACTACAGTGTGTTCAGGAGTTACTAAGTGTGCTCAGGAGTTACTACAGTGTGTTCAAGAGTTACTACAGTGTGTTCAGGAGTTACTATAGTGTGTTCAGGAGTTACTAAGTGTGTTCAGGAGTTACTAAGTGTGTTCAGGAATTACTAAGTGTGCTCAGGAGTTACTACAGTGTGTTCAGGAGTTACTACAGTGTGTTCAGGAGTTACTAAGTGTGCTCAGGAGTTACTACAGTGTGTTTAGGAGTTACTAAGTGTGTTCAGGAGTTACTAAGTGTGTTCAGGAGTTACTACAGTGTGTTCAGGAGTTACTACAGTGTGTTCAGGAGTTACTAAGTGTGTTCAGGAGTTACTAAGTGTGCTCAGGAGTTACTACAGTGTGTTCAAGAGTTACTACAGTGTGTTCAGGAGTTACTATAGTGTGTTCAGGAGTTACTAAGTGTGTTCAGGAGTTACTAAGTGTGTTGAGGAATTACTAAGTGTGCTCAGGAGTTACTACAGTGTGTTCAGGAGTTACTACAGTGTGTTCAGGAGTTACTAAGTGTGCTCAGGAGTTACTACAGTGTGTTTAGGAGTTACTAAGTGTGTTCAGGAGTTACTAAGTGTGTTCAGGAGTTACTACAGTGTGTTCAGGAGTTACTACAGTGTGTTCAAGAGTAACTACAGTGTGTTCAGGAGTTACTAAGTGTGTTCAGGAGTTACTACAGTGTGTTCAAGAGTTAGTACAGTGTGTTCAGGAGTTACTATAGTGTGCTCAGGAGTTACTAAGTGTGTTCAGGAGTTACTACAGTGTGTTCAGGAGTTACTACAGTGTGTTCAAGAGTTACTACAGTGTGTTCAAGAGTTACTACAGTGTGTTCAGGAGTTACTACAGTGTGTTCAAGAGTTACTACAGTGTGTTCAAGAGTTACTAAGTGTGTTCAGGAGTTACTACAGTGTGTTCAGGAGTTAATACAGTGTTTTCAGGAGTTACTACAGTGTGTTCAAGAGTTACTACAGTGTGTTCAGGAGTTGCTAAGTGTGTTCAGGAGTTACTTAGTGTGTTCAGGAGTTACTACAGTGTGTTCAAGAGTTACTACAGTGTGTTCAGGAGTTGCTAAGTGTGTTCAGGAGTTACTTAGTGTGTTCAGGAGTTACTACAGTGTGTTCAGGAGTTACTAAGTATGTTCAGGAGTTACTACAGTGTGTTCAAGAGTTCCTACAGTGTGTTCAGGAGTTACTACAGTGTGTTCAAGAGTTACTACAGTGTGTTCAAGAGTTCCTACAGTGTGTTCAGGAGTTACTAAGTGTGTTCAGGAGTTACTACAGTGTGTTCAGGAGTTACTACAGTGTGTTCAGGAGTTACTAAGTGTGTTCAGGAGTTACTACAGTGTGTTCAGGAGTTACTAAGTGTGTTCAGAGTTACTAAGTGTGTTCAAGAGTTACTAAGTGTGTTCAGGAGTTACTACAGTGTGTCCAGGAGTTACTACAGTGTGTTCAAGAGTTACTACAGTGTGTTCAGGAGTTACTACAGTGTGTTCAGGAGTTACTAAGTGTGTTCAGGAGTTACTACAGTGTGTTCAGGAGTTACTAAGTGTGTTCTGGAGTTACTACAGTGTGTTCAAGAGTTACTACAGTTTGTTCAGGAGTTACTAAGTGTGTTCAGGAGTTACTACAGTGTGTTCAGGAGTTACTACAGTGTGTTCAAGAGTTACTACAGTGTGTTCAGGAGTTACTACAGTGTGTTCAGGAGTTACTACAGTGTGTTCAAGAGTTACTACAGTGTGTTCAGGAGTTGCTAAGTGTGTTCAGGAGTTACTTAGTGTGTTCAGGAGTTACTACAGTGTGTTCAGGAGTTACTAAGTGTGTTCAGGAGTTACTACAGTGTGTTCAAGAGTTACTACAGTGTGTTCAGGAGTTACTACAGTGTGTTCAAGAGTTACTACAGTGTGTTCAAGAGTTCCTACAGTGTGTTCAGGAGTTACTAAGTGTGTTCAGGAGTTACTACAGTGTGTTCAGGAGTTACTAGAGTGTGTTAAGGAGTTACTACAGTGTGTTCAGGAGTTACTAAGTGTGTTCAGGAGTTACTACAGTGTGTTCAAGAGTTACTACAGTGTGTTCAGGAGTTACTAAGTGTGTTCAGGAGTTACTAAGTGTGCTCAGGAGTTACTACAGTGTGTTCAGGAGTTACTACAGTGTGTTCAGGAGTTACTACAGTGTGTTCAGGAGTTACTAAGTGTGTTCAGGAGTTACTACAGTGTGTTCAGGAGTTACTACAGTGTGTTCAAGAGTTACTACAGTGTGTTCAGGAGTTACTACAATGTGTTCAGGAGTTACTACAGTGTGTTCAGGAGTTACTAAGTGTGTTCAGGAGTTACTACAGTGTGTTCAGGAGTTACTACAGTGTGTTCAAGAGTTACTACAGTGTGTTCAAGAGTTACTACAGTGTGTTCAGGAGTTACTAAGTGTGTTCAGGAGTTACTACAGTGTGTTCAGGAGTTACTACAGTGTGTTCAGGAGTTATTAAGTGTGTTCAGGAGTTACTAAGTGTGCTCAGGAGTTACTACAGTGTGTTCAGGAGTTACTACAGTGTGTTCAGGAGTTACTAAGTGTGCTCAGGAGTTACTACAGTGTGTTTAGGAGTTACTAAGAGTGTTCAGGAGTTACTACAGTGTGTTCAGGAGTTACTAAGTGTGCTCAGGAGTTACTAAGTGTGCTCAGGAGTTACTAAGTGTGCTCAGGAGTTACTAAGTGTGTTCAGGAGTTACTACAGTGTGTTCAGGAGTTACTACAGTGTGTTCAGGAGTTACTACAGTGTGTTCAGGAGTTACTACAGTGTGTTCAAGAGTTACTACAGTGTGTTCAGGAATTACTAAGTGTGTTCAGGAGTTACTAAGTGTGCTCAGGAGTTACTACAGTGTGTTCAGGAGTTACTACAGTGTGTTCAGGAGTTACTACAGTGTGTTCAGGAGTTACTACAGTGTGTTCAAGAGTTACTACAGTGTGTTCAGGAGTTACTAAGTGTGTTCAGGAGTTAGTACAGTGTGTTCAAGAGTTACTACAGTGTGTTCAGGAGTTACTATAGTGTGTTCAGGAGTTACTAAGTGTGTTCAGGAGTTACTACAGTGTGTTCAGGAGTTACTACAGTGTGTTCAAGAGTTACTACAGTGTGTTCAGGAGTTACTAAGTGTGTTCAGGAGTTACTACAGTGTGTTCAGGAGTTACTAAGTGTGTTCTGGAGTTACTACAGTGTGTTCAAGAGTTACTAAGTGTGTTCAGGAGTTACTACAGTGTGTTCAGGAGTTACTACAGTGTGTTCAAGATTTACTACAGTGTGTTCAGGAGTTACTAAGTGTGTTCAGGAGTTACTAAGTGTGCTCAGGAGTTACTACAGTGTGTTCAGGAGTTACTACAGTGTGTTCAGGAGTTACTACAGTGTGTTCAGCAGTTACTAAGTGTGTTCAGGAGTTACTACAGTGTGTTCAGGAGTTAGTACAGTGTGTTCAAGAGTTACTACAGTGTGTTCAGGAGTTACTACAATGTGTTCAGGAGTTACTACAGTGTGTTCAGGAGTTACTAAGTGGGTTCAGGAGTTACTACAGTGTGTTCAGGAGTTACTACAGTGTGTTCAAGAGTTACTACAGTGTGTTCAAGAGTTACTACAGTGTGTTCAGGAGTTACTAAGTGTGTTCAGGAGTTACTACAGTGTGTTCAGGAGTTACTACAGTGTGTTCAGGAGTTACTAAGTGTGTTCAGGAGTTACTAAGTGTGCTCAGGAGTTACTACAGTGTGTTCAGGAGTTACTACAGTGTGTTCAGGAGTTACTAAGTGTGCTCAGGAGTTACTACCGTGTGTTTAGGAGTTACTAAGAGTGTTCAGGAGTTACTACAGTGTGTTCAGGAGTTACTAAGTGTGTTAAGGAGTTACTAAGTGTGCTCAGGAGTTACTAAGTGTGCTCAGGAGTTACTAAGTGTGTTCAGGAGTTGCTACAGTGTGTTCAGGAGTTACTACAGTGTGTTCAGGAGTTACTACAGTGTGTTCAAGAGTTACTACAGTGTGTTCAGGAATTACTAAGTGTGTTCAGGAGTTACTAAGTGTGCTCAGGAGTTACTACAGTGTGTTCAGGAGTTACTACAGTGTGTTCAGGAGTTACTACAGTGTGTTCGGGAGTTACTACAGTGTGTTCAGGAGTTACTACAGTGTGTTCAAGAGTTACTACAGTGTGTTCAGGAGTTACTAAGTGTGTTCAGGAGTTACTACAGTGTGTTCAAGAGTTACTACAGTGTGTTCAGGAGTTACTATAGTGTGTTCAGGAGTTACTAAGTGTGTTCAGGAGTTACTACAGTGTGTTCAGGAGTTACTACAGTGTGTTCAAGAGTTACTACAGTGTGTTCAAGAGTTACTACAGTGTGTTCAGGAGTTACTACAGTGTGTTCAGGAGTTACTAAGTGTGTTCAGGAGTTACTACAGTGTGTTCAGGAGTTACTAAGTGTGTTCTGGAGTTACTACAGTGTGTTCAAGAGTTACTACAGTGTGTTCAGGAGTTACTAAGTGTGTTCAGGAGTTACTACAGTGTGTTCAGGAGTTACTACAGTGTGTTCAAGAGTTACTACAGTGTGTTCAGGAGTTACTACAGTGTGTTCAGGAGTTACTACAGTGTGTTCAAGAGTTACTACAGTGTGTACAAGAGTTACTACAGTGTGTTCAGGAGTTGCTAAGTGTGTTCAGGAGTTACTTAGTGTGTTCAGGAGTTACTACAGTGTGTTCAGGAGTTACTAAGTATGTTCAGGAGTTACTACAGTGTGTTCAAGAGTTACTACAGTGTGTTCAGGAGTTACTATAGTGTGCTCAGGAGTTACTAAGTGTGTTCAGGAGTTACTACAGTGTGTTCAGGAGTTACTAGAGTGTGTTCATGAGTTACTACAGTGTGTTCAAGAGTTACTACAGTGTGTTCAGGAGTTACTACAGTGTGTTCAGGAGTTACTACAGTGTGTTCAGGAGTTACTACAGTGTGTTCAAGAGTTACTACACTGTGTTCAGGAGTTGCTAAGTGTGTTCAGGAGTTACTTAGTGTGTTCAGGAGTTACTACAGTGTGTTCAGGAGTTACTAAGTGTGTTCAGGAGTTACTACAGTGTGTTCAAGAGTTACTACAGTGTGTTCAGGAGTTACTACAGTGTGTTCAAGAGTTACTAGTGTGTTCAGGAGTTACTACAGTGTGTTCAGGAGTTACTAAGTGTGCTCAGGAGTTACTACAGTGTGTTCAGGAGTTACTAAGTGTGTTCAGGAGTTACTACAGTGTGTTCAGGATTTACTACAGTGTGTTCAGGAGTTACTACAGTGTGTTCAAGAGTTACTACAGTATGTTCAGGAGTTACTAAGTGTGTTCAGGAGTTACTACAGTGTGTTCAAGAGTTACTACAGTGTGTTCAGGAGTTACTAAGTGTGTTCAGGAGTTACTAAGTGTGCTCAGGAGTTACTACAGTGTGTTCAAGAGTTACTACAGTGTGTTCAGGAGTTACTAAGTGTGCTCAGGAGTTACTACAGTGTGTTCAGGAGTTACTAAGTGTGTTCAGGAGTTACTACAGTGTGTTCAGAAGTTACTTAGTGTGTTCAGAAGTTACTAAGTGTGCTCAGGAGTTACTAAGTGTGTTGAGGAGTTACTACAGTGTGTTCAGGAGTTACTACAGTGTGTTCAAGAGTTACTACAGTGTGTTCAAGAGTTACTACAGTGTGTTCAAGAGTTACTACAGTGTGTTCAGGAGTTACTACAGTGTGTTCAGGAGTTACTAAGTGTGCTCAGGAGTTACTACAGTGTGTTCAAGAGTTACTACAGTGTGTTCAGGAGTTACTATAGTGTGTTCAGGAGTTACTAAGTGTGTTCAGGAGTTACTAAGTGTGTTCAGGAATTACTAAGTGTGCTTAGGAGTTACTACAGTGTGTTCAGGAGTTACTACAGTGTGTTCAGGAGTTACTAAGTGTGCTCAGGAGTTACTACAGTGTGTTTAGGAGTTACTAAGTGTGTTCAGGAGTTACTAAGTGTGTTCAGGAGTTACTACAGTGTGTTCAGGAGTTACTACAGTGTGTTCAAGAGTTACTACAGTGTGTTCAGGAGTTACTAAGTGTGTTCAGGAGTTACTACAGTGTGTTCAAGAGTTAGTACAGTATGTTCAGGAGTTACTATAGTGTGCTCAGGAGTTACTAAGTGTGTTCAGGAGTTACTACAGTGTGTTCAGGAGTTACTACAGTGTGTTCAGGAGTTACTACAGTGTGTTCAGGAGTTACTACAGTGTGTTCAAGAGTTACTACACTGTGTTCAGGAGTTGCTAAGTGTGTTCAGGAGTTACTTAGTGTGTTCAGGAGTTACTACAGTGTGTTCAGGAGTTACCAAGTGTGTTCAGGAGTTACTACAGTGTGTTCAAGAGTTACTACAGTGTGTTCAGGAGTTACTACAGTGTGTTCAAGAGTTACTACAGTGTGTTCAGGAGTTACTACAGTGTGTTCAGGAGTTACTAAGTGTGCTCAGGAGTTACTACAGTGTGTTTAGGAGTTACTAAGTGTGTTCAGGAGTTACTAAGTGTGTTCAGGAGTTACTACAGTGTGTTCAGGAGTTACTACAGTGTGTTCAAGAGTTACTACAGTGTGTTCAGGAGTTACTAAGTGTGTTCAGGAGTTACTACAGTGTGTTCAAGAGTTAGTACAGTGTGTTCAGGAGTTACTATAGTGTGCTCAGGAGTTACTAAGTGTGTTCAGGAGTTACTACAGTGTGTTCAGGAGTTACTAAGTGTGTTCAGGAGTTACTACAGTGTGTTCAAGAGTTAGTACAGTGTGTTCAGGAGTTACTATAGTGTGCTCAGGAGTTACTAAGTGTGTTCAGGAGTTACTACAGTGTGTTCAGGAGTTACTACAGTGTGTTCAGGAGTTACTACAGTGTGTTCAAGAGTTACTACACTGTGTTCAGGAGTTGCTAAGTGTGTTCAGGAGTTACTTAGTGGGTTCAGGAGTTACTACAGTGTGTTCAGGAGTTACTAAGTGTGTTCAGGAGTTACTACAGTGTGTTCAAGAGTTACTACAGTGTGTTCAGGAGTTACTACAGTGTGTTCAAGAGTTACTACAGTGTGTTCAGGAGTTACTACAGTGTGTTCAGGAGTTACTAAGTGTGCTCAGGAGTTACTACAGTGTGTTCAGGAGTTACTAAGTGTGTTCAGGAGTTACTACAGTGTGTTCAGGAGTTACTTAGTGTGTTCAGGAGTTACTAAGTGTGCTCAGGAGTTACTAAGTGTGTTCAGGAGTTACTACAGTGTGTTCAGGAGTTACTACAGTGTGTTCAAGAGTTACTACAGTGTGTTCAAGAGTTACTACAGTGTGTTCAAGAGTTACTACAGTGTGTTCAGGAGTTACTACAGTGTGTTCAGGAGTTACTAAGTGTGCTCAGGAGTTACTACAGTGTGTTCAAGAGTTACTACAGTGTGTTCAGGAGTTACTATAGTGTGTTCAGGAGTTACTAAGTGTGTTCAGGAGTTACTAAGTGTGTTCAGGAATTACTAAGTGTGCTCAGGAGTTACTACAGTGTGTTCAGGAGTTACTACAGTGTGTTCAGGAGTTACTAAGTGTGCTCAGGAGTTACTACAGTGTGTTTAGGAGTTACTAAGTGTGTTCAGGAGTTACTAAGTGTGTTCAGGAGTTACTACAGTGTGTTCAGGAGTTACTACAGTGTGTTCAGGAGTTACTAAGTGTGTTCAGGAGTTACTAAGTGTGCTCAGGAGTTACTACAGTGTGTTCAAGAGTTACTACAGTGTGTTCAGGAGTTACTATAGTGTGTTCAGGAGTTACTAAGTGTGTTCAGGAGTTACTAAGTGTGTTGAGGAATTACTAAGTGTGCTCAGGAGTTACTACAGTGTGTTCAGGAGTTACTACAGTGTGTTCAGGAGTTACTAAGTGTGCTCAGGAGTTACTACAGTGTGTTTAGGAGTTACTAAGTGTGTTCAGGAGTTACTAAGTGTGTTCAGGAGTTACTACAGTGTGTTCAGGAGTTACTACAGTGTGTTCAAGAGTTACTACAGTGTGTTCAGGAGTTACTAAGTGTGTTCAGGAGTTACTACAGTGTGTTCAAGAGTTAGTACAGTGTGTTCAGGAGTTACTATAGTGTGCTCAGGAGTTACTAAGTGTGTT
Organism: Eucyclogobius newberryi; assembly: GCF_026437365.1. Classification (NCBI taxonomy): domain Eukaryota; kingdom Metazoa; phylum Chordata; class Actinopteri; order Gobiiformes; family Gobiidae; genus Eucyclogobius; species Eucyclogobius newberryi. Next base: position 34,994,708 of record NW_027315757.1, on the reverse strand, counting down.
CAGGAGTTACTACAGTGTGTTCAGGAGTTACTACAGTGTGTTCAAGAGTTACTACAGTGTGTTCAAGAGTTACTACAGTGTGTTCAGGAGTTACTACAGTGTGTTCAAGAGTTACTACAGTGTGTTCAAGAGTTACTAAGTGTGTTCAGGAGTTACTACAGTGTGTTCAGGAGTTAATACAGTGTTTTCAGGAGTTACTACAGTGTGTTCAAGAGTTACTACAGTGTGTTCAGGAGTTGCTAAGTGTGTTCAGGAGTTACTTAGTGTGTTCAGGAGTTACTACAGTGTGTTCAAGAGTTACTACAGTGTGTTCAGGAGTTGCTAAGTGTGTTCAGGAGTTACTTAGTGTGTTCAGGAGTTACTACAGTGTGTTCAGGAGTTACTAAGTATGTTCAGGAGTTACTACAGTGTGTTCAAGAGTTACTACAGTGTGTTCAGGAGTTACTACAGTGTGTTCAAGAGTTACTACAGTGTGTTCAAGAGTTCCTACAGTGTGTTCAGGAGTTACTAAGTGTGTTCAGGAGTTACTACAGTGTGTTCAGGAGTTACTACAGTGTGTTCAGGAGTTACTAAGTGTGTTCAGGAGTTACTACAGTGTGTTCAGGAGTTACTAAGTGTGTTCAGAGTTACTAAGTGTGTTCAAGAGTTACTAATTGTGTTCAGGAGTTACTACAGTGTGTCCAGGAGTTACTACAGTGTGTTCAAGAGTTACTACAGTGTGTTCAGGAGTTACTACAGTGTGTTCAGGAGTTACTAAGTGTGTTCAGGAGTTACTACAGTGTGTTCAGGAGTTACTAAGTGTGTTCTGGAGTTACTACAGTGTGTTCAAGAGTTACTACAGTTTGTTCAGGAGTTACTAAGTGTGTTCAGGAGTTACTACAGTGTGTTCAGGAGTTACTACAGTGTGTTCAAGAGTTACTACAGTGTGTTCAGGAGTTACTACAGTGTGTTCAGGAGTTACTACAGTGTGTTCAAGAGTTACTACAGTGTGTTCAGGAGTTGCTAAGTGTGTTCAGGAGTTACTTAGTGTGTTCAGGAGTTACTACAGTGTGTTCAGGAGTTACTAAGTGTGTTCAGGAGTTACTACAGTGTGTTCAAGAGTTACTACAGTGTGTTCAGGAGTTACTACAGTGTGTTCAAGAGTTACTACAGTGTGTTCAAGAGTTCCTACAGTGTGTTCAGGAGTTACTAAGTGTGTTCAGGAGTTACTACAGTGTGTTCAGGAGTTACTAGAGTGTGTTAAGGAGTTACTACAGTGTGTTCAGGAGTTACTAAGTGTGTTCAGGAGTTACTACAGTGTGTTCAAGAGTTACTACAGTGTGTTCAGGAGTTACTAAGTGTGTTCAGGAGTTACTAAGTGTGCTCAGGAGTTACTACAGTGTGTTCAGGAGTTACTACAGTGTGTTCAGGAGTTACTACAGTGTGTTCAGGAGTTACTAAGTGTGTTCAGGAGTTACTACAGTGTGTTCAGGAGTTACTACAGTGTGTTCAAGAGTTACTACAGTGTGTTCAGGAGTTACTACAATGTGTTCAGGAGTTACTACAGTGTGTTCAGGAGTTACTAAGTGTGTTCAGGAGTTACTACAGTGTGTTCAGGAGTTACTACAGTGTGTTCAAGAGTTACTACAGTGTGTTCAAGAGTTACTACAGTGTGTTCAGGAGTTACTAAGTGTGTTCAGGAGTTACTACAGTGTGTTCAGGAGTTACTACAGTGTGTTCAGGAGTTATTAAGTGTGTTCAGGAGTTACTAAGTGTGCTCAGGAGTTACTACAGTGTGTTCAGGAGTTACTACAGTGTGTTCAGGAGTTACTAAGTGTGCTCAGGAGTTACTACAGTGTGTTTAGGAGTTACTAAGAGTGTTCAGGAGTTACTACAGTGTGTTCAGGAGTTACTAAGTGTGCTCAGGAGTTACTAAGTGTGCTCAGGAGTTACTAAGTGTGCTCAGGAGTTACTAAGTGTGTTCAGGAGTTACTACAGTGTGTTCAGGAGTTACTACAGTGTGTTCAGGAGTTACTACAGTGTGTTCAGGAGTTACTACAGTGTGTTCAAGAGTTACTACAGTGTGTTCAGGAATTACTAAGTGTGTTCAGGAGTTACTAAGTGTGCTCAGGAGTTACTACAGTGTGTTCAGGAGTTACTACAGTGTGTTCAGGAGTTACTACAGTGTGTTCAGGAGTTACTACAGTGTGTTCAAGAGTTACTACAGTGTGTTCAGGAGTTACTAAGTGTGTTCAGGAGTTAGTACAGTGTGTTCAAGAGTTACTACAGTGTGTTCAGGAGTTACTATAGTGTGTTCAGGAGTTACTAAGTGTGTTCAGGAGTTACTACAGTGTGTAAAGGAGTTACTACAGTGTGTTCAAGAGTTACTACAGTGTGTTCAGGAGTTACTAAGTGTGTTCAGGAGTTACTACAGTGTGTTCAGGAGTTACTAAGTGTGTTCTGGAGTTACTACAGTGTGTTCAAGAGTTACTAAGTGTGTTCAGGAGTTACTACAGTGTGTTCAGGAGTTACTACAGTGTGTTCAAGATTTACTACAGTGTGTTCAGGAGTTACTAAGTGTGTTCAGGAGTTACTAAGTGTGCTCAGGAGTTACTACAGTGTGTTCAGGAGTTACTACAGTGTGTTCAGGAGTTACTACAGTGTGTTCAGCAGTTACTAAGTGTGTTCAGGAGTTACTACAGTGTGTTCAGGAGTTAGTACAGTGTGTTCAAGAGTTACTACAGTGTGTTCAGGAGTTACTACAATGTGTTCAGGAGTTACTACAGTGTGTTCAGGAGTTACTAAGTGGGTTCAGGAGTTACTACAGTGTGTTCAGGAGTTACTACAGTGTGTTCAAGAGTTACTACAGTGTGTTCAAGAGTTACTACAGTGTGTTCAGGAGTTACTAAGTGTGTTCAGGAGTTACTACAGTGTGTTCAGGAGTTACTACAGTGTGTTCAGGAGTTACTAAGTGTGTTCAGGAGTTACTAAGTGTGCTCAGGAGTTACTACAGTGTGTTCAGGAGTTACTACAGTGTGTTCAGGAGTTACTAAGTGTGCTCAGGAGTTACTACCGTGTGTTTAGGAGTTACTAAGAGTGTTCAGGAGTTACTACAGTGTGTTCAGGAGTTACTAAGTGTGTTAAGGAGTTACTAAGTGTGCTCAGGAGTTACTAAGTGTGCTCAGGAGTTACTAAGTGTGTTCAGGAGTTACTACAGTGTGTTCAGGAGTTACTACAGTGTGTTCAGGAGTTACTACAGTGTGTTCAAGAGTTACTACAGTGTGTTCAGGAATTACTAAGTGTGTTCAGGAGTTACTAAGTGTGCTCAGGAGTTACTACAGTGTGTTCAGGAGTTACTACAGTGTGTTCAGGAGTTACTACAGTGTGTTCGGGAGTTACTACAGTGTGTTCAGGAGTTACTACAGTGTGTTCAAGAGTTACTACAGTGTGTTCAGGAGTTACTAAGTGTGTTCAGGAGTTACTACAGTGTGTTCAAGAGTTACTACAGTGTGTTCAGGAGTTACTATAGTGTGTTCAGGAGTTACTAAGTGTGTTCAGGAGTTACTACAGTGTGTTCAGGAGTTACTACAGTGTGTTCAAGAGTTACTACAGTGTGTTCAAGAGTTACTACAGTGTGTTCAGGAGTTACTACAGTGTGTTCAGGAGTTACTAAGTGTGTTCAGGAGTTACTACAGTGTGTTCAGGAGTTACTAAGTGTGTTCTGGAGTTACTACAGTGTGTTCAAGAGTTACTACAGTGTGTTCAGGAGTTACTAAGTGTGTTCAGGAGTTACTACAGTGTGTTCAGGAGTTACTACAGTGTGTTCAAGAGTTACTACAGTGTGTTCAGGAGTTACTACAGTGTGTTCAGGAGTTACTACAGTGTGTTCAAGAGTTACTACAGTGTGTACAAGAGTTACTACAGTGTGTTCAGGAGTTGCTAAGTGTGTTCAGGAGTTACTTAGTGTGTTCAGGAGTTACTACAGTGTGTTCAGGAGTTACTAAGTATGTTCAGGAGTTACTACAGTGTGTTCAAGAGTTACTACAGTGTGTTCAGGAGTTACTACAGTGTGTTCAAGAGTTACTACAGTGTGTTCAAGAGTTCCTACAGTGTGTTCAGGAGTTACTAAGTGTGTTCAGGAGTTACTACAGTGTGTTCAGGAGTTACTACAGTGTGTTCAGGAGTTACTAAGTGTGTTCAGGAGTTACTACAGTGTGTTCAGGAGTTACTAAGTGTGTTCAGAGTTACTAAGTGTGTTCAAGAGTTACTAAGTGTGTTCAGGAGTTACTACAGTGTGTCCAGGAGTTACTACAGTGTGTTCAAGAGTTACTACAGTGTGTTCAGGAGTTACTACAGTGTGTTCAGGAGTTTTTAAGTGTGTTCAGGAGTTACTACAGTGTGTTCAGGAGTTACTAAGTGTGTTCTGGAGTTACTACAGTGTGTTCAAGAGTTACTACAGTTTGTTCAGGAGTTACTAAGTGTGTTCAGGAGTTACTACAGTGTGTTCAGGAGTTACTACAGTGTGTTCAAGAGTTACTACAGTGTGTTCAGGAGTTGCTAAGTGTGTTCAGGAGTTACTACAGTGTGTTCAAGAGTTACTACAGTGTGTTCAGGAGTTGCTAAGTGTGTTCAGGAGTTACTTAGTGTGTTCAGGAGTTACTACAGTGTGTTCAGGAGTTACTAAGTGTGTTCAGGAGTTACTACAGTGTGTTCAAGAGTTACTACAGTGTGTTCAGGAGTTACTACAGTGTGTTCAAGAGTTACTACAGTGTGTTCAAGAGTTCCTACAGTGTGTTCAGGAGTTACTAAGTGTGTTCAGGAGTTACTACAGTGTGTTCAGGAGTTACTAGAGTGTGTTAAGGAGTTACTACAGTGTGTTCAGGAGTTACTAAGTGTGTTCAGGAGTTACTACAGTGTGTTCAAGAGTTACTACAGTGTGTTCAGGAGTTACTAAGTGTGTTCAGGAGTTACTAAGTGTGCTCAGGAGTTACTACAGTGTGTTCAGGAGTTACTACAGTGTGTTCAGGAGTTACTACAGTGTGTTCAAGAGTTACTACAGTGTGTTCAGGAGTTACTACAATGTGTTCAGGAGTTACTACAGTGTGTTCAGGAGTTACTAAGTGTGTTCAGGAGTTACTACAGTGTGTTCAGGAGTTACTACAGTGTGTTCAAGAGTTACTACAGTGTGTTCAAGAGTTACTACAGTGTGTTCAGGAGTTACTAAGTGTGTTCAGGAGTTACTACAGTGTGTTCAGGAGTTACTACAGTGTGTTCAGGAGTTACTAAGTGTGTTCAGGAGTTACTAAGTGTGCTCAGGAGTTACTACAGTGTGTTCAGGAGTTACTACAGTGTGTTCAGGAGTTACTAAGTGTGCTCAGGAGTTACTACAGTGTGTTTAGGAGTTACTAAGAGTGTTCAGGAGTTACTACAGTGTGTTCAGGAGTTACTAAGTGTGCTCAGGAGTTACTAAGTGTGCTCAGGAGTTACTAAGTGTACTCAGGAGTTACTAAGTGTGTTCAGGAGTTACTACAGTGTGTTCAGGAGTTACTACAGTGTGTTCAAGAGTTACTACAGTGTGTTCAGGAATTACTAAGTGTGTTCAGGAGTTACTAAGTGTGCTCAGGAGTTACTACAGTGTGTTCAGGAGTTACTACAGTGTGTTCAGGAGTTACTACAGTGTGTTCAGGAGTTACTACAGTGTGTTCAAGAGTTACTACAGTGTGTTCAGGAGTTACTAAGTGTGTTCAGGAGTTACTACAGTGTGTTCAAGAGTTACTACAGTGTGTTCAGGAGTTACTATAGTGTGTTCAGGAGTTACTAAGTGTGTTCAGGAGTTACTACAGTGTGTTCAGGAGTTACTACAGTGTGTTCAAGAGTTACTACAGTGTGTTCAGGAGTTACTAAGTGTGTTCAGGAGTTACTACAGTGTGTTCAGGAGTTACTAAGTGTGTTCTGGAGTTACTACAGTGTGTTCAAGAGTTACTAAGTGTGTTCAGGAGTTACTACAGTGTGTTCAGGAGTTACTACAGTGTGTTCAGGAGTTACTACAGTGTGTTCAGGAGTTACTACAGTGTGTTCAAGAGTTACTACAGTGTGTTCAGGAGTTACTAAGTGTGTTCAGGAGTTAGTACAGTGTGTTCAAGAGTTACTACAGTGTGTTCAGGAGTTACTATAGTGTGTTCAGGAGTTACTAAGTGTGTTCAGGAGTTACTACAGTGTGTTCAGGAGTTACTACAGTGTGTTCAAGAGTTACTACAGTGTGTTCAGGAGTTACTAAGTGTGTTCAGGAGTTACTACAGTGTGTTCAGGAGTTACTAAGTGTGTTCTGGAGTTACTACAGTGTGTTCAAGAGTTACTAAGTGTGTTCAGGAGTTACTACAGTGTGTTCAGGAGTTACTACAGTGTGTTCAAGATTTACTACAGTGTGTTCAGGAGTTACTAAGTGTGTTCAGGAGTTACTAAGTGTGCTCAGGAGTTACTACAGTGTGTTCAGGAGTTACTACAGTGTGTTCAGGAGTTACTACAGTGTGTTCAGCAGTTACTAAGTGTGTTCAGGAGTTACTACAGTGTGTTCAGGAGTTACTACAGTGTGTTCAAGAGTTACTACAGTGTGTTCAGGAGTTACTACAATGTGTTCAGGAGTTACTACAGTGTGTTCAGGAGTTACTAAGTGGGTTCAGGAGTTACTACAGTGTGTTCAGGAGTTACTACAGTGTGTTCAAGAGTTACTACAGTGTGTTCAAGAGTTACTACAGTGTGTTCAGGAGTTACTAAGTGTGTTCAGGAGTTACTACAGTGTGTTCAGGAGTTACTACAGTGTGTTCAGGAGTTACTAAGTGTGTTCAGGAGTTACTAAGTGTGCTCAGGAGTTACTACAGTGTGTTCAGGAGTTACTACAGTGTGTTCAGGAGTTACTAAGTGTGCTCAGGAGTTACTACCGTGTGTTTAGGAGTTACTAAGAGTGTTCAGGAGTTACTACAGTGTGTTCAGGAGTTACTAAGTGTGTTAAGGAGTTACTAAGTGTGCTCAGGAGTTACTAAGTGTGCTCAGGAGTTACTAAGTGTGTTCAGGAGTTACTACAGTGTGTTCAGGAGTTACTACAGTGTGTTCAGGAGTTACTACAGTGTGTTCAAGAGTTACTACAGTGTGTTCAGGAATTACTAAGTGTGTTCAGGAGTTACTAAGTGTGCTCAGGAGTTACTACAGTGTGTTCAGGAGTTACTACAGTGTGTTCAGGAGTTACTACAGTGTGTTCGGGAGTTACTACAGTGTGTTCAGGAGTTACTACAGTGTGTTCAAGAGTTACTACAGTGTGTTCAGGAGTTACTAAGTGTGTTCAGGAGTTACTACAGTGTGTTCAAGAGTTACTACAGTGTGTTCAGGAGTTACTATAGTGTGTTCAGGAGTTACTAAGTGTGTTCAGGAGTTACTACAGTGTGTTCAGGAGTTACTACAGTGTGTTCAAGAGTTACTACAGTGTGTTCAAGAGTTACTACAGTGTGTTCAGGAGTTACTACAGTGTGTTCAGGAGTTACTAAGTGTGTTCAGGAGTTACTACAGTGTGTTCAGGAGTTACTAAGTGTGTTCTGGAGTTACTACAGTGTGTTCAAGAGTTACTACAGTGTGTTCAGGAGTTACTAAGTGTGTTCAGGAGTTACTACAGTGTGTTCAGGAGTTACTACAGTGTGTTCAAGAGTTACTACAGTGTGTTCAGGAGTTACTACAGTGTGTTCAGGAGTTACTACAGTGTGTTCAAGAGTTACTACAGTGTGTACAAGAGTTACTACAGTGTGTTCAGGAGTTGCTAAGTGTGTTCAGGAGTTACTTAGTGTGTTCAGGAGTTACTACAGTGTGTTCAGGAGTTACTAAGTATGTTCAGGAGTTACTACAGTGTGTTCAAGAGTTACTACAGTGTGTTCAGGAGTTACTACAGTGTGTTCAAGAGTTACTACAGTGTGTTCAAGAGTTCCTACAGTGTGTTCAGGAGTTACTAAGTGTGTTCAGGAGTTACTACAGTGTGTTCAGGAGTTACTACAGTGTGTTCAGGAGTTACTAAGTGTGTTCAGGAGTTACTACAGTGTGTTCAGGAGTTACTAAGTGTGTTCAGAGTTACTAAGTGTGTTCAAGAGTTACTAAGTGTGTTCAGGAGTTACTACAGTGTGTCCAGGAGTTACTACAGTGTGTTCAAGAGTTACTACAGTGTGTTCAGGAGTTACTACAGTGTGTTCAGGAGTTACTAAGTGTGTTCAGGAGTTACTACAGTGTGTTCAGGAGTTACTAAGTGTGTTCTGGAGTTACTACAGTGTGTTCAAGAGTTACTACAGTTTGTTCAGGAGTTACTAAGTGTGTTCAGGAGTTACTACAGTGTGTTCAGGAGTTACTACAGTGTGTTCAAGAGTTACTACAGTGTGTTCAGGAGTTGCTAAGTGTGTTCAGGAGTTACTACAGTGTGTTCAAGAGTTACTACAGTGTGTTCAGGAGTTGCTAAGTGTGTTCAGGAGTTACTTAGTGTGTTCAGGAGTTACTACAGTGTGTTCAGGAGTTACTAAGTGTGTTCAGGAGTTACTACAGTGTGTTCAAGAGTTACTACAGTGTGTTCAGGAGTTACTACAGTGTGTTCAAGAGTTACTACAGTGTGTTCAAGAGTTCCTACAGTGTGTTCAGGAGTTACTAAGTGTGTTCAGGAGTTACTACAGTGTGTTCAGGAGTTACTAGAGTGTGTTAAGGAGTTACTACAGTGTGTTCAGGAGTTACTAAGTGTGTTCAGGAGTTACTACAGTGTGTTCAAGAGTTACTACAGTGTGTTCAGGAGTTACTAAGTGTGTTCAGGAGTTACTAAGTGTGCTCAGGAGTTACTACAGTGTGTTCAGGAGTTACTACAGTGTGTTCAGGAGTTACTACAGTGTGTTCAGGAGTTACTAAGTGTGTTCAGGAGTTACTACAGTGTGTTCAGGAGTTACTACAGTGTGTTCAAGAGTTACTACAGTGTGTTCAGGAGTTACTACAATGTGTTCAGGAGTTACTACAGTGTGTTCAGGAGTTACTAAGTGTGTTCAGGAGTTACTACAGTGTGTTCAAGAGTTACTACAGTGTGTTCAAGAGTTACTACAGTGTGTTCAGGAGTTACTAAGTGTGTTCAGGAGTTACTACAGTGTGTTCAGGAGTTACTACAGTGTGTTCAGGAGTTACTAAGTGTGTTCAGGAGTTACTAAGTGTGCTCAGGAGTTACTACAGTGTGTTCAGGAGTTACTACAGTGTGTTCAGGAGTTACTAAGTGTGCTCAGGAGTTACTACAGTGTGTTTAGGAGTTACTAAGAGTGTTCAGGAGTTACTACAGTGTGTTCAGGAGTTACTAAGTGTGCTCAGGAGTTACTAAGTGTGCTCAGGAGTTACTAAGTGTGCTCAGGAGTTACTAAGTGTGTTCAGGAGTTACTACAGTGTGTTCAGGAGTTACTACAGTGTGTTCAAGAGTTACTACAGTGTGTTCAGGAATTACTAAGTGTGTTCAGGAGTTACTAAGTGTGCTCAGGAGTTACTACAGTGTGTTCAGGAGTTACTACAGTGTGTTCAGGAGTTACTACAGTGTGTTCAGGAGTTACTACAGTGTGTTCAAGAGTTACTACAGTGTGTTCAGGAGTTACTAAGTGTGTTCAGGAGTTACTACAGTGTGTTCAAGAGTTACTACAGTGTGTTCAGGAGTTACTATAGTGTGTTCAGGAGTTACTAAGTGTGTTCAGGAGTTACTACAGTGTGTTCAGGAGTTACTACAGTGTGTTCAAGAGTTACTACAGTGTGTTCAGGAGTTACTAAGTGTGTTCAGGAGTTACTACAGTGTGTTCAGGAGTTACTAAGTGTGTTCTGGAGTTACTACAGTGTGTTCAAGAGTTACTAAGTGTGTTCAGGAGTTACTACAGTGTGTTCAGGAGTTACTACAGTGTGTTCAAGAGTTACTACAGTGTGTTCAGGAGTTACTAAGTGTGTTCAGGAGTTACTAAGTGTGCTCAGGAGTTACTACAGTGTGTTCAGGAGTTACTACAGTGTGTTCAGGAGTTACTACAGTGTGTTCAGCAGTTACTAAGTGTGTTCAGGAGTTACTACAGTGTGTTCAGGAGTTACTACAGTGTGTTCAAGAGTTATTACAGTGTGTTCAGGAGTTACTACAATGTGTTCAGGAGTTACTACAGTGTGTTCAGGAGTTACTAAGTGTGTTCAGTAGTTACTACAGTGTGTTCAGGAGTTACTACAGTGTGTTCAAGAGTTACTACAGTGTGTTCAAGAGTTACTACAGTGTGTTCAGGAGTTACTAAGTGTGTTCAGGAGTTACTACAGTGTGTTCAGGAGTTACTACAGTGTGTTCAGGAGTTACTAAGTGTGTTCAGGAGTTACTAAGTGTGCTCAGGAGTTACTACAGTGTGTTCAGGAGTTACTACAGTGTGTTCAGGAGTTACTAAGTGTGCTCAGGAGTTACTACAGTGTGTTTAGGAGTTACTAAGAGTGTTCAGGAGTTACTACAGTGTGTTCAGGAGTTACTAAGTGTGTTAAGGAGTTACTAAGTGTGCTCAGGAGTTACTAAGTGTGCTCAGGAGTTACTAAGTGTGCTCAGGAGTTACTAAGTGTGTTCAGGAGTTACTACAGTGTGTTCAGGAGTTACTACAGTGTGTTCAGGAGTTACTACAGTGTGTTCAAGAGTTACTACAGTGTGTTCAGGAATTACTAAGTGTGTTCAGGAGTTACTAAGTGTGCTCAGGAGTTACTACAGTGTGTTCAGGAGTTACTACAGTGTGTTCAGGAGTTACTACAGTGTGTTCAGGAGTTACTACAGTGTGTTCAGGAGTTACTACAGTGTGTTCAAGAGTTACTACAGTGTGTTCAGGAGTTACTAAGTGTGTTCAGGAGTTACTACAGTGTGTTCAAGAGTTACTACAGTGTGTTCAGGAGTTACTATAGTGTGTTCAGGAGTTACTAAGTGTGTTCAGGAGTTACTACAGTGTGTTCAGGAGTTACTACAGTGTGTTCAAGAGTTACTACAGTGTGTTCAAGAGTTACTACAGTGTGTTCAGGAGTTACTACAGTGTGTTCAGGAGTTACTAAGTGTGTTCAGGAGTTACTACAGTGTGTTCAGGAGTTACTAAGTGTGTTCTGGAGTTACTACAGTGTGTTCAAGAGTTACTACAGTGTGTTCAGGAGTTACTAAGTGTGTTCAGGAGTTACTACAGTGTGTTCAGGAGTTACTACAGTGTGTTCAAGAGTTACTACAGTGTGTTCAGGAGTTACTACAGTGTGTTCAGGAGTTACTACAGTGTGTTCAAGAGTTACTACAGTGTGTACAAGAGTTACTACAGTGTGTTCAGGAGTTACTAAGTGTGTTCAGGAGTTACTACAGTGTGTTCAGGAGTTACTACAGTGTGTTCAGGAGTTACTACAGTGTGTTCAAGAGTTACTACAGTGTGTTCAGGAGTTACTACAGTGTGTTCAGGAGTTACTACAGTGTGTTCAAGATTTACTACAGTGTGTTCAGGAGTTACTACAGTGTGTTCAGGAGTTACTACAGTGTGTTCAGGAGTTACTACAGTGTGTTCAAGAGTTACTACAGTGTGTTCAGGAGTTACTAAGTGTGTTCAGGAGTTACTACAGTGTCTTCAAGAGTTACTACAGTGTGTTCAGGAGTTACTATAGTGTGTTCAGGAGTTACTAAGTGTGTTCAGGAGTTACTACAGTGTGTTCAAGAGTTACTACAGTGTGTTCAAGAGTTACTACAGTGTGTTCAGGAGTTACTACAGTGTGTTCAGGAGTTACTAAGTGTGTTCAGGAGTTACTACAGTGTGTTCAGGAGTTACTACAGTGTGTTCAAGAGTTACTACAGTGTGTTCAGGAGTTACTACAATGTGTTCAGGAGTTACTAAGTGTGTTCAGGAGTTACTAAGTGTGTTCAGGAGTTACTACAGTGTGTTCAGGAGTTACTACAGTGTGTTCAAGAGTTACTACAGTGTGTTCAAGAGTTACTACAGTGTGTTCAGGAGTTACTAAGTGTGTTCAGGAGTTACTACAGTGTGTTCAGGAGTTACTACAGTGTGTTCAGGAGTTTCTACAGTGTGTTCAAGAGTTACTACAGTGTGTTCAAGAGTTACTACAGTGTGTTCAGGAGTTACTAAGTGTGTTCAGGAGTTACTACAGTGTGTTCAGGAGTTACTACAGTGTGTTCAGGAGTTACTACAGTGTGTTCAGGAGTTACTAAGTGTGTTCAGGAGTTACTACAGTGTGTTCAGGAGTTACTACAGTGTGTTCAAGAGTTACTACAGTGTGTTCAGGAGTTACTACAGTGTGTTCAGGAGTTACTAAGTGTGTTCAGGAGTTACTACAGTGTGTTCAGGAGTTACTAAGTGTGTTCAGGAGTTACTAAGTGTGTTGTGGAGTTACTACAGTGTGTTCAGGAGTTACTAAGTGTGTTCAAGAGTTACTACAGTGTGTTCAAGAGTTACTACAGTGTGTTCAGGAGTTACTAAGTGTGTTCAGGAGTTACTACAGTGTGTTCAGGAGTTACTAAGTGTGTTCAGGAGTTACTAAGTGTGCTCAGGAGTTACTAAGTGTGTTCAGGAGTTACTACAGTGTGTTCAGGAGTTACTACAGTGCGTTCAAGAGTTACTACAGTTTTTTCAAGAGTTACTACAGTGTGTTCAAGAGTTACTACAGTGTGTTCAGGAGTTACTACAGTGTGTTCAGGAGTTACTAAGTGTGCTCAGGAGTTACTACAGTGTGTTCAGGAGTTACTACAGTGTGTTCAGGAGTTACTATAGTGTGTTCAGGAGTTACCAAGTGTGTTCAGGAGTTACTACAGTGTGTTCAGGAGTTACTAAGTGTGTTCAGGAGTTACTACAGTGTGTTCAGGAGTTACTACAGTGTGTTCAAGAGTTACTACAGTGTGTTCAGGAGTTACTACAGTGTGTTCAGGAGTTACTAAGTGTGTTCAGGAGTTACTACAGTGTGTTCAGGAGTTACTAAGTGTGTTCTGGAGTTACTACAGTGTGTTCAAGAGTTACTACAGTTTGTTCAGGAGTTACTAAGTGTGTTCAGGAGTTACTACAGTGTGTTCAGGAGTTACTACAGTGTGTTCAAGAGTTACTACAGTGTGTTCAGGAGTTACTACAGTGTGTTCAGGAGTTACTACAGTGTGTTCAAGAGTTACTACAGTGTGTTCAGGAGTTACTAAGTGTGTTCAGGAGTTACTAAGTGTGCTCAGGAGTTACTAAGTGTGTTCAGGAGTTACTACAGTGTGTTCAGGAGTTACTACAGTGCGTTCAAGAGTTACTACAGTTTTTTCAAGAGTTACTACAGTGTGTTCAAGAGTTACTACAGTGTGTTCAGGAGTTACTACAGTGTGTTCAGGAGTTACTAAGTGTGCTCAGGAGTTACTACAGTGTGTTCAGGAGTTACTACAGTGTGTTCAGGAGTTACTATAGTGTGTTCAGGAGTTACAAGTGTGTTCAGGAGTTACTACAGTGTGTTCAGGAGTTACTAAGTGTGTTCAGGAGTTACTACAGTGTGTTCAGGAGTTACTACAGTGTGTTCAAGAGTTACTACAGTGTGTTCAGGAGTTACTACAGTGTGTTCAGGAGTTACTAAGTGTGTTCAGGAGTTACTACAGTGTGTTCAGGAGTTACTAAGTGTGTTCTGGAGTTACTACAGTGTGTTCAAGAGTTACTACAGTTTGTTCAGGAGTTACTAAGTGTGTTCAGGAGTTACTACAGTGTGTTCAGGAGTTACTACAGTGTGTTCAAGAGTTACTACAGTGTGTTCAGGAGTTACTACAGTGTGTTCAGGAGTTACTACAGTGTGTTCAAGAGTTACTACAGTGTGTTCAGGAGTTGCTAAGTGTGTTCAGGAGTTACTTAGTGTGTTCAGGAGTTACTACAGTGTGTTCAGGAGTTACTAAGTGTGTTCAGGAGTTACTACAGTGTGTTCAAGAGTTACTATAGTGTATTCAGGAGTTACTACAGTGTGTTCAAGAGTTACTACAGTGTGTTCAAGAGTTCCTACAGTGTGTTCAGGAGTTACTAAGTGTGTTCAGGAGTTACTACAGTGTGTTCAGGAGTTACTAGAGTGTGTTAAGGAGTTACTACAGTGTGTTCAGGAGTTACTAAGTGTGTTCAGGAGTTACTACAGTGTGTTCAAGAGTTACTACAGTGTGTTCAGGAGTTACTAAGTGTGTTCAGGAGTTACTAAGTGTGCTCAGGAGTTACTACAGTGTGTTCAGGAGTTACTACAGTGTGTTCAGGAGTTACTAAGTGTGCTCAGGAGTTACTACAGTGTGTTTAGGAGTTACTAAGTGTGTTCAGGAGTTACTACAGTGTGTTCAGGAGTTACTAAGTGTGTTCAGGAGTTACTACAGTGTGTTCAAGAGTTACTACAGTGTGTTCAGGAATTACTAAGTGTGTTCAGGAGTTACTAAGTGTGCTCAGGAGTTACTACAGTGTGTTCAGGAGTTACTACAGTGTGTTCAGGAGTTACTACAGTGTGTTCAGGAGTTACTACAGTGTGTTCAGGAGTTACTACAGTGTGTTCAAGAGTTACTACAGTGTGTTCAGGAGTTACTAAGTGTGTTCAGGAGTTACTACAGTGTGTTCAAGAGTTACTACAGTGTGTTCAGGAGTTACTATAGTGTGTTCAGGAGTTACTAAGTGTGTTCAGGAGTTACTACAGTGTGTTCAGGAGTTACTACAGTGTGTTCAAGAGTTACTACAGTGTGTTCAAGAGTTACTACAGTGTGTTCAGGAGTTACTAAGTGTGTTCAGGAGTTACTACAGTGTGTTCAGGAGTTACTACAGTGTGTTCAAGAGTTACTACAGTGTGTTCAGGAGTTACTACAATGTGTTCAGGAGTTACTACAGTGTGTTCAGGAGTTACTAAGTGTGTTCAGGAGTTACTACAGTGTGTTCAGGAGTTACTACAGTGTGTTCAAGAGTTACTACAGTGTGTTCAAGAGTTACTACAGTGTGTTCAGGAGTTACTAAGTGTGTTCAGGAGTTACTACAGTGTGTTCAGGAGTTACTACAGTGTGTTCAGGAGTTACTAAGTGTGTTCAGGAGTTACTAAGTGTGCTCAGGAGTTACTACAGTGTGTTCAGGAGTTACTACAGTGTGTTCAGGAGTTACTAAGTGTGCTCAGGAGTTACTACAGTGTGTTTAGGAGTTACTAAGAGTGTTCAGGAGTTACTACAGTGTGTTCAGGAGTTACTAAGTGTGTTAAGGAATTACTTAGTGTGTTCAGGAGTTACTAAGTGTGCTCAGGAGTTACTAAGTGTGCTCAGGAGTTACTACAGTGTGTTCAGGAGTTACTACAGTGTGTTCAGGAGTTACTACAGTGTGTTCAGGAGTTACTACAGTGTGTTCAAGAGTTACTACAGTGTGTTCAGGAGTTACTAAGTGTGTTCAGGAGTTACTACAGTGTGTTCAAGAGTTACTACAGTGTGTTCAGGAGTTACTACAGTGTGTTCAGGAGTTACTAAGTGTGTTCAGGAGTTACTACAGTGTGTTCAGGAGTTACTACAGTGTGTTCAAGAGTTACTACAGTGTGTTCAAGAGTTACTACAGTGTGTTCAGGAGTTACTACAGTGTGTTCAGGAGTTACTAAGTGTGTTCAGGAGTTACTACAGTGTGTTCAGGAGTTACTACAGTGTGTTCAAGAGTTACTACAGTGTGTTCAGGAGTTACTACAATGTGTTCAGGAGTTACTACAGTGTGTTCAGGAGTTACTACAGTGTGTTCAGGAGTTACTACAGTGTGTTCAGGAGTTACTATAGTGTGTTCAAGAGTTACTACAGTGTGTTCAAGAGTTACTACAGTGTGTTCAGGAGTTACTATAGTGTGTTCAGGAGTTACTAAGTATGTTCAGGAGTTACTACAGTGTGTTCAGGAGTTACTACAGTGTGTTCAAGAGTTACTACAGTGTGTTCAAGAGTTACTACAGTGTGTTCAGGAGTTACTAAGTGTGTTCAGGAGTTACTACAGTGTGTTCAGGAGTTACTACAGTGTGTTCAAGAGTTACTACAGTGTGTTCAGGAGTTACTACAATGTGTTCAGGAGTTACTACAGTGTGTTCAGGAGTTACTAAGTGTGTTCAGGAGTTACTACAGTGTGTTCAGGAGTTACTACAGTGTGTTCAAGAGTTACTACAGTGTGTTCAAGAGTTACTACAGTGTGTTCAGGAGTTACTAAGTGTGTTCAGGAGTTACTACAGTGTGTTCAGGAGTTACTACAGTGTGTTCAGGAGTTACTAAGTGTGTTCAGGAGTTACTAAGTGTGCTCAGGAGTTACTACAGTGTGTTCAGGAGTTACTACAGTGTGTTCAGGAGTTACTATAGTGTGTTCAGGAGTTACTAAGTGTGTTCAGGAGTTACTACAGTGTGTTCAGGAGTTACTAAGTGTGTTCAGGAGTTACTACAGTGTGTTCAGGAGTTACTACAGTGTGTTCAAGAGTTACTACAGTGTGTTCAGGAGTTACTACAGTGTGTTCAGGAGTTACTAAGTGTGTTCAGGAGTTACTACAGTGTGTTCAGGAGTTACTAAGTGTGTTCTGGAGTTACTACAGTGTGTTCAAGAGTTACTACAGTTTGTTCAGGAGTTACTAAGTGTGTTCAGGAGTTACTACAGTGTGTTCAGGAGTTACTACAGTGTGTTCAAGAGTTACTACAGTGTGTTCAGGAGTTACTACAGTGTGTTCAGGAGTTACTACAGTGTGTTCAAGAGTTACTACAGTGTGTTCAGGAGTTGCTAAGTGTGTTCAGGAGTTACTTAGTGTGTTCAGGAGTTACTACAGTGTGTTCAGGAGTTACTAAGTGTGTTCAGGAGTTACTACAGTGTGTTCAAGAGTTACTACAGTGTATTCAGGAGTTACTACAGTGTGTTCAAGAGTTACTACAGTGTGTTCAAGAGTTCCTACAGTGTGTTCAGGAGTTACTAAGTGTGTTCAGGAGTTACTACAGTGTGTTCAGGAGTTACTAGAGTGTGTTAAGGAGTTACTACAGTGTGTTCAGGAGTTACTAAGTGTGTTCAGGAGTTACTACAGTGTGTTCAAGAGTTACTACAGTGTGTTCAGGAGTTACTAAGTGTGTTCAGGAGTTACTAAGTGTGCTCAGGAGTTACTACAGTGTGTTCAGGAATTACTAAGTGTGTTCAGGAGTTACTAAGTGTGCTCAGGAGTTACTACAGTGTGTTCAGGAGTTACTACAGTGTGTTCAGGAGTTACTACAGTGTGTTCAGGAGTTACTACAGTGTGTTCAGGAGTTACTACAGTGTGTTCAAGAGTTACTACAGTGTGTTCAGGAGTTACTAAGTGTGTTCAGGAGTTACTACAGTGTGTTCAAGAGTTACTACAGTGTGTTCAGGAGTTACTATAGTGTGTTCAGGAGTTACTAAGTGTGTTCAGGAGTTACTACAGTGTGTTCAGGAGTTACTACAGTGTGTTCAAGAGTTACTACAGTGTGTTCAAGAGTTACTACAGTGTGTTCAGGAGTTACTAAGTGTGTTCAGGAGTTACTACAGTGTGTTCAGGAGTTACTACAGTGTGTTCAAGAGTTACTACAGTGTGTTCAGGAGTTACTACAATGTGTTCAGGAGTTACTACAGTGTGTTCAGGAGTTACTAAGTGTGTTCAGGAGTTACTACAGTGTGTTCAGGAGTTACTACAGTGTGTTCAAGAGTTACTACAGTGTGTTCAAGAGTTACTACAGTGTGTTCAGGAGTTACTAAGTGTGTTCAGGAGTTACTACAGTGTGTTCAGGAGTTACTACAGTGTGTTCAGGAGTTACTAAGTGTGTTCAGGAGTTACTAAGTGTGCTCAGGAGTTACTACAGTGTGTTCAGGAGTTACTACAGTGTGTTCAGGAGTTACTAAGTGTGCTCAGGAGTTACTACAGTGTGTTTAGGAGTTACTAAGAGTGTTCAGGAGTTACTACAGTGTGTTCAGGAGTTACTAAGTGTGTTAAGGAATTACTTAGTGTGTTCAGGAGTTACTAAGTGTGCTCAGGAGTTACTAAGTGTGCTCAGGAGTTACTACAGTGTGTTCAGGAGTTACTACAGTGTGTTCAGGAGTTACTACAGTGTGTTCAGGAGTTACTACAGTGTGTTCAAGAGTTACTACAGTGTGTTCAGGAGTTACTAAGTGTGTTCAGGAGTTACTACAGTGTGTTCAAGAGTTACTACAGTGTGTTCAGGAGTTACTACAGTGTGTTCAGGAGTTACTAAGTGTGTTCAGGAGTTACTACAGTGTGTTCAGGAGTTACTACAGTGTGTTCAAGAGTTACTACAGTGTGTTCAAGAGTTACTACAGTGTGTTCAGGAGTTACTACAGTGTGTTCAGGAGTTACTAAGTGTGTTCAGGAGTTACTACAGTGTGTTCAGGAGTTACTACAGTGTGTTCAAGAGTTACTACAGTGTGTTCAGGAGTTACTACAATGTGTTCAGGAGTTACTACAGTGTGTTCAGGAGTTACTACAGTGTGTTCAGGAGTTACTACAGTGTGTTCAGGAGTTACTATAGTGTGTTCAAGAGTTACTACAGTGTGTTCAAGAGTTACTACAGTGTGTTCAGGAGTTACTATAGTGTGTTCAGGAGTTACTAAGTATGTTCAGGAGTTACTACAGTGTGTTCAGGAGTTACTACAGTGTGTTCAAGAGTTACTACAGTGTGTTCAAGAGTTACTACAGTGTGTTCAGGAGTTACTAAGTGTGTTCAGGAGTTACTACAGTGTGTTCAGGAGTTACTACAGTGTGTTCAAGAGTTACTACAGTGTGTTCAGGAGTTACTACAATGTGTTCAGGAGTTACTACAGTGTGTTCAGGAGTTACTAAGTGTGTTCAGGAGTTACTACAGTGTGTTCAGGAGTTACTACAGTGTGTTCAAGAGTTACTACAGTGTGTTCAAGAGTTACTACAGTGTGTTCAGGAGTTACTAAGTGTGTTCAGGAGTTACTACAGTGTGTTCAGGAGTTACTACAGTGTGTTCAGGAGTTACTAAGTGTGTTCAGGAGTTACTAAGTGTGCTCAGGAGTTACTACAGTGTGTTCAGGAGTTACTACAGTGTGTTCAGGAGTTACTATAGTGTGTTCAGGAGTTACTAAGTGTGTTCAGGAGTTACTACAGTGTGTTCAGGAGTTACTAAGTGTGTTCAGGAGTTACTACAGTGTGTTCAGGAGTTACTACAGTGTGTTCAAGAGTTACTACAGTGTGTTCAGGAGTTACTACAGTGTGTTCAGGAGTTACTAAGTGTGTTCAGGAGTTACTACAGTGTGTTCAGGAGTTACTAAGTGTGTTCTGGAGTTACTACAGTGTGTTCAAGAGTTACTACAGTTTGTTCAGGAGTTACTAAGTGTGTTCAGGAGTTACTACAGTGTGTTCAGGAGTTACTACAGTGTGTTCAAGAGTTACTACAGTGTGTTCAGGAGTTACTACAGTGTGTTCAGGAGTTACTACAGTGTGTTCAAGAGTTACTACAGTGTGTTCAGGAGTTGCTAAGTGTGTTCAGGAGTTACTTAGTGTGTTCAGGAGTTACTACAGTGTGTTCAGGAGTTACTAAGTGTGTTCAGGAGTTACTACAGTGTGTTCAAGAGTTACTACAGTGTATTCAGGAGTTACTACAGTGTGTTCAAGAGTTACTACAGTGTGTTCAAGAGTTCCTACAGTGTGTTCAGGAGTTACTAAGTGTGTTCAGGAGTTACTACAGTGTGTTCAGGAGTTACTAGAGTGTGTTAAGGAGTTACTACAGTGTGTTCAGGAGTTACTAAGTGTGTTCAGGAGTTACTACAGTGTGTTCAAGAGTTACTACAGTGTGTTCAGGAGTTACTAAGTGTGTTCAGGAGTTACTAAGTGTGCTCAGGAGTTACTACAGTGTGTTCAGGAGTTACTACAGTGTGTTCAGGAGTTACTAAGTGTGCTCAGGAGTTACTACAGTGTGTTTAGGAGTTACTAAGTGTGTTCAGGAGTTACTACAGTGTGTTCAGGAGTTACTAAGTGTGTTCAGGAGTTACTACAGTGTGTTCAAGAGTTACTACAGTGTGTTCAGGAATTACTAAGTGTGTTCAGGAGTTACTAAGTGTGCTCAGGAGTTACTACAGTGTGTTCAGGAGTTACTACAGTGTGTTCAGGAGTTACTACAGTGTGTTCAGGAGTTACTACAGTGTGTTCAGGAGTTACTACAGTGTGTTCAAGAGTTACTACAGTGTGTTCAGGAGTTACTAAGTGTGTTCAGGAGTTACTACAGTGTGTTCAAGAGTTACTACAGTGTGTTCAGGAGTTACTATAGTGTGTTCAGGAGTTACTAAGTGTGTTCAGGAGTTACTACAGTGTGTTCAGGAGTTACTACAGTGTGTTCAAGAGTTACTACAGTGTGTTCAAGAGTTACTACAGTGTGTTCAGGAGTTACTAAGTGTGTTCAGGAGTTACTACAGTGTGTTCAGGAGTTACTACAGTGTGTTCAAGAGTTACTACAGTGTGTTCAGGAGTTACTACAATGTGTTCAGGAGTTACTACAGTGTGTTCAGGAGTTACTAAGTGTGTTCAGGAGTTACTACAGTGTGTTCAGGAGTTACTACAGTGTGTTCAAGAGTTACTACAGTGTGTTCAAGAGTTACTACAGTGTGTTCAGGAGTTACTAAGTGTGTTCAGGAGTTACTACAGTGTGTTCAGGAGTTACTACAGTGTGTTCAGGAGTTACTAAGTGTGTTCAGGAGTTACTAAGTGTGCTCAGGAGTTACTACAGTGTGTTCAGGAGTTACTACAGTGTGTTCAGGAGTTGCTAAGTGTGCTCAGGAGTTACTACAGTGTGTTTAGGAGTTACTAAGAGTGTTCAGGAGTTACTACAGTGTGTTCAGGAGTTACTAAGTGTGTTAAGGAATTACTTAGTGTGTTCAGGAGTTACTAAGTGTGCTCAGGAGTTACTAAGTGTGCTCAGGAGTTACTACAGTGTGTTCAGGAGTTACTACAGTGTGTTCAGGAGTTACTACAGTGTGTTCAGGAGTTACTACAGTGTGTTCAAGAGTTACTACAGTGTGTTCAGGAGTTACTAAGTGTGTTCAGGAGTTACTACAGTGTGTTCAAGAGTTACTACAGTGTGTTCAGGAGTTACTACAGTGTGTTCAGGAGTTACTAAGTGTGTTCAGGAGTTACTACAGTGTGTTCAGGAGTTACTACAGTGTGTTCAAGAGTTACTACAGTGTGTTCAAGAGTTACTACAGTGTGTTCAGGAGTTACTACAGTGTGTTCAGGAGTTACTAAGTGTGTTCAGGAGTTACTACAGTGTGTTCAGGAGTTACTACAGTGTGTTCAAGAGTTACTACAGTGTGTTCAGGAGTTACTACAATGTGTTCAGGAGTTACTACAGTGTGTTCAGGAGTTACTACAGTGTGTTCAGGAGTTACTACAGTGTGTTCAGGAGTTACTATAGTGTGTTCAAGAGTTACTACAGTGTGTTCAAGAGTTACTACAGTGTGTTCAGGAGTTACTATAGTGTGTTCAGGAGTTACTAAGTATGTTCAGGAGTTACTACAGTGTGTTCAGGAGTTACTACAGTGTGTTCAAGAGTTACTACAGTGTGTTCAAGAGTTACTACAGTGTGTTCAGGAGTTACTAAGTGTGTTCAGGAGTTACTACAGTGTGTTCAGGAGTTACTACAGTGTGTTCAAGAGTTACTACAGTGTGTTCAGGAGTTACTACAATGTGTTCAGGAGTTACTACAGTGTGTTCAGGAGTTACTAAGTGTGTTCAGGAGTTACTACAGTGTGTTCAGGAGTTACTACAGTGTGTTCAAGAGTTACTACAGTGTGTTCAAGAGTTACTACAGTGTGTTCAGGAGTTACTAAGTGTGTTCAGGAGTTACTACAGTGTGTTCAGGAGTTACTACAGTGTGTTCAGGAGTTACTAAGTGTGTTCAGGAGTTACTAAGTGTGCTCAGGAGTTACTACAGTGTGTTCAGGAGTTACTACAGTGTGTTCAGGAGTTACTAAGTGTGCTCAGGAGTTACTACAGTGTGTTTAGGAGTTACTAAGAGTGTTCAGGAGTTACTACAGTGTGTTCAGGAGTTACTAAGTGTGTTAAGGAGTTACTAAGTGTGCTCAGGAGTTACTAAGTGTGCTCAGGAGTTACGAAGTGTGCTCAGGAGTTACTAAGTGTGTTCAGGAGTTACTACAGTGTGTTCAGGAGTTACTACAGTGTGTTCAAGAGTTACTACAGTGTGTTCAGGAATTACTAAGTGTGTTCAGGAGTTACTAAGTGTGCTCAGGAGTTACTACAGTGTGTTCAGGAGTTACTACAGTGTGTTCAGGAGTTACTACAGTGTGTTCAGGAGTTACTACAGTGTGTTCAAGAGTTACTACAGTGTGTTCAGGAGTTACTAAGTGTGTTCAGGAGTTACTACAGTGTGTTCAAGAGTTACTACAGTCTGTTCAGGAGTTACTACAGTGTGTTCAGGAGTTACTACAGTGTGTTCAGGAGTTACTACAGTGTGTTCAAGAGTTACTACAGTGTGTTCAGGAGTTACTACAGTGTGTTCAGGAGTTACTAAGTGTGTTCAGGAGTTACTAAGTGTGCTCAGGAGTTACTACAGTGTGTTCAGGAGTTACTAAGTGTGCTCAGGAGTTACTACAGTGTGTTTAGGAGTTACTAAGAGTGTTCAGGAGTTACTACAGTGTGTTCAGGAGTTACTAAGTGTGCTCAGGAGTTACTACAGTGTGTTTAGGAGTTACTAAGAGTGTTCAGGAGTTACTACAGTGTGCTCAGGAGTTACTAAGTGTGTTCAGGAGTTACTACAGTGTGTTCAAGAGTTACTACAGTGTGTTCAGGAGTTACTATAGTGTGTTCAGGAGTTACTAAGTGTGTTCAGGAGTTACTACAGTGTGTTCAGGAGTTACTACAGTGTGTTCAAGAGTTACTACAGTGTGTTCAGGAGTTACTACAGTGTGTTCAGGAGTTACTAAGTGTGTTCAGGAGTTACTACAGTGTGTTCAGGAGTTACTAAGTGTGTTCTGGAGTTACTACAGTGTGTTCAAGAGTTACTAAGTGTGTTCAGGAGTTACTACAGTGTGTTCAGGAGTTACTACAGTGTGTTCAAGAGTTACTACAGTGTGTTCAGGAGTTACTAAGTGTGTTCAGGAGTTACTAAGTGTGCTCAGGAGTTACTACAGTGTGTTCAGGAGTTACTACAGTGTGTTCAGGAGTTACTACAGTGTGTTCAGCAGTTACTACAGTGTGTTCAGGAGTTACTACAGTGTGTTCAGGAGTTACTACAGTGTGTTCAAGAGTTACTACAGTGTGTTCAGGAGTTACTACAATGTGTTCAGGAGTTACTACAGTGTGTTCAGGAGTTACTAGGTGTGTTCAGGAGTTACTACAGTGTGTTCAGGAGTTACTACAGTGTGTTCAGGAGTTACTAAGTGTGTTCAGGAGTTACTACAGTGTGTTCAGGAGTTACTACAGTGTGTTCAAGAGTTACTACAGTGTGTTCAAGAGTTACTACAGTGTGTTCAGGAGTTACTAAGTGTGTTCAGGAGTTACTACAGTGTGTTCAGGAGTTACTACAGTGTGTTCAGGAGTTACTACAGTGTGTTCAAGAGTTACTACAGTGTGTTCAGGAGTTACTAAGTGTGTTCAGGAGTTACTACAGTGTGTTCAAGAGTTACTACAGTGTGTTCAGGAGTTACTATAGTGTGTTCAGGAGTTACTAAGTGTGTTCAGGAGTTACTACAGTGTGTTCAGGAGTTACTACAGTGTGTTCAAGAGTTACTACAGTGTGTTCAAGAGTTACTACAGTGTGTTCAGGAGTTACTAAGTGTGTTCAGGAGTTACTACAGTGTGTTCAGGAGTTACTACAGTGTGTTCAAGAGTTACTACAGTGTGTTCAGGAGTTACTACAATGTGTTCAGGAGTTACTACAGTGTGTTCAGGAGTTACTAAGTGTGTTCAGGAGTTACTACAGTGTGTTCAGGAGTTACTACAGTGTGTTCAAGAGTTACTACAGTGTGTTCAAGAGTTACTACAGTGTGTTCAGGAGTTACTAAGTGTGTTCAGGAGTTACTACAGTGTGTTCAGGAGTTACTACAGTGTGTTCAGGAGTTACTAAGTGTGTTCAGGAGTTACTAAGTGTGCTCAGGAGTTACTACAGTGTGTTCAGGAGTTACTACAGTGTGTTCAGGAGTTACTAAGTGTGCTCAGGAGTTACTACAGTGTGTTTAGGAGTTACTAAGAGTGTTCAGGAGTTACTACAGTGTGTTCAGGAGTTACTAAGTGTGCTCAGGAGTTACTACAGTGTGTTTAGGAGTTACTAAGAGTGTTCAGGAGTTACTACAGTGTGTTCAGGAGTTACTAAGTGTGTTAAGGAGTTACTAAGTGTGCTCAGGAGTTACTAAGTGTGCTCAGGAGTTACTAAGTGTGTTCAGGAGTTACTACAGTGTGTTCAGGAGTTACTAGGTGTGTTCAGGAGTTACTAAGTGTGTTCAGGAGTTACTACAGTGTGTTCAGGAGTTACTAAGTGTGTTCAGGAGTTACTACAGTGTGTTCAGGAGTTACTAAGTGTGTTCAGGAGTTACTAAGTGTAATCAGGAGTTACTAAGTGTGTTCAGGAGTTACTACGGTGTGTTCAGGAGTTACTACGGTGTGTCCAGGAGTTACTACGGTGTGTTCAGGAGTTACTACGGTGTGTTCAGGAGATACTAAATGTGTTCAGGAGTTACTACGGTGTGTTCAGGAGTTACTACAGTGTGTTCAGGAGTTACTAAGTGTGTTCAGGAGTTACTACAGTGTGTTCAGGAGTTACTACAGTGTGTTCAGGAGTTACTAAGTGTGTTCAGGAGTTACTACAGTGTGTTCAGGAGTTACTATAGTGTGTTCAGGAGTTACTAATTGTGTTCAGGAGTTACTAAGTGTGCTCAGGAGTTACTAAGTGTGCTCAGGAGTTACTACAGTGTGTTCAGGAGTTACTACAGTGTGTTTAGGAGTTACTAAGTGTGCTCAGGAAATACTACAGTGTGTTCAGGAGTTACTAAGTGTGTTCAGGAGTTAATACAGTGTGTTCAGGGGTTACTAAGTGTGTTCAGAAGTTACTACAGTGTGTTCAGGAGTTACTAAGTGTGTTCAGGAGTTCCTACAGTGTGTTCAGGAGTTACTAAGTGTGTTCAGGAGTTACTACATTGTTTTCAGGAGTTACTACAGTGTGTTCAGGAGTTACTACAGTGTGTTCAGGAGTTACTAAGTGTGTTCAGGAGTTACTACAGTGTGTTCAGGAGTTACTAAGTGTGTTCAGGAGTTACTACAGTGTGTTCAAGAGTTACTACAGTGTGTTCAGGAGTTACTACAATGTGTTCAGGAGTTACTACAGTGTGTTCAGGAGTTACTAAGTGTGTTCAGGAGTTACTACAGTGTGTTCAGGAGTTACTACAGTGTGTTCAAGAGTTACTACAGTGTGTTCAAGAGTTACTACAGTGTGTTCAGGAGTTACTAAGTGTGTTCAGGAGTTACTACAGTGTGTTCAGGAGTTACTACAGTGTGTTCAGGAGTTACTACAGTGTGTTCAAGAGTTACTACAGTGTGTTCAGGAGTTACTACAGTGTGTTCAGGAGTTACTAAGTGTGTTCAGGAGTTACTAAGTGTGCTCAGGAGTTACTACAGTGTGTTCAGGAGTTACTAAGTGTGCTCAGGAGTTACTACAGTGTGTTTAGGAGTTACTAAGAGTGTTCAGGAGTTACTACAGTGTGCTCAGGAGTTACTAAGTGTGTTCAGGAGTTACTACAGTGTGTTCAAGAGTTACTACAGTGTGTTCAGGAGTTACTATAGTGTGTTCAGGAGTTACTAAGTGTGTTCAGGAGTTACTACAGTGTGTTCAGGAGTTACTACAGTGTGTTCAAGAGTTACTACAGTGTGTTCAGGAGTTACTACAGTGTGTTCAGGAGTTACTAAGTGTGTTCAGGAGTTACTACAGTGTGTTCAGGAGTTACTAAGTGTGTTCTGGAGTTACTACAGTGTGTTCAAGAGTTACTAAGTGTGTTCAGGAGTTACTACAGTGTGTTCAGGAGTTACTACAGTGTGTTCAAGAGTTACTACAGTGTGTTCAGGAGTTACTAAGTGTGTTCAGGAGTTACTAAGTGTGCTCAGGAGTTACTACAGTGTGTTCAGGAGTTACTACAGTGTGTTCAGGAGTTACTACAGTGTGTTCAGCAGTTACTACAGTGTGTTCAGGAGTTACTACAGTGTGTTCAGGAGTTACTACAGTGTGTTCAAGAGTTACTACAGTGTGTTCAGGAGTTACTACAATGTGTTCAGGAGTTACTACAGTGTGTTCAGGAGTTACTAGGTGTGTTCAGGAGTTACTACAGTGTGTTCAGGAGTTACTACAGTGTGTTCAGGAGTTACTAAGTGTGTTCAGGAGTTACTACAGTGTGTTCAGGAGTTACTACAGTGTGTTCAAGAGTTACTACAGTGTGTTCAAGAGTTACTACAGTGTGTTCAGGAGTTACTAAGTGTGTTCAGGAGTTACTACAGTGTGTTCAGGAGTTACTACAGTGTGTTCAGGAGTTACTACAGTGTGTTCAAGAGTTACTACAGTGTGTTCAGGAGTTACTAAGTGTGTTCAGGAGTTACTACAGTGTGTTCAAGAGTTACTACAGTGTGTTCAGGAGTTACTATAGTGTGTTCAGGAGTTACTAAGTGTGTTCAGGAGTTACTACAGTGTGTTCAGGAGTTACTACAGTGTGTTCAAGAGTTACTACAGTGTGTTCAAGAGTTACTACAGTGTGTTCAGGAGTTACTAAGTGTGTTCAGGAGTTACTACAGTGTGTTCAGGAGTTACTACAGTGTGTTCAAGAGTTACTACAGTGTGTTCAGGAGTTACTACAATGTGTTCAGGAGTTACTACAGTGTGTTCAGGAGTTACTAAGTGTGTTCAGGAGTTACTACAGTGTGTTCAGGAGTTACTACAGTGTGTTCAAGAGTTACTACAGTGTGTTCAAGAGTTACTACAGTGTGTTCAGGAGTTACTAAGTGTGTTCAGGAGTTACTACAGTGTGTTCAGGAGTTACTACAGTGTGTTCAGGAGTTACTAAGTGTGTTCAGGAGTTACTAAGTGTGCTCAGGAGTTACTACAGTGTGTTCAGGAGTTACTACAGTGTGTTCAGGAGTTACTAAGTGTGCTCAGGAGTTACTACAGTGTGTTTAGGAGTTACTAAGAGTGTTCAGGAGTTACTACAGTGTGTTCAGGAGTTACTAAGTGTGTTAAGGAATTACTTAGTGTGTTCAGGAGTTACTAAGTGTGCTCAGGAGTTACTAAGTGTGCTCAGGAGTTACTACAGTGTGTTCAGGAGTTACTACAGTGTGTTCAGGAGTTACTACAGTGTGTTCAGGAGTTACTACAGTGTGTTCAAGAGTTACTACAGTGTGTTCAGGAGTTACTAAGTGTGTTCAGGAGTTACTACAGTGTGTTCAAGAGTTACTACAGTGTGTTCAGGAGTTACTACAGTGTGTTCAGGAGTTACTAAGTGTGTTCAGGAGTTACTACAGTGTGTTCAGGAGTTACTACAGTGTGTTCAAGAGTTACTACAGTGTGTTCAAGAGTTACTACAGTGTGTTCAGGAGTTACTACAGTGTGTTCAGGAGTTACTAAGTGTGTTCAGGAGTTACTACAGTGTGTTCAGGAGTTACTACAGTGTGTTCAAGAGTTACTACAGTGTGTTCAGGAGTTACTACAATGTGTTCAGGAGTTACTACAGTGTGTTCAGGAGTTACTACAGTGTGTTCAGGAGTTACTACAGTGTGTTCAGGAGTTACTATAGTGTGTTCAAGAGTTACTACAGTGTGTTCAAGAGTTACTACAGTGTGTTCAGGAGTTACTATAGTGTGTTCAGGAGTTACTAAGTATGTTCAGGAGTTACTACAGTGTGTTCAGGAGTTACTACAATGTGTTCAGGAGTTACTACAGTGTGTTCAGGAGTTACTAAGTGTGTTCAGGAGTTACTACAGTGTGTTCAGGAGTTACTACAGTGTGTTCAAGAGTTACTACAGTGTGTTCAAGAGTTACTACAGTGTGTTCAGGAGTTACTAAGTGTGTTCAGGAGTTACTACAGTGTGTTCAGGAGTTACTACAGTGTGTTCAGGAGTTACTAAGTGTGTTCAGGAGTTACTTAGTGTGCTCAGGAGTTACTACAGTGTGTTCAGGAGTTACTACAGTGTGTTCAGGAGTTACTAAGTGTGCTCAGGAGTTACTACAGTGTGTTTAGGAGTTACTAAGAGTGTTCAGGAGTTACTACAGTGTGTTCAGGAGTTACTAAGTGTGTTAAGGAGTTACTAAGTGTGCTCAGGAGTTACTAAGTGTGCTCAGGAGTTACTAAGTGTGCTCAGGAGTTACTAAGTGTGTTCAGGAGTTACTACAGTGTGTTCAGGAGTTACTACAGTGTGTTCAAGAGTTACTACAGTGTGTTCAGGAATTACTAAGTGTGTTCAGGAGTTACTAAGTGTGCTCAGGAGTTACTACAGTGTGTTCAGGAGTTACTACAGTGTGTTCAGGAGTTACTACAGTGTGTTCAGGAGTTACTACAGTGTGTTCAAGAGTTACTACAGTGTGTTCAGGAGTTACTAAGTGTGTTCAGGAGTTACTACAGTGTGTTCAAGAGTTACTACAGTGTGTTCAGGAGTTACTACAGTGTGTTCAGGAGTTACTAAGTGTGTTCAGGAGTTACTACAGTGTGTTCAGGAGTTACTACAGTGTGTTCAAGAGTTACTACAGTGTGTTCAAGAGTTACTACAGTGTGTTCAGGAGTTACTACAGTGTGTTCAGGAGTTACTACAGTGTGTTCAGGAGTTACTACAGTGTGTTCAAGAGTTACTACAGTGTGTTCAGGAGTTACTACAGTGTGTTCAAGAGTTACTACAGTGTGTTCAGGAGTTACTACAGTGTGTTCAGGAGTTACTAAGTGTGTTCAGGAGTTACTAAGTGTGCTCAGGAGTTACTACAGTGTGTTCAGGAGTTACTAAGTGTGCTCAGGAGTTACTACAGTGTGTTTAGGAGTTACTAAGAGTGTTCAGGAGTTACTACAGTGTGTTCAGGAGTTACTAAGTGTGTTAAGGAGTTACTAAGTGTGCTCAGGAGTTACTAAGTGTGCTCAGGAGTTACTAAGTGTGTTCAGGAGTTACTACAGTGTGTTCAGGAGTTACTAGGTGTGTTCAGGAGTTACTAAGTGTGTTCAGGAGTTACTACAGTGTGTTCAGGAGTTACTAAGTGTGTTCAGGAGTTACTACAGTGTGTTCAGGAGTTACTAAGTGTGTTCAGGAGTTACTAAGTGTGTTCAGGAGTTACTACGGTGTGTTCAGGAGTTACTACGGTGTGTCCAGGAGTTACTATGGTGTGTTCAGGAGTTACTACGGTGTGTTCAGGAGATACTAAATGTGTTCAGGAGTTACTACGGTGTGTTCAGGAGTTACTACGGTGTGTTCAGGAGTTACTACAGTGTGTTCAGGAGTTACTAAGTGTGTTCAGGAGTTACTACAGTGTGTTCAGGAGTTACTACAGTGTGTTCAGGAGTTACTAAGTGTGTTCAGGAGTTACTACAGTGTGTTCAGGAGTTACTATAGTGTGTTCAGGAGTTACTAATTGTGTTCAGGAGTTACTAAGTGTGCTCAGGAGTTACTAAGTGTGCTCAGGAGTTACTACAGTGTGTTCAGGAGTTACTACAGTGTGTTTAGGAGTTACTAAGTGTGCTCAGGAAATACTACAGTGTGTTCAGGAGTTACTAAGTGTGTTCAGGAGTTAATACAGTGTGTTCAGGGGTTACTAAGTGTGTTCAGAAGTTACTACAGTGTGTTCAGGAGTTACTAAGTGTGTTCAGGAGTTACTAAGTGTGTTCAGGAGTTACTACAGTGTGTTCAAGAGTTACTACAGTGTGTTCAGGAGTTACTACAATGTGTTCAGGAGTTACTACAGTGTGTTCAGGAGTTACTAAGTGTGTTCAGGAGTTACTACAGTGTGTTCAGGAGTTACTACAGTGTGTTCAAGAGTTACTACAGTGTGTTCAAGAGTTACTACAGTGTGTTCAGGAGTTACTAAGTGTGTTCAGGAGTTACTACAGTGTGTTCAGGAGTTACTACAGTGTGTTCAAGAGTTACTACAGTGTGTTCAGGAGTTACTACAGTGTGTTCAGGAGTTACTAAGTGTGTTCAGGAGTTACTAAGTGTGCTCAGGAGTTACTACAGTGTGTTCAGGAGTTACTAAGTGTGCTCAGGAGTTACTACAGTGTGTTTAGGAGTTACTAAGAGTGTTCAGGAGTTACTACAGTGTGTTCAGGAGTTACTAAGTGTGCTCAGGAGTTACTACAGTGTGTTTAGGAGTTACTAAGAGTGTTCAGGAGTTACTACAGTGTGCTCAGGAGTTACTAAGTGTGTTCAGGAGTTACTACAGTGTGTTCAAGAGTTACTACAGTGTGTTCAGGAGTTACTATAGTGTGTTCAGGAGTTACTAAGTGTGTTCAGGAGTTACTACAGTGTGTTCAGGAGTTACTACAGTGTGTTCAAGAGTTACTACAGTGTGTTCAGGAGTTACTACAGTGTGTTCAGGAGTTACTAAGTGTGTTCAGGAGTTACTACAGTGTGTTCAGGAGTTACTAAGTGTGTTCTGGAGTTACTACAGTGTGTTCAAGAGTTACTAAGTGTGTTCAGGAGTTACTACAGTGTGTTCAGGAGTTACTACAGTGTGTTCAAGAGTTACTACAGTGTGTTCAGGAGTTACTAAGTGTGTTCAGGAGTTACTAAGTGTGCTCAGGAGTTACTACAGTGTGTTCAGGAGTTACTACAGTGTGTTCAGGAGTTACTACAGTGTGTTCAGCAGTTACTACAGTGTGTTCAGGAGTTACTACAGTGTGTTCAGGAGTTACTACAGTGTGTTCAAGAGTTACTACAGTGTGTTCAGGAGTTACTACAATGTGTTCAGGAGTTACTACAGTGTGTTCAGGAGTTACTAGGTGTGTTCAGGAGTTACTACAGTGTGTTCAGGAGTTACTACAGTGTGTTCAGGAGTTACTAAGTGTGTTCAGGAGTTACTACAGTGTGTTCAGGAGTTACTACAGTGTGTTCAAGAGTTACTACAGTGTGTTCAAGAGTTACTACAGTGTGTTCAGGAGTTACTAAGTGTGTTCAGGAGTTACTACAGTGTGTTCAGGAGTTACTACAGTGTGTTCAGGAGTTACTACAGTGTGTTCAAGAGTTACTACAGTGTGTTCAGGAGTTACTAAGTGTGTTCAGGAGTTACTACAGTGTGTTCAAGAGTTACTACAGTGTGTTCAGGAGTTACTATAGTGTGTTCAGGAGTTACTAAGTGTGTTCAGGAGTTACTACAGTGTGTTCAGGAGTTACTACAGTGTGTTCAAGAGTTACTACAGTGTGTTCAAGAGTTACTACAGTGTGTTCAGGAGTTACTAAGTGTGTTCAGGAGTTACTACAGTGTGTTCAGGAGTTACTACAGTGTGTTCAAGAGTTACTACAGTGTGTTCAGGAGTTACTACAATGTGTTCAGGAGTTACTACAGTGTGTTCAGGAGTTACTAAGTGTGTTCAGGAGTTACTACAGTGTGTTCAGGAGTTACTACAGTGTGTTCAAGAGTTACTACAGTGTGTTCAAGAGTTACTACAGTGTGTTCAGGAGTTACTAAGTGTGTTCAGGAGTTACTACAGTGTGTTCAGGAGTTACTACAGTGTGTTCAGGAGTTACTAAGTGTGTTCAGGAGTTACTAAGTGTGCTCAGGAGTTACTACAGTGTGTTCAGGAGTTACTACAGTGTGTTCAGGAGTTACTAAGTGTGCTCAGGAGTTACTACAGTGTGTTTAGGAGTTACTAAGAGTGTTCAGGAGTTACTACAGTGTGTTCAGGAGTTACTAAGTGTGCTCAGGAGTTACTACAGTGTGTTTAGGAGTTACTAAGAGTGTTCAGGAGTTACTACAGTGTGTTCAGGAGTTACTAAGTGTGTTAAGGAGTTACTAAGTGTGCTCAGGAGTTACTAAGTGTGCTCAGGAGTTACTAAGTGTGTTCAGGAGTTACTACAGTGTGTTCAGGAGTTACTAGGTGTGTTCAGGAGTTACTAAGTGTGTTCAGGAGTTACTACAGTGTGTTCAGGAGTTACTAAGTGTGTTCAGGAGTTACTACAGTGTGTTCAGGAGTTACTAAGTGTGTTCAGGAGTTACTAAGTGTAATCAGGAGTTACTAAGTGTGTTCAGGAGTTACTACGGTGTGTTCAGGAGTTACTACGGTGTGTCCAGGAGTTACTACGGTGTGTTCAGGAGTTACTACGGTGTGTTCAGGAGATACTAAATGTGTTCAGGAGTTACTACGGTGTGTTCAGGAGTTACTACAGTGTGTTCAGGAGTTACTAAGTGTGTTCAGGAGTTACTACAGTGTGTTCAGGAGTTACTACAGTGTGTTCAGGAGTTACTAAGTGTGTTCAGGAGTTACTACAGTGTGTTCAGGAGTTACTATAGTGTGTTCAGGAGTTACTAATTGTGTTCAGGAGTTACTAAGTGTGCTCAGGAGTTACTAAGTGTGCTCAGGAGTTACTACAGTGTGTTCAGGAGTTACTACAGTGTGTTTAGGAGTTACTAAGTGTGCTCAGGAAATACTACAGTGTGTTCAGGAGTTACTAAGTGTGTTCAGGAGTTAATACAGTGTGTTCAGGGGTTACTAAGTGTGTTCAGAAGTTACTACAGTGTGTTCAGGAGTTACTAAGTGTGTTCAGGAGTTCCTACAGTGTGTTCAGGAGTTACTAAGTGTGTTCAGGAGTTACTACATTGTTTTCAGGAGTTACTACAGTGTGTTCAGGAGTTACTACAGTGTGTTCAGGAGTTACTAAGTGTGTTCAGGAGTTACTACAGTGTGTTCAGGAGTTACTAAGTGTGTTCAGGAGTTACTACAGTGTGTTCAAGAGTTACTACAGTGTGTTCAGGAGTTACTACAATGTGTTCAGGAGTTACTACAGTGTGTTCAGGAGTTACTAAGTGTGTTCAGGAGTTACTACAGTGTGTTCAGGAGTTACTACAGTGTGTTCAAGAGTTACTACAGTGTGTTCAAGAGTTACTACAGTGTGTTCAGGAGTTACTAAGTGTGTTCAGGAGTTACTACAGTGTGTTCAGGAGTTACTACAGTGTGTTCAGGAGTTACTACAGTGTGTTCAAGAGTTACTACAGTGTGTTCAGGAGTTACTACAGTGTGTTCAGGAGTTACTAAGTGTGTTCAGGAGTTACTAAGTGTGCTCAGGAGTTACTACAGTGTGTTCAGGAGTTACTAAGTGTGCTCAGGAGTTACTACAGTGTGTTTAGGAGTTACTAAGAGTGTTCAGGAGTTACTACAGTGTGCTCAGGAGTTACTAAGTGTGTTCAGGAGTTACTACAGTGTGTTCAAGAGTTACTACAGTGTGTTCAGGAGTTACTATAGTGTGTTCAGGAGTTACTAAGTGTGTTCAGGAGTTACTACAGTGTGTTCAGGAGTTACTACAGTGTGTTCAAGAGTTACTACAGTGTGTTCAGGAGTTACTACAGTGTGTTCAGGAGTTACTAAGTGTGTTCAGGAGTTACTACAGTGTGTTCAGGAGTTACTAAGTGTGTTCTGGAGTTACTACAGTGTGTTCAAGAGTTACTAAGTGTGTTCAGGAGTTACTACAGTGTGTTCAGGAGTTACTACAGTGTGTTCAAGAGTTACTACAGTGTGTTCAGGAGTTACTAAGTGTGTTCAGGAGTTACTAAGTGTGCTCAGGAGTTACTACAGTGTGTTCAGGAGTTACTACAGTGTGTTCAGGAGTTACTACAGTGTGTTCAGCAGTTACTACAGTGTGTTCAGGAGTTACTACAGTGTGTTCAGGAGTTACTACAGTGTGTTCAAGAGTTACTACAGTGTGTTCAGGAGTTACTACAATGTGTTCAGGAGTTACTACAGTGTGTTCAGGAGTTACTAGGTGTGTTCAGGAGTTACTACAGTGTGTTCAGGAGTTACTACAGTGTGTTCAGGAGTTACTAAGTGTGTTCAGGAGTTACTACAGTGTGTTCAGGAGTTACTACAGTGTGTTCAAGAGTTACTACAGTGTGTTCAAGAGTTACTACAGTGTGTTCAGGAGTTACTAAGTGTGTTCAGGAGTTACTACAGTGTGTTCAGGAGTTACTACAGTGTGTTCAGGAGTTACTACAGTGTGTTCAAGAGTTACTACAGTGTGTTCAGGAGTTACTAAGTGTGTTCAGGAGTTACTACAGTGTGTTCAAGAGTTACTACAGTGTGTTCAGGAGTTACTATAGTGTGTTCAGGAGTTACTAAGTGTGTTCAGGAGTTACTACAGTGTGTTCAGGAGTTACTACAGTGTGTTCAAGAGTTACTACAGTGTGTTCAAGAGTTACTACAGTGTGTTCAGGAGTTACTAAGTGTGTTCAGGAGTTACTACAGTGTGTTCAGGAGTTACTACAGTGTGTTCAAGAGTTACTACAGTGTGTTCAGGAGTTACTACAATGTGTTCAGGAGTTACTACAGTGTGTTCAGGAGTTACTAAGTGTGTTCAGGAGTTACTACAGTGTGTTCAGGAGTTACTACAGTGTGTTCAAGAGTTACTACAGTGTGTTCAAGAGTTACTACAGTGTGTTCAGGAGTTACTAAGTGTGTTCAGGAGTTACTACAGTGTGTTCAGGAGTTACTACAGTGTGTTCAGGAGTTACTAAGTGTGTTCAGGAGTTACTAAGTGTGCTCAGGAGTTACTACAGTGTGTTCAGGAGTTACTACAGTGTGTTCAGGAGTTACTAAGTGTGCTCAGGAGTTACTACAGTGTGTTTAGGAGTTACTAAGAGTGTTCAGGAGTTACTACAGTGTGTTCAGGAGTTACTAAGTGTGTTAAGGAATTACTTAGTGTGTTCAGGAGTTACTAAGTGTGCTCAGGAGTTACTAAGTGTGCTCAGGAGTTACTACAGTGTGTTCAGGAGTTACTACAGTGTGTTCAGGAGTTACTACAGTGTGTTCAGGAGTTACTACAGTGTGTTCAAGAGTTACTACAGTGTGTTCAGGAGTTACTAAGTGTGTTCAGGAGTTACTACAGTGTGTTCAAGAGTTACTACAGTGTGTTCAGGAGTTACTACAGTGTGTTCAGGAGTTACTAAGTGTGTTCAGGAGTTACTACAGTGTGTTCAGGAGTTACTACAGTGTGTTCAAGAGTTACTACAGTGTGTTCAAGAGTTACTACAGTGTGTTCAGGAGTTACTACAGTGTGTTCAGGAGTTACTAAGTGTGTTCAGGAGTTACTACAGTGTGTTCAGGAGTTACTACAGTGTGTTCAAGAGTTACTACAGTGTGTTCAGGAGTTACTACAATGTGTTCAGGAGTTACTACAGTGTGTTCAGGAGTTACTACAGTGTGTTCAGGAGTTACTACAGTGTGTTCAGGAGTTACTATAGTGTGTTCAAGAGTTACTACAGTGTGTTCAAGAGTTACTACAGTGTGTTCAGGAGTTACTATAGTGTGTTCAGGAGTTACTAAGTATGTTCAGGAGTTACTACAGTGTGTTCAGGAGTTACTACAATGTGTTCAGGAGTTACTACAGTGTGTTCAGGAGTTACTAAGTGTGTTCAGGAGTTACTACAGTGTGTTCAGGAGTTACTACAGTGTGTTCAAGAGTTACTACAGTGTGTTCAAGAGTTACTACAGTGTGTTCAGGAGTTACTAAGTGTGTTCAGGAGTTACTACAGTGTGTTCAGGAGTTACTACAGTGTGTTCAGGAGTTACTAAGTGTGTTCAGGAGTTACTTAGTGTGCTCAGGAGTTACTACAGTGTGTTCAGGAGTTACTACAGTGTGTTCAGGAGTTACTAAGTGTGCTCAGGAGTTACTACAGTGTGTTTAGGAGTTACTAAGAGTGTTCAGGAGTTACTACAGTGTGTTCAGGAGTTACTAAGTGTGTTAAGGAGTTACTAAGTGTGCTCAGGAGTTACTAAGTGTGCTCAGGAGTTACTAAGTGTGCTCAGGAGTTACTAAGTGTGTTCAGGAGTTACTACAGTGTGTTCAGGAGTTACTACAGTGTGTTCAAGAGTTACTACAGTGTGTTCAGGAATTACTAAGTGTGTTCAGGAGTTACTAAGTGTGCTCAGGAGTTACTACAGTGTGTTCAGGAGTTACTACAGTGTGTTCAGGAGTTACTACAGTGTGTTCAGGAGTTACTACAGTGTGTTCAAGAGTTACTACAGTGTGTTCAGGAGTTACTAAGTGTGTTCAGGAGTTACTACAGTGTGTTCAAGAGTTACTACAGTGTGTTCAGGAGTTACTACAGTGTGTTCAGGAGTTACTAAGTGTGTTCAGGAGTTACTACAGTGTGTTCAGGAGTTACTACAGTGTGTTCAAGAGTTACTACAGTGTGTTCAAGAGTTACTACAGTGTGTTCAGGAGTTACTACAGTGTGTTCAGGAGTTACTACAGTGTGTTCAGGAGTTACTACAGTGTGTTCAAGAGTTACTACAGTGTGTTCAGGAGTTACTACAGTGTGTTCAAGAGTTACTACAGTGTGTTCAGGAGTTACTACAGTGTGTTCAGGAGTTACTAAGTGTGTTCAGGAGTTACTAAGTGTGCTCAGGAGTTACTACAGTGTGTTCAGGAGTTACTAAGTGTGCTCAGGAGTTACTACAGTGTGTTTAGGAGTTACTAAGAGTGTTCAGGAGTTACTACAGTGTGTTCAGGAGTTACTAAGTGTGTTAAGGAGTTACTAAGTGTGCTCAGGAGTTACTAAGTGTGCTCAGGAGTTACTAAGTGTGTTCAGGAGTTACTACAGTGTGTTCAGGAGTTACTAGGTGTGTTCAGGAGTTACTAAGTGTGTTCAGGAGTTACTACAGTGTGTTCAGGAGTTACTAAGTGTGTTCAGGAGTTACTACAGTGTGTTCAGGAGTTACTAAGTGTGTTCAGGAGTTACTAAGTGTGTTCAGGAGTTACTACGGTGTGTTCAGGAGTTACTACGGTGTGTCCAGGAGTTACTATGGTGTGTTCAGGAGTTACTACGGTGTGTTCAGGAGATACTAAATGTGTTCAGGAGTTACTACGGTGTGTTCAGGAGTTACTACGGTGTGTTCAGGAGTTACTACAGTGTGTTCAGGAGTTACTAAGTGTGTTCAGGAGTTACTACAGTGTGTTCAGGAGTTACTACAGTGTGTTCAGGAGTTACTAAGTGTGTTCAGGAGTTACTACAGTGTGTTCAGGAGTTACTATAGTGTGTTCAGGAGTTACTAATTGTGTTCAGGAGTTACTAAGTGTGCTCAGGAGTTACTAAGTGTGCTCAGGAGTTACTACAGTGTGTTCAGGAGTTACTACAGTGTGTTTAGGAGTTACTAAGTGTGCTCAGGAAATACTACAGTGTGTTCAGGAGTTACTAAGTGTGTTCAGGAGTTAATACAGTGTGTTCAGGGGTTACTAAGTGTGTTCAGAAGTTACTACAGTGTGTTCAGGAGTTACTAAGTGTGTTCAGGAGTTACTAAGTGTGTTCAGGAGTTACTACAGTGTGTTCAAGAGTTACTACAGTGTGTTCAGGAGTTACTACAATGTGTTCAGGAGTTACTACAGTGTGTTCAGGAGTTACTAAGTGTGTTCAGGAGTTACTACAGTGTGTTCAGGAGTTACTACAGTGTGTTCAAGAGTTACTACAGTGTGTTCAAGAGTTACTACAGTGTGTTCAGGAGTTACTAAGTGTGTTCAGGAGTTACTACAGTGTGTTCAGGAGTTACTACAGTGTGTTCAGGAGTTACTACAGTGTGTTCAAGAGTTACTACAGTGTGTTCAGGAGTTACTACAGTGTGTTCAGGAGTTACTAAGTGTGTTCAGGAGTTACTAAGTGTGCTCAGGAGTTACTACAGTGTGTTCAGGAGTTACTAAGTGTGCTCAGGAGTTACTACAGTGTGTTTAGGAGTTACTAAGAGTGTTCAGGAGTTACTACAGTGTGTTCAGGAGTTACTAAGTGTGCTCAGGAGTTACTACAGTGTGTTTAGGAGTTACTAAGAGTGTTCAGGAGTTACTACAGTGTGCTCAGGAGTTACTAAGTGTGTTCAGGAGTTACTACAGTGTGTTCAAGAGTTACTACAGTGTGTTCAGGAGTTACTATAGTGTGTTCAGGAGTTACTAAGTGTGTTCAGGAGTTACTACAGTGTGTTCAGGAGTTACTACAGTGTGTTCAAGAGTTACTACAGTGTGTTCAGGAGTTACTACAGTGTGTTCAGGAGTTACTAAGTGTGTTCAGGAGTTACTACAGTGTGTTCAGGAGTTACTAAGTGTGTTCTGGAGTTACTACAGTGTGTTCAAGAGTTACTAAGTGTGTTCAGGAGTTACTACAGTGTGTTCAGGAGTTACTACAGTGTGTTCAAGAGTTACTACAGTGTGTTCAGGAGTTACTAAGTGTGTTCAGGAGTTACTAAGTGTGCTCAGGAGTTACTACAGTGTGTTCAGGAGTTACTACAGTGTGTTCAGGAGTTACTACAGTGTGTTCAGCAGTTACTACAGTGTGTTCAGGAGTTACTACAGTGTGTTCAGGAGTTACTACAGTGTGTTCAAGAGTTACTACAGTGTGTTCAGGAGTTACTACAATGTGTTCAGGAGTTACTACAGTGTGTTCAGGAGTTACTAGGTGTGTTCAGGAGTTACTACAGTGTGTTCAGGAGTTACTACAGTGTGTTCAGGAGTTACTAAGTGTGTTCAGGAGTTACTACAGTGTGTTCAGGAGTTACTACAGTGTGTTCAAGAGTTACTACAGTGTGTTCAAGAGTTACTACAGTGTGTTCAGGAGTTACTAAGTGTGTTCAGGAGTTACTACAGTGTGTTCAGGAGTTACTACAGTGTGTTCAGGAGTTACTACAGTGTGTTCAAGAGTTACTACAGTGTGTTCAGGAGTTACTAAGTGTGTTCAGGAGTTACTACAGTGTGTTCAAGAGTTACTACAGTGTGTTCAGGAGTTACTATAGTGTGTTCAGGAGTTACTAAGTGTGTTCAGGAGTTACTACAGTGTGTTCAGGAGTTACTACAGTGTGTTCAAGAGTTACTACAGTGTGTTCAAGAGTTACTACAGTGTGTTCAGGAGTTACTAAGTGTGTTCAGGAGTTACTACAGTGTGTTCAGGAGTTACTACAGTGTGTTCAAGAGTTACTACAGTGTGTTCAGGAGTTACTACAATGTGTTCAGGAGTTACTACAGTGTGTTCAGGAGTTACTAAGTGTGTTCAGGAGTTACTACAGTGTGTTCAGGAGTTACTACAGTGTGTTCAAGAGTTACTACAGTGTGTTCAAGAGTTACTACAGTGTGTTCAGGAGTTACTAAGTGTGTTCAGGAGTTACTACAGTGTGTTCAGGAGTTACTACAGTGTGTTCAGGAGTTACTAAGTGTGTTCAGGAGTTACTAAGTGTGCTCAGGAGTTACTACAGTGTGTTCAGGAGTTACTACAGTGTGTTCAGGAGTTACTAAGTGTGCTCAGGAGTTACTACAGTGTGTTTAGGAGTTACTAAGAGTGTTCAGGAGTTACTACAGTGTGTTCAGGAGTTACTAAGTGTGCTCAGGAGTTACTACAGTGTGTTTAGGAGTTACTAAGAGTGTTCAGGAGTTACTACAGTGTGTTCAGGAGTTACTAAGTGTGTTAAGGAGTTACTAAGTGTGCTCAGGAGTTACTAAGTGTGCTCAGGAGTTACTAAGTGTGTTCAGGAGTTACTACAGTGTGTTCAGGAGTTACTAGGTGTGTTCAGGAGTTACTAAGTGTGTTCAGGAGTTACTACAGTGTGTTCAGGAGTTACTAAGTGTGTTCAGGAGTTACTACAGTGTGTTCAGGAGTTACTAAGTGTGTTCAGGAGTTACTAAGTGTAATCAGGAGTTACTAAGTGTGTTCAGGAGTTACTACGGTGTGTTCAGGAGTTACTACGGTGTGTCCAGGAGTTACTACGGTGTGTTCAGGAGTTACTACGGTGTGTTCAGGAGATACTAAATGTGTTCAGGAGTTACTACGGTGTGTTCAGGAGTTACTACAGTGTGTTCAGGAGTTACTAAGTGTGTTCAGGAGTTACTACAGTGTGTTCAGGAGTTACTACAGTGTGTTCAGGAGTTACTAAGTGTGTTCAGGAGTTACTACAGTGTGTTCAGGAGTTACTATAGTGTGTTCAGGAGTTACTAATTGTGTTCAGGAGTTACTAAGTGTGCTCAGGAGTTACTAAGTGTGCTCAGGAGTTACTACAGTGTGTTCAGGAGTTACTACAGTGTGTTTAGGAGTTACTAAGTGTGCTCAGGAAATACTACAGTGTGTTCAGGAGTTACTAAGTGTGTTCAGGAGTTAATACAGTGTGTTCAGGGGTTACTAAGTGTGTTCAGAAGTTACTACAGTGTGTTCAGGAGTTACTAAGTGTGTTCAGGAGTTCCTACAGTGTGTTCAGGAGTTACTAAGTGTGTTCAGGAGTTACTACATTGTTTTCAGGAGTTACTACAGTGTGTTCAGGAGTTACTACAGTGTGTTCAGGAGTTACTAAGTGTGTTCAGGAGTTACTACAGTGTGTTCAGGAGTTACTAAGTGTGTTCAGGAGTTACTACAGTGTGTTCAAGAGTTACTACAGTGTGTTCAGGAGTTACTACAATGTGTTCAGGAGTTACTACAGTGTGTTCAGGAGTTACTAAGTGTGTTCAGGAGTTACTACAGTGTGTTCAGGAGTTACTACAGTGTGTTCAAGAGTTACTACAGTGTGTTCAAGAGTTACTACAGTGTGTTCAGGAGTTACTAAGTGTGTTCAGGAGTTACTACAGTGTGTTCAGGAGTTACTACAGTGTGTTCAGGAGTTACTACAGTGTGTTCAAGAGTTACTACAGTGTGTTCAGGAGTTACTACAGTGTGTTCAGGAGTTACTAAGTGTGTTCAGGAGTTACTAAGTGTGCTCAGGAGTTACTACAGTGTGTTCAGGAGTTACTAAGTGTGCTCAGGAGTTACTACAGTGTGTTTAGGAGTTACTAAGAGTGTTCAGGAGTTACTACAGTGTGCTCAGGAGTTACTAAGTGTGTTCAGGAGTTACTACAGTGTGTTCAAGAGTTACTACAGTGTGTTCAGGAGTTACTATAGTGTGTTCAGGAGTTACTAAGTGTGTTCAGGAGTTACTACAGTGTGTTCAGGAGTTACTACAGTGTGTTCAAGAGTTACTACAGTGTGTTCAGGAGTTACTACAGTGTGTTCAGGAGTTACTAAGTGTGTTCAGGAGTTACTACAGTGTGTTCAGGAGTTACTAAGTGTGTTCTGGAGTTACTACAGTGTGTTCAAGAGTTACTAAGTGTGTTCAGGAGTTACTACAGTGTGTTCAGGAGTTACTACAGTGTGTTCAAGAGTTACTACAGTGTGTTCAGGAGTTACTAAGTGTGTTCAGGAGTTACTAAGTGTGCTCAGGAGTTACTACAGTGTGTTCAGGAGTTACTACAGTGTGTTCAGGAGTTACTACAGTGTGTTCAGCAGTTACTACAGTGTGTTCAGGAGTTACTACAGTGTGTTCAGGAGTTACTACAGTGTGTTCAAGAGTTACTACAGTGTGTTCAGGAGTTACTACAATGTGTTCAGGAGTTACTACAGTGTGTTCAGGAGTTACTAGGTGTGTTCAGGAGTTACTACAGTGTGTTCAGGAGTTACTACAGTGTGTTCAGGAGTTACTAAGTGTGTTCAGGAGTTACTACAGTGTGTTCAGGAGTTACTACAGTGTGTTCAAGAGTTACTACAGTGTGTTCAAGAGTTACTACAGTGTGTTCAGGAGTTACTAAGTGTGTTCAGGAGTTACTACAGTGTGTTCAGGAGTTACTACAGTGTGTTCAGGAGTTACTACAGTGTGTTCAAGAGTTACTACAGTGTGTTCAGGAGTTACTAAGTGTGTTCAGGAGTTACTACAGTGTGTTCAAGAGTTACTACAGTGTGTTCAGGAGTTACTATAGTGTGTTCAGGAGTTACTAAGTGTGTTCAGGAGTTACTACAGTGTGTTCAGGAGTTACTACAGTGTGTTCAAGAGTTACTACAGTGTGTTCAAGAGTTACTACAGTGTGTTCAGGAGTTACTAAGTGTGTTCAGGAGTTACTACAGTGTGTTCAGGAGTTACTACAGTGTGTTCAAGAGTTACTACAGTGTGTTCAGGAGTTACTACAATGTGTTCAGGAGTTACTACAGTGTGTTCAGGAGTTACTAAGTGTGTTCAGGAGTTACTACAGTGTGTTCAGGAGTTACTACAGTGTGTTCAAGAGTTACTACAGTGTGTTCAAGAGTTACTACAGTGTGTTCAGGAGTTACTAAGTGTGTTCAGGAGTTACTACAGTGTGTTCAGGAGTTACTACAGTGTGTTCAGGAGTTACTAAGTGTGTTCAGGAGTTACTAAGTGTGCTCAGGAGTTACTACAGTGTGTTCAGGAGTTACTACAGTGTGTTCAGGAGTTACTAAGTGTGCTCAGGAGTTACTACAGTGTGTTTAGGAGTTACTAAGAGTGTTCAGGAGTTACTACAGTGTGTTCAGGAGTTACTAAGTGTGTTAAGGAATTACTTAGTGTGTTCAGGAGTTACTAAGTGTGCTCAGGAGTTACTAAGTGTGCTCAGGAGTTACTACAGTGTGTTCAGGAGTTACTACAGTGTGTTCAGGAGTTACTACAGTGTGTTCAGGAGTTACTACAGTGTGTTCAAGAGTTACTACAGTGTGTTCAGGAGTTACTAAGTGTGTTCAGGAGTTACTACAGTGTGTTCAAGAGTTACTACAGTGTGTTCAGGAGTTACTACAGTGTGTTCAGGAGTTACTAAGTGTGTTCAGGAGTTACTACAGTGTGTTCAGGAGTTACTACAGTGTGTTCAAGAGTTACTACAGTGTGTTCAAGAGTTACTACAGTGTGTTCAGGAGTTACTACAGTGTGTTCAGGAGTTACTAAGTGTGTTCAGGAGTTACTACAGTGTGTTCAGGAGTTACTACAGTGTGTTCAAGAGTTACTACAGTGTGTTCAGGAGTTACTACAATGTGTTCAGGAGTTACTACAGTGTGTTCAGGAGTTACTACAGTGTGTTCAGGAGTTACTACAGTGTGTTCAGGAGTTACTATAGTGTGTTCAAGAGTTACTACAGTGTGTTCAAGAGTTACTACAGTGTGTTCAGGAGTTACTATAGTGTGTTCAGGAGTTACTAAGTATGTTCAGGAGTTACTACAGTGTGTTCAGGAGTTACTAC
This sequence comes from Eucyclogobius newberryi, assembly GCF_026437365.1. Lineage (NCBI taxonomy): Eukaryota > Metazoa > Chordata > Actinopteri > Gobiiformes > Gobiidae > Eucyclogobius > Eucyclogobius newberryi. The sequence continues at coordinate 34,951,532 of NW_027315757.1, read as the reverse complement.
AATGTGTTCAGGAGTTACTACAGTGTGTTCAGGAGTTACTAAGTGTGTTCAGGAGTTACTACAGTGTGTTCAGGAGTTACTACAGTGTGTTCAAGAGTTACTACAGTGTGTTCAAGAGTTACTACAGTGTGTTCAGGAGTTACTAAGTGTGTTCAGGAGTTACTACAGTGTGTTCAGGAGTTACTACAGTGTGTTCAGGAGTTACTAAGTGTGTTCAGGAGTTACTTAGTGTGCTCAGGAGTTACTACAGTGTGTTCAGGAGTTACTACAGTGTGTTCAGGAGTTACTAAGTGTGCTCAGGAGTTACTACAGTGTGTTTAGGAGTTACTAAGAGTGTTCAGGAGTTACTACAGTGTGTTCAGGAGTTACTAAGTGTGTTAAGGAGTTACTAAGTGTGCTCAGGAGTTACTAAGTGTGCTCAGGAGTTACTAAGTGTGCTCAGGAGTTACTAAGTGTGTTCAGGAGTTACTACAGTGTGTTCAGGAGTTACTACAGTGTGTTCAAGAGTTACTACAGTGTGTTCAGGAATTACTAAGTGTGTTCAGGAGTTACTAAGTGTGCTCAGGAGTTACTACAGTGTGTTCAGGAGTTACTACAGTGTGTTCAGGAGTTACTACAGTGTGTTCAGGAGTTACTACAGTGTGTTCAAGAGTTACTACAGTGTGTTCAGGAGTTACTAAGTGTGTTCAGGAGTTACTACAGTGTGTTCAAGAGTTACTACAGTGTGTTCAGGAGTTACTACAGTGTGTTCAGGAGTTACTAAGTGTGTTCAGGAGTTACTACAGTGTGTTCAGGAGTTACTACAGTGTGTTCAAGAGTTACTACAGTGTGTTCAAGAGTTACTACAGTGTGTTCAGGAGTTACTACAGTGTGTTCAGGAGTTACTACAGTGTGTTCAGGAGTTACTACAGTGTGTTCAAGAGTTACTACAGTGTGTTCAGGAGTTACTACAGTGTGTTCAAGAGTTACTACAGTGTGTTCAGGAGTTACTACAGTGTGTTCAGGAGTTACTAAGTGTGTTCAGGAGTTACTAAGTGTGCTCAGGAGTTACTACAGTGTGTTCAGGAGTTACTAAGTGTGCTCAGGAGTTACTACAGTGTGTTTAGGAGTTACTAAGAGTGTTCAGGAGTTACTACAGTGTGTTCAGGAGTTACTAAGTGTGTTAAGGAGTTACTAAGTGTGCTCAGGAGTTACTAAGTGTGCTCAGGAGTTACTAAGTGTGTTCAGGAGTTACTACAGTGTGTTCAGGAGTTACTAGGTGTGTTCAGGAGTTACTAAGTGTGTTCAGGAGTTACTACAGTGTGTTCAGGAGTTACTAAGTGTGTTCAGGAGTTACTACAGTGTGTTCAGGAGTTACTAAGTGTGTTCAGGAGTTACTAAGTGTGTTCAGGAGTTACTACGGTGTGTTCAGGAGTTACTACGGTGTGTCCAGGAGTTACTATGGTGTGTTCAGGAGTTACTACGGTGTGTTCAGGAGATACTAAATGTGTTCAGGAGTTACTACGGTGTGTTCAGGAGTTACTACGGTGTGTTCAGGAGTTACTACAGTGTGTTCAGGAGTTACTAAGTGTGTTCAGGAGTTACTACAGTGTGTTCAGGAGTTACTACAGTGTGTTCAGGAGTTACTAAGTGTGTTCAGGAGTTACTACAGTGTGTTCAGGAGTTACTATAGTGTGTTCAGGAGTTACTAATTGTGTTCAGGAGTTACTAAGTGTGCTCAGGAGTTACTAAGTGTGCTCAGGAGTTACTACAGTGTGTTCAGGAGTTACTACAGTGTGTTTAGGAGTTACTAAGTGTGCTCAGGAAATACTACAGTGTGTTCAGGAGTTACTAAGTGTGTTCAGGAGTTAATACAGTGTGTTCAGGGGTTACTAAGTGTGTTCAGAAGTTACTACAGTGTGTTCAGGAGTTACTAAGTGTGTTCAGGAGTTACTAAGTGTGTTCAGGAGTTACTACAGTGTGTTCAAGAGTTACTACAGTGTGTTCAGGAGTTACTACAATGTGTTCAGGAGTTACTACAGTGTGTTCAGGAGTTACTAAGTGTGTTCAGGAGTTACTACAGTGTGTTCAGGAGTTACTACAGTGTGTTCAAGAGTTACTACAGTGTGTTCAAGAGTTACTACAGTGTGTTCAGGAGTTACTAAGTGTGTTCAGGAGTTACTACAGTGTGTTCAGGAGTTACTACAGTGTGTTCAGGAGTTACTACAGTGTGTTCAAGAGTTACTACAGTGTGTTCAGGAGTTACTACAGTGTGTTCAGGAGTTACTAAGTGTGTTCAGGAGTTACTAAGTGTGCTCAGGAGTTACTACAGTGTGTTCAGGAGTTACTAAGTGTGCTCAGGAGTTACTACAGTGTGTTTAGGAGTTACTAAGAGTGTTCAGGAGTTACTACAGTGTGCTCAGGAGTTACTAAGTGTGTTCAGGAGTTACTACAGTGTGTTCAAGAGTTACTACAGTGTGTTCAGGAGTTACTATAGTGTGTTCAGGAGTTACTAAGTGTGTTCAGGAGTTACTACAGTGTGTTCAGGAGTTACTACAGTGTGTTCAAGAGTTACTACAGTGTGTTCAGGAGTTACTACAGTGTGTTCAGGAGTTACTAAGTGTGTTCAGGAGTTACTACAGTGTGTTCAGGAGTTACTAAGTGTGTTCTGGAGTTACTACAGTGTGTTCAAGAGTTACTAAGTGTGTTCAGGAGTTACTACAGTGTGTTCAGGAGTTACTACAGTGTGTTCAAGAGTTACTACAGTGTGTTCAAGAGTTACTACAGTGTGTTCAGGAGTTACTAAGTGTGTTCAGGAGTTACTACAGTGTGTTCAGGAGTTACTACAGTGTGTTCAAGAGTTACTACAGTGTGTTCAGGAGTTACTACAATGTGTTCAGGAGTTACTACAGTGTGTTCAGGAGTTACTAAGTGTGTTCAGGAGTTACTACAGTGTGTTCAGGAGTTACTACAGTGTGTTCAAGAGTTACTACAGTGTGTTCAAGAGTTACTACAGTGTGTTCAGGAGTTACTAAGTGTGTTCAGGAGTTACTACAGTGTGTTCAGGAGTTACTACAGTGTGTTCAGGAGTTACTAAGTGTGTTCAGGAGTTACTAAGTGTGCTCAGGAGTTACTACAGTGTGTTCAGGAGTTACTACAGTGTGTTCAGGAGTTACTAAGTGTGCTCAGGAGTTACTACAGTGTGTTTAGGAGTTACTAAGAGTGTTCAGGAGTTACTACAGTGTGTTCAGGAGTTACTAAGTGTGTTAAGGAATTACTTAGTGTGTTCAGGAGTTACTAAGTGTGCTCAGGAGTTACTAAGTGTGCTCAGGAGTTACTACAGTGTGTTCAGGAGTTACTACAGTGTGTTCAGGAGTTACTACAGTGTGTTCAGGAGTTACTACAGTGTGTTCAAGAGTTACTACAGTGTGTTCAGGAGTTACTAAGTGTGTTCAGGAGTTACTACAGTGTGTTCAAGAGTTACTACAGTGTGTTCAGGAGTTACTACAGTGTGTTCAGGAGTTACTAAGTGTGTTCAGGAGTTACTACAGTGTGTTCAGGAGTTACTACAGTGTGTTCAAGAGTTACTACAGTGTGTTCAAGAGTTACTACAGTGTGTTCAGGAGTTACTACAGTGTGTTCAGGAGTTACTAAGTGTGTTCAGGAGTTACTACAGTGTGTTCAGGAGTTACTACAGTGTGTTCAAGAGTTACTACAGTGTGTTCAGGAGTTACTACAATGTGTTCAGGAGTTACTACAGTGTTTTCAGGAGTTACTACAGTGTGTTCAGGAGTTACTACAGTGTGTTCAGGAGTTACTATAGTGTGTTCAGGAGTTACTAAGTATGTTCAGGAGTTACTACAGTGTGTTCAGGAGTTACTACAATGTGTTCAGGAGTTACTACAGTGTGTTCAGGAGTTACTAAGTGTGTTCAGGAGTTACTACAGTGTGTTCAGGAGTTACTACAGTGTGTTCAAGAGTTACTACAGTGTGTTCAAGAGTTACTACAGTGTGTTCAGGAGTTACTAAGTGTGTTCAGGAGTTACTACAGTGTGTTCAGGAGTTACTACAGTGTGTTCAGGAGTTACTAAGTGTGTTCAGGAGTTACTAAGTGTGCTCAGGAGTTACTACAGTGTGTTCAGGAGTTACTACAGTGTGTTCAGGAGTTACTAAGTGTGCTCAGGAGTTACTACAGTGTGTTTAGGAGTTACTAAGAGTGTTCAGGAGTTACTACAGTGTGTTCAGGAGTTACTAAGTGTGTTAAGGAGTTACTAAGTGTGCTCAGGAGTTACTAAGTGTGCTCAGGAGTTACTAAGTGTGCTCAGGAGTTACTAAGTGTGCTCAGGAGTTACTAAGTGTGTTCAGGAGTTACTACAGTGTGTTCAGGAGTTACTAGGTGTGTTCAGGAGTTACTAAGTGTGTTCAGGAGTTACTACAGTGTGTTCAGGAGTTACTAAGTGTGTTCAGGAGTTACTACAGTGTGTTCAGGAGTTACTAAGTGTGTTCAGGAGTTACTAAGTGTGTTCAGGAGTTACTACGGTGTGTTCAGGAGTTACTACGGTGTGTCCAGGAGTTACTATGGTGTGTTCAGGAGTTACTACGGTGTGTTCAGGAGATACTAAATGTGTTCAGGAGTTACTACGGTGTGTTCAGGAGTTACTACGGTGTGTTCAGGAGTTACTACAGTGTGTTCAGGAGTTACTAAGTGTGTTCAGGAGTTACTACAGTGTGTTCAGGAGTTACTACAGTGTGTTCAGGAGTTACTAAGTGTGTTCAGGAGTTACTACAGTGTGTTCAGGAGTTACTATAGTGTGTTCAGGAGTTACTAATTGTGTTCAGGAGTTACTAAGTGTGCTCAGGAGTTACTAAGTGTGCTCAGGAGTTACTACAGTGTGTTCAGGAGTTACTACAGTGTGTTTAGGAGTTACTAAGTGTGCTCAGGAAATACTACAGTGTGTTCAGGAGTTACTAAGTGTGTTCAGGAGTTAATACAGTGTGTTCAGGGGTTACTAAGTGTGTTCAGAAGTTACTACAGTGTGTTCAGGAGTTACTAAGTGTGTTCAGGAGTTACTAAGTGTGTTCAGGAGTTACTACAGTGTGTTCAAGAGTTACTACAGTGTGTTCAGGAGTTACTACAATGTGTTCAGGAGTTACTACAGTGTGTTCAGGAGTTACTAAGTGTGTTCAGGAGTTACTACAGTGTGTTCAGGAGTTACTACAGTGTGTTCAAGAGTTACTACAGTGTGTTCAAGAGTTACTACAGTGTGTTCAGGAGTTACTAAGTGTGTTCAGGAGTTACTACAGTGTGTTCAGGAGTTACTACAGTGTGTTCAGGAGTTACTACAGTGTGTTCAAGAGTTACTACAGTGTGTTCAGGAGTTACTACAGTGTGTTCAGGAGTTACTAAGTGTGTTCAGGAGTTACTAAGTGTGCTCAGGAGTTACTACAGTGTGTTCAGGAGTTACTAAGTGTGCTCAGGAGTTACTACAGTGTGTTTAGGAGTTACTAAGAGTGTTCAGGAGTTACTACAGTGTGCTCAGGAGTTACTAAGTGTGTTCAGGAGTTACTACAGTGTGTTCAAGAGTTACTACAGTGTGTTCAGGAGTTACTATAGTGTGTTCAGGAGTTACTAAGTGTGTTCAGGAGTTACTACAGTGTGTTCAGGAGTTACTACAGTGTGTTCAAGAGTTACTACAGTGTGTTCAGGAGTTACTACAGTGTGTTCAGGAGTTACTAAGTGTGTTCAGGAGTTACTACAGTGTGTTCAGGAGTTACTAAGTGTGTTCTGGAGTTACTACAGTGTGTTCAAGAGTTACTAAGTGTGTTCAGGAGTTACTACAGTGTGTTCAGGAGTTACTACAGTGTGTTCAAGAGTTACTACAGTGTGTTCAGGAGTTACTAAGTGTGTTCAGGAGTTACTAAGTGTGCTCAGGAGTTACTACAGTGTGTTCAGGAGTTACTACAGTGTGTTCAGGAGTTACTACAGTGTGTTCAGCAGTTACTACAGTGTGTTCAGGAGTTACTACAGTGTGTTCAGGAGTTACTACAGTGTGTTCAAGAGTTACTACAGTGTGTTCAGGAGTTACTACAATGTGTTCAGGAGTTACTACAGTGTGTTCAGGAGTTACTAGGTGTGTTCAGGAGTTACTACAGTGTGTTCAGGAGTTACTACAGTGTGTTCAGGAGTTACTAAGTGTGTTCAGGAGTTACTACAGTGTGTTCAGGAGTTACTACAGTGTGTTCAAGAGTTACTACAGTGTGTTCAAGAGTTACTACAGTGTGTTCAGGAGTTACTAAGTGTGTTCAGGAGTTACTACAGTGTGTTCAGGAGTTACTACAGTGTGTTCAGGAGTTACTACAGTGTGTTCAAGAGTTACTACAGTGTGTTCAGGAGTTACTAAGTGTGTTCAGGAGTTACTACAGTGTGTTCAAGAGTTACTACAGTGTGTTCAGGAGTTACTATAGTGTGTTCAGGAGTTACTAAGTGTGTTCAGGAGTTACTACAGTGTGTTCAGGAGTTACTACAGTGTGTTCAAGAGTTACTACAGTGTGTTCAAGAGTTACTACAGTGTGTTCAGGAGTTACTAAGTGTGTTCAGGAGTTACTACAGTGTGTTCAGGAGTTACTACAGTGTGTTCAAGAGTTACTACAGTGTGTTCAGGAGTTACTACAATGTGTTCAGGAGTTACTACAGTGTGTTCAGGAGTTACTAAGTGTGTTCAGGAGTTACTACAGTGTGTTCAGGAGTTACTACAGTGTGTTCAAGAGTTACTACAGTGTGTTCAAGAGTTACTACAGTGTGTTCAGGAGTTACTAAGTGTGTTCAGGAGTTACTACAGTGTGTTCAGGAGTTACTACAGTGTGTTCAGGAGTTACTAAGTGTGTTCAGGAGTTACTAAGTGTGCTCAGGAGTTACTACAGTGTGTTCAGGAGTTACTACAGTGTGTTCAGGAGTTACTAAGTGTGCTCAGGAGTTACTACAGTGTGTTTAGGAGTTACTAAGAGTGTTCAGGAGTTACTACAGTGTGTTCAGGAGTTACTAAGTGTGTTAAGGAATTACTTAGTGTGTTCAGGAGTTACTAAGTGTGCTCAGGAGTTACTAAGTGTGCTCAGGAGTTACTACAGTGTGTTCAGGAGTTACTACAGTGTGTTCAGGAGTTACTACAGTGTGTTCAGGAGTTACTACAGTGTGTTCAAGAGTTACTACAGTGTGTTCAGGAGTTACTAAGTGTGTTCAGGAGTTACTACAGTGTGTTCAAGAGTTACTACAGTGTGTTCAGGAGTTACTACAGTGTGTTCAGGAGTTACTAAGTGTGTTCAGGAGTTACTACAGTGTGTTCAGGAGTTACTACAGTGTGTTCAAGAGTTACTACAGTGTGTTCAAGAGTTACTACAGTGTGTTCAGGAGTTACTACAGTGTGTTCAGGAGTTACTAAGTGTGTTCAGGAGTTACTACAGTGTGTTCAGGAGTTACTACAGTGTGTTCAAGAGTTACTACAGTGTGTTCAGGAGTTACTACAATGTGTTCAGGAGTTACTACAGTGTTTTCAGGAGTTACTACAGTGTGTTCAGGAGTTACTACAGTGTGTTCAGGAGTTACTATAGTGTGTTCAGGAGTTACTAAGTATGTTCAGGAGTTACTACAGTGTGTTCAGGAGTTACTACAATGTGTTCAGGAGTTACTACAGTGTGTTCAGGAGTTACTAAGTGTGTTCAGGAGTTACTACAGTGTGTTCAGGAGTTACTACAGTGTGTTCAAGAGTTACTACAGTGTGTTCAAGAGTTACTACAGTGTGTTCAGGAGTTACTAAGTGTGTTCAGGAGTTACTACAGTGTGTTCAGGAGTTACTACAGTGTGTTCAGGAGTTACTAAGTGTGTTCAGGAGTTACTAAGTGTGCTCAGGAGTTACTACAGTGTGTTCAGGAGTTACTACAGTGTGTTCAGGAGTTACTAAGTGTGCTCAGGAGTTACTACAGTGTGTTTAGGAGTTACTAAGAGTGTTCAGGAGTTACTACAGTGTGTTCAGGAGTTACTAAGTGTGTTAAGGAGTTACTAAGTGTGCTCAGGAGTTACTAAGTGTGCTCAGGAGTTACTAAGTGTGCTCAGGAGTTACTAAGTGTGTTCAGGAGTTACTACAGTGTGTTCAGGAGTTACTACAGTGTGTTCAAGAGTTACTACAGTGTGTTCAGGAATTACTAAGTGTGTTCAGGAGTTACTAAGTGTGCTCAGGAGTTACTACAGTGTGTTCAGGAGTTACTACAGTGTGTTCAGGAGTTACTACAGTGTGTTCAGGAGTTACTACAGTGTGTTCAAGAGTTACTACAGTGTGTTCAGGAGTTACTAAGTGTGTTCAGGAGTTACTACAGTGTGTTCAAGAGTTACTACAGTGTGTTCAGGAGTTACTACAGTGTGTTCAGGAGTTACTAAGTGTGTTCAGGAGTTACTACAGTGTGTTCAGGAGTTACTACAGTGTGTTCAAGAGTTACTACAGTGTGTTCAAGAGTTACTACAGTGTGTTCAGGAGTTACTACAGTGTGTTCAGGAGTTACTACAGTGTGTTCAGGAGTTACTACAGTGTGTTCAAGAGTTACTACAGTGTGTTCAGGAGTTACTACAATGTGTTCAGGAGTTACTACAGTGTGTTCAGGAGTTACTAAGTGTGTTCAGGAGTTACTACAGTGTGTTCAGGAGTTACTACAGTGTGTTCAAGAGTTACTACAGTGTGTTCAAGAGTTACTACAGTGTGTTCAGGAGTTACTAAGTGTGTTCAGGAGTTACTACAGTGTGTTCAGGAGTTACTACAGTGTGTTCAGGAGTTACTACAGTGTGTTCAAGAGTTACTACAGTGTGTTCAGGAGTTACTACAGTGTGTTCAGGAGTTACTAAGTGTGTTCAGGAGTTACTAAGTGTGCTCAGGAGTTACTACAGTGTGTTCAGGAGTTACTAAGTGTGCTCAGGAGTTACTACAGTGTGTTTAGGAGTTACTAAGAGTGTTCAGGAGTTACTACAGTGTGTTCAGGAGTTACTAAGTGTGTTAAGGAGTTACTAAGTGTGCTCAGGAGTTACTAAGTGTGCTCAGGAGTTACTAAGTGTGTTCAGGAGTTACTACAGTGTGTTCAGGAGTTACTAGGTGTGTTCAGGAGTTACTAAGTGTGTTCAGGAGTTACTACAGTGTGTTCAGGAGTTACTAAGTGTGTTCAGGAGTTACTACAGTGTGTTCAGGAGTTACTAAGTGTGTTCAGGAGTTACTAAGTGTGTTCAGGAGTTACTACGGTGTGTTCAGGAGTTACTACGGTGTGTCCAGGAGTTACTATGGTGTGTTCAGGAGTTACTACGGTGTGTTCAGGAGATACTAAATGTGTTCAGGAGTTACTACGGTGTGTTCAGGAGTTACTACGGTGTGTTCAGGAGTTACTACAGTGTGTTCAAGAGTTACTACAGTGTGTTCAGGAGTTACTAAGTGTGCTCAGGAGTTACTACAGTGTGTTCAGAAGTTACTTAGTGTGTTCAGAAGTTACTAAGTGTGCTCAGGAGTTACTAAGTGTGTTGAGGAGTTACTACAGTGTGTTCAGGAGTTACTACAGTGTGTTCAAGAGTTACTACAGTGTGTTCAAGAGTTACTACAGTGTGTTCAAGAGTTACTACAGTGTGTTCAGGAGTTACTACAGTGTGTTCAGGAGTTACTAAGTGTGCTCAGGAGTTACTACAGTGTGTTCAAGAGTTACTACAGTGTGTTCAGGAGTTACTATAGTGTGTTCAGGAGTTACTAAGTGTGTTCAGGAGTTACTAAGTGTGTTCAGGAATTACTAAGTGTGCTTAGGAGTTACTACAGTGTGTTCAGGAGTTACTACAGTGTGTTCAGGAGTTACTAAGTGTGCTCAGGAGTTACTACAGTGTGTTTAGGAGTTACTAAGTGTGTTCAGGAGTTACTAAGTGTGTTCAGGAGTTACTACAGTGTGTTCAGGAGTTACTACAGTGTGTTCAAGAGTTACTACAGTGTGTTCAGGAGTTACTAAGTGTGTTCAGGAGTTACTACAGTGTGTTCAAGAGTTAGTACAGTATGTTCAGGAGTTACTATAGTGTGCTCAGGAGTTACTAAGTGTGTTCAGGAGTTACTACAGTGTGTTCAGGAGTTACTACAGTGTGTTCAGGAGTTACTACAGTGTGTTCAGGAGTTACTACAGTGTGTTCAAGAGTTACTACACTGTGTTCAGGAGTTGCTAAGTGTGTTCAGGAGTTACTTAGTGTGTTCAGGAGTTACTACAGTGTGTTCAGGAGTTACCAAGTGTGTTCAGGAGTTACTACAGTGTGTTCAAGAGTTACTACAGTGTGTTCAGGAGTTACTACAGTGTGTTCAAGAGTTACTACAGTGTGTTCAGGAGTTACTACAGTGTGTTCAGGAGTTACTAAGTGTGCTCAGGAGTTACTACAGTGTGTTTAGGAGTTACTAAGTGTGTTCAGGAGTTACTAAGTGTGTTCAGGAGTTACTACAGTGTGTTCAGGAGTTACTACAGTGTGTTCAAGAGTTACTACAGTGTGTTCAGGAGTTACTAAGTGTGTTCAGGAGTTACTACAGTGTGTTCAAGAGTTAGTACAGTGTGTTCAGGAGTTACTATAGTGTGCTCAGGAGTTACTAAGTGTGTTCAGGAGTTACTACAGTGTGTTCAGGAGTTACTAGAGTGTGTTCAAGAGTTACTACAGTGTGTTCAAGAGTTACTACAGTGTGTTCAAGAGTTACTACAGTGTGTTCAGGAGTTACTACAGTGTGTTCAGGAGTTACTACAGTGTGTTCAAGAGTTACTACACTGTGTTCAGGAGTTGCTAAGTGTGTTCAGGAGTTACTTAGTGTGTTCAGGAGTTACTACAGTGTGTTCAGGAGTTACTAAGTGTGTTCAGGAGTTACTACAGTGTGTTCAAGAGTTACTACAGTGTGTTCAGGAGTTACTACAGTGTGTTCAAGAGTTACTACAGTGTGTTCAGGAGTTACTACAGTGTGTTCAGGAGTTACTAAGTGTGCTCAGGAGTTACTACAGTGTGTTCAGGAGTTACTAAGTGTGTTCAGGAGTTACTACAGTGTGTTCAGGAGTTACTTAGTGTGTTCAGGAGTTACTAAGTGTGCTCAGGAGTTACTAAGTGTGTTCAGGAGTTACTACAGTGTGTTCAGGAGTTACTACAGTGTGTTCAAGAGTTACTACAGTGTGTTCAAGAGTTACTACAGTGTGTTCAAGAGTTACTACAGTGTGTTCAGGAGTTACTACAGTGTGTTCAGGAGTTACTAAGTGTGCTCAGGAGTTACTACAGTGTGTTCAAGAGTTACTACAGTGTGTTCAGGAGTTACTATAGTGTGTTCAGGAGTTACTAAGTGTGTTCAGGAGTTACTAAGTGTGTTCAGGAATTACTAAGTGTGCTCAGGAGTTACTACAGTGTGTTCAGGAGTTACTACAGTGTGTTCAGGAGTTACTAAGTGTGCTCAGGAGTTACTACAGTGTGTTCAAGAGTTACTACAGTGTGTTCAGGAGTTACTAAGTGTGTTCAGGAGTTACTACAGTGTGTTCAGGAGTTACTACAGTGTGTTCAAGAGTTACTACAGTGTGTTCAAGAGTTACTACAGTGTGTTCAGGAGTTACTAAGTGTGTTCAGGAGTTACTACAGTGTGTTCAGGAGTTACTACAGTGTGTTCAGGAGTTACTAAGTGTGTTCAGGAGTTACTAAGTGTGCTCAGGAGTTACTACAGTGTGTTCAGGAGTTACTACAGTGTGTTCAGGAGTTACTAAGTGTGCTCAGGAGTTACTACAGTGTGTTTAGGAGTTACTAAGAGTGTTCAGGAGTTACTACAGTGTGTTCAGGAGTTACTAAGTGTGTTAAGGAGTTACTAAGTGTGCTCAGGAGTTACTAAGTGTGCTCAGGAGTTACTAAGTGTGTTCAGGAGTTACTACAGTGTGTTCAGGAGTTACTACAGTGTGTTCAAGAGTTACTACAGTGTGTTCAGGAATTACTAAGTGTGTTCAGGAGTTACTAAGTGTGCTCAGGAGTTACTACAGTGTGTTCAGGAGTTACTACAGTGTGTTCAGGAGTTACTACAGTGTGTTCAGGAGTTACTACAGTGTGTTCAAGAGTTACTACAGTGTGTTCAGGAGTTACTAAGTGTGTTCAGGAGTTACTACAGTGTGTTCAAGAGTTACTACAGTGTGTTCAGGAGTTACTACAGTGTGTTCAGGAGTTACTAAGTGTGTTCAGGAGTTACTACAGTGTGTTCAGGAGTTACTACAGTGTGTTCAAGAGTTACTACAGTGTGTTCAAGAGTTACTACAGTGTGTTCAGGAGTTACTACAGTGTGTTCAGGAGTTACTACAGTGTGTTCAGGAGTTACTACAGTGTGTTCAAGAGTTACTACAGTGTGTTCAGGAGTTACTACAATGTGTTCAGGAGTTACTACAGTGTGTTCAGGAGTTACTAAGTGTGTTCAGGAGTTACTACAGTGTGTTCAGGAGTTACTACAGTGTGTTCAAGAGTTACTACAGTGTGTTCAAGAGTTACTACAGTGTGTTCAGGAGTTACTAAGTGTGTTCAGGAGTTACTACAGTGTGTTCAGGAGTTACTACAGTGTGTTCAGGAGTTACTACAGTGTGTTCAAGAGTTACTACAGTGTGTTCAGGAGTTACTACAGTGTGTTCAGGAGTTACTAAGTGTGTTCAGGAGTTACTAAGTGTGCTCAGGAGTTACTACAGTGTGTTCAGGAGTTACTAAGTGTGCTCAGGAGTTACTACAGTGTGTTTAGGAGTTACTAAGAGTGTTCAGGAGTTACTACAGTGTGTTCAGGAGTTACTAAGTGTGTTAAGGAGTTACTAAGTGTGCTCAGGAGTTACTAAGTGTGCTCAGGAGTTACTAAGTGTGTTCAGGAGTTACTACAGTGTGTTCAGGAGTTACTAGGTGTGTTCAGGAGTTACTAAGTGTGTTCAGGAGTTACTACAGTGTGTTCAGGAGTTACTAAGTGTGTTCAGGAGTTACTACAGTGTGTTCAGGAGTTACTAAGTGTGTTCAGGAGTTACTAAGTGTGTTCAGGAGTTACTACGGTGTGTTCAGGAGTTACTACGGTGTGTCCAGGAGTTACTATGGTGTGTTCAGGAGTTACTACGGTGTGTTCAGGAGATACTAAATGTGTTCAGGAGTTACTACGGTGTGTTCAGGAGTTACTACGGTGTGTTCAGGAGTTACTACAGTGTGTTCAGGAGTTACTAAGTGTGTTCAGGAGTTACTACAGTGTGTTCAGGAGTTACTACAGTGTGTTCAGGAGTTACTAAGTGTGTTCAGGAGTTACTACAGTGTGTTCAGGAGTTACTATAGTGTGTTCAGGAGTTACTAATTGTGTTCAGGAGTTACTAAGTGTGCTCAGGAGTTACTAAGTGTGCTCAGGAGTTACTACAGTGTGTTCAGGAGTTACTACAGTGTGTTTAGGAGTTACTAAGTGTGCTCAGGAAATACTACAGTGTGTTCAGGAGTTACTAAGTGTGTTCAGGAGTTAATACAGTGTGTTCAGGGGTTACTAAGTGTGTTCAGAAGTTACTACAGTGTGTTCAGGAGTTACTAAGTGTGTTCAGGAGTTACTAAGTGTGTTCAGGAGTTACTACAGTGTGTTCAAGAGTTACTACAGTGTGTTCAGGAGTTACTACAATGTGTTCAGGAGTTACTACAGTGTGTTCAGGAGTTACTAAGTGTGTTCAGGAGTTACTACAGTGTGTTCAGGAGTTACTACAGTGTGTTCAAGAGTTACTACAGTGTGTTCAAGAGTTACTACAGTGTGTTCAGGAGTTACTAAGTGTGTTCAGGAGTTACTACAGTGTGTTCAGGAGTTACTACAGTGTGTTCAGGAGTTACTACAGTGTGTTCAAGAGTTACTACAGTGTGTTCAGGAGTTACTACAGTGTGTTCAGGAGTTACTAAGTGTGTTCAGGAGTTACTAAGTGTGCTCAGGAGTTACTACAGTGTGTTCAGGAGTTACTAAGTGTGCTCAGGAGTTACTACAGTGTGTTTAGGAGTTACTAAGAGTGTTCAGGAGTTACTACAGTGTGCTCAGGAGTTACTAAGTGTGTTCAGGAGTTACTACAGTGTGTTCAAGAGTTACTACAGTGTGTTCAGGAGTTACTATAGTGTGTTCAGGAGTTACTAAGTGTGTTCAGGAGTTACTACAGTGTGTTCAGGAGTTACTACAGTGTGTTCAAGAGTTACTACAGTGTGTTCAGGAGTTACTACAGTGTGTTCAGGAGTTACTAAGTGTGTTCAGGAGTTACTACAGTGTGTTCAGGAGTTACTAAGTGTGTTCTGGAGTTACTACAGTGTGTTCAAGAGTTACTAAGTGTGTTCAGGAGTTACTACAGTGTGTTCAGGAGTTACTACAGTGTGTTCAAGAGTTACTACAGTGTGTTCAGGAGTTACTAAGTGTGTTCAGGAGTTACTAAGTGTGCTCAGGAGTTACTACAGTGTGTTCAGGAGTTACTACAGTGTGTTCAGGAGTTACTACAGTGTGTTCAGCAGTTACTACAGTGTGTTCAGGAGTTACTACAGTGTGTTCAGGAGTTACTACAGTGTGTTCAAGAGTTACTACAGTGTGTTCAGGAGTTACTACAATGTGTTCAGGAGTTACTACAGTGTGTTCAGGAGTTACTAGGTGTGTTCAGGAGTTACTACAGTGTGTTCAGGAGTTACTACAGTGTGTTCAGGAGTTACTAAGTGTGTTCAGGAGTTACTACAGTGTGTTCAGGAGTTACTACAGTGTGTTCAAGAGTTACTACAGTGTGTTCAAGAGTTACTACAGTGTGTTCAGGAGTTACTAAGTGTGTTCAGGAGTTACTACAGTGTGTTCAGGAGTTACTACAGTGTGTTCAGGAGTTACTACAGTGTGTTCAAGAGTTACTACAGTGTGTTCAGGAGTTACTAAGTGTGTTCAGGAGTTACTACAGTGTGTTCAAGAGTTACTACAGTGTGTTCAGGAGTTACTATAGTGTGTTCAGGAGTTACTAAGTGTGTTCAGGAGTTACTACAGTGTGTTCAGGAGTTACTACAGTGTGTTCAAGAGTTACTACAGTGTGTTCAAGAGTTACTACAGTGTGTTCAGGAGTTACTAAGTGTGTTCAGGAGTTACTACAGTGTGTTCAGGAGTTACTACAGTGTGTTCAAGAGTTACTACAGTGTGTTCAGGAGTTACTACAATGTGTTCAGGAGTTACTACAGTGTGTTCAGGAGTTACTAAGTGTGTTCAGGAGTTACTACAGTGTGTTCAGGAGTTACTACAGTGTGTTCAAGAGTTACTACAGTGTGTTCAAGAGTTACTACAGTGTGTTCAGGAGTTACTAAGTGTGTTCAGGAGTTACTACAGTGTGTTCAGGAGTTACTACAGTGTGTTCAGGAGTTACTAAGTGTGTTCAGGAGTTACTAAGTGTGCTCAGGAGTTACTACAGTGTGTTCAGGAGTTACTACAGTGTGTTCAGGAGTTACTAAGTGTGCTCAGGAGTTACTACAGTGTGTTTAGGAGTTACTAAGAGTGTTCAGGAGTTACTACAGTGTGTTCAGGAGTTACTAAGTGTGTTAAGGAATTACTTAGTGTGTTCAGGAGTTACTAAGTGTGCTCAGGAGTTACTAAGTGTGCTCAGGAGTTACTACAGTGTGTTCAGGAGTTACTACAGTGTGTTCAGGAGTTACTACAGTGTGTTCAGGAGTTACTACAGTGTGTTCAAGAGTTACTACAGTGTGTTCAGGAGTTACTAAGTGTGTTCAGGAGTTACTACAGTGTGTTCAAGAGTTACTACAGTGTGTTCAGGAGTTACTACAGTGTGTTCAGGAGTTACTAAGTGTGTTCAGGAGTTACTACAGTGTGTTCAGGAGTTACTACAGTGTGTTCAAGAGTTACTACAGTGTGTTCAAGAGTTACTACAGTGTGTTCAGGAGTTACTACAGTGTGTTCAGGAGTTACTAAGTGTGTTCAGGAGTTACTACAGTGTGTTCAGGAGTTACTACAGTGTGTTCAAGAGTTACTACAGTGTGTTCAGGAGTTACTACAATGTGTTCAGGAGTTACTACAGTGTGTTCAGGAGTTACTACAGTGTGTTCAGGAGTTACTACAGTGTGTTCAGGAGTTACTATAGTGTGTTCAAGAGTTACTACAGTGTGTTCAAGAGTTACTACAGTGTGTTCAGGAGTTACTATAGTGTGTTCAGGAGTTACTAAGTATGTTCAGGAGTTACTACAGTGTGTTCAGGAGTTACTACAATGTGTTCAGGAGTTACTACAGTGTGTTCAGGAGTTACTAAGTGTGTTCAGGAGTTACTACAGTGTGTTCAGGAGTTACTACAGTGTGTTCAAGAGTTACTACAGTGTGTTCAAGAGTTACTACAGTGTGTTCAGGAGTTACTAAGTGTGTTCAGGAGTTACTACAGTGTGTTCAGGAGTTACTACAGTGTGTTCAGGAGTTACTAAGTGTGTTCAGGAGTTACTAAGTGTGCTCAGGAGTTACTACAGTGTGTTCAGGAGTTACTACAGTGTGTTCAGGAGTTACTAAGTGTGCTCAGGAGTTACTACAGTGTGTTTAGGAGTTACTAAGAGTGTTCAGGAGTTACTACAGTGTGTTCAGGAGTTACTAAGTGTGTTAAGGAGTTACTAAGTGTGCTCAGGAGTTACTAAGTGTGCTCAGGAGTTACTAAGTGTGCTCAGGAGTTACTAAGTGTGTTCAGGAGTTACTACAGTGTGTTCAGGAGTTACTACAGTGTGTTCAAGAGTTACTACAGTGTGTTCAGGAATTACTAAGTGTGTTCAGGAGTTACTAAGTGTGCTCAG
Organism: Eucyclogobius newberryi; assembly: GCF_026437365.1. NCBI lineage: Eukaryota > Metazoa > Chordata > Actinopteri > Gobiiformes > Gobiidae > Eucyclogobius > Eucyclogobius newberryi. The sequence goes on along the minus strand of NW_027315757.1, from coordinate 34,934,725 downwards.
GAGTTACTACAGTGTGTTCAGGAGTTACTACAGTGTGTTCAGGAGTTACTACAGTGTGTTCAGGAGTTACTACAGTGTGTTCAAGAGTTACTACAGTGTGTTCAGGAGTTACTAAGTGTGTTCAGGAGTTACTACAGTGTGTTCAAGAGTTACTACAGTGTGTTCAGGAGTTACTACAGTGTGTTCAGGAGTTACTAAGTGTGTTCAGGAGTTACTACAGTGTGTTCAGGAGTTACTACAGTGTGTTCAAGAGTTACTACAGTGTGTTCAAGAGTTACTACAGTGTGTTCAGGAGTTACTACAGTGTGTTCAGGAGTTACTACAGTGTGTTCAGGAGTTACTACAGTGTGTTCAAGAGTTACTACAGTGTGTTCAGGAGTTACTACAATGTGTTCAGGAGTTACTACAGTGTGTTCAGGAGTTACTAAGTGTGTTCAGGAGTTACTACAGTGTGTTCAGGAGTTACTACAGTGTGTTCAAGAGTTACTACAGTGTGTTCAAGAGTTACTACAGTGTGTTCAGGAGTTACTAAGTGTGTTCAGGAGTTACTACAGTGTGTTCAGGAGTTACTACAGTGTGTTCAGGAGTTACTACAGTGTGTTCAAGAGTTACTACAGTGTGTTCAGGAGTTACTACAGTGTGTTCAGGAGTTACTAAGTGTGTTCAGGAGTTACTAAGTGTGCTCAGGAGTTACTACAGTGTGTTCAGGAGTTACTAAGTGTGCTCAGGAGTTACTACAGTGTGTTTAGGAGTTACTAAGAGTGTTCAGGAGTTACTACAGTGTGTTCAGGAGTTACTAAGTGTGTTAAGGAGTTACTAAGTGTGCTCAGGAGTTACTAAGTGTGCTCAGGAGTTACTAAGTGTGTTCAGGAGTTACTACAGTGTGTTCAGGAGTTACTAGGTGTGTTCAGGAGTTACTAAGTGTGTTCAGGAGTTACTACAGTGTGTTCAGGAGTTACTAAGTGTGTTCAGGAGTTACTACAGTGTGCTCAGGAGTTACTAAGTGTGTTCAGGAGTTACTAAGTGTGTTCAGGAGTTACTACGGTGTGTTCAGGAGTTACTACGGTGTGTCCAGGAGTTACTATGGTGTGTTCAGGAGTTACTACGGTGTGTTCAGGAGATACTAAATGTGTTCAGGAGTTACTACGGTGTGTTCAGGAGTTACTACGGTGTGTTCAGGAGTTACTACAGTGTGTTCAAGAGTTACTACAGTGTGTTCAGGAGTTACTAAGTGTGCTCAGGAGTTACTACAGTGTGTTCAGGAGTTACTAAGTGTGTTCAGGAGTTACTACAGTGTGTTCAGAAGTTACTTAGTGTGTTCAGAAGTTACTAAGTGTGCTCAGGAGTTACTAAGTGTGTTGAGGAGTTACTACAGTGTGTTCAGGAGTTACTACAGTGTGTTCAAGAGTTACTACAGTGTGTTCAAGAGTTACTACAGTGTGTTCAAGAGTTACTACAGTGTGTTCAGGAGTTACTACAGTGTGTTCAGGAGTTACTAAGTGTGCTCAGGAGTTACTACAGTGTGTTCAAGAGTTACTACAGTGTGTTCAGGAGTTACTATAGTGTGTTCAGGAGTTACTAAGTGTGTTCAGGAGTTACTAAGTGTGTTCAGGAATTACTAAGTGTGCTTAGGAGTTACTACAGTGTGTTCAGGAGTTACTACAGTGTGTTCAGGAGTTACTAAGTGTGCTCAGGAGTTACTACAGTGTGTTTAGGAGTTACTAAGTGTGTTCAGGAGTTACTAAGTGTGTTCAGGAGTTACTACAGTGTGTTCAGGAGTTACTACAGTGTGTTCAAGAGTTACTACAGTGTGTTCAGGAGTTACTAAGTGTGTTCAGGAGTTACTACAGTGTGTTCAAGAGTTAGTACAGTATGTTCAGGAGTTACTATAGTGTGCTCAGGAGTTACTAAGTGTGTTCAGGAGTTACTACAGTGTGTTCAGGAGTTACTACAGTGTGTTCAGGAGTTACTACAGTGTGTTCAGGAGTTACTACAGTGTGTTCAAGAGTTACTACACTGTGTTCAGGAGTTGCTAAGTGTGTTCAGGAGTTACTTAGTGTGTTCAGGAGTTACTACAGTGTGTTCAGGAGTTACCAAGTGTGTTCAGGAGTTACTACAGTGTGTTCAAGAGTTACTACAGTGTGTTCAGGAGTTACTACAGTGTGTTCAAGAGTTACTACAGTGTGTTCAGGAGTTACTACAGTGTGTTCAGGAGTTACTAAGTGTGCTCAGGAGTTACTACAGTGTGTTTAGGAGTTACTAAGTGTGTTCAGGAGTTACTAAGTGTGTTCAGGAGTTACTACAGTGTGTTCAGGAGTTACTACAGTGTGTTCAAGAGTTACTACAGTGTGTTCAGGAGTTACTAAGTGTGTTCAGGAGTTACTACAGTGTGTTCAAGAGTTAGTACAGTGTGTTCAGGAGTTACTATAGTGTGCTCAGGAGTTACTAAGTGTGTTCAGGAGTTACTACAGTGTGTTCAGGAGTTACTAGAGTGTGTTCAAGAGTTACTACAGTGTGTTCAAGAGTTACTACAGTGTGTTCAAGAGTTACTACAGTGTGTTCAGGAGTTACTACAGTGTGTTCAGGAGTTACTACAGTGTGTTCAAGAGTTACTACACTGTGTTCAGGAGTTGCTAAGTGTGTTCAGGAGTTACTTAGTGTGTTCAGGAGTTACTACAGTGTGTTCAGGAGTTACTAAGTGTGTTCAGGAGTTACTACAGTGTGTTCAAGAGTTACTACAGTGTGTTCAGGAGTTACTACAGTGTGTTCAAGAGTTACTACAGTGTGTTCAGGAGTTACTACAGTGTGTTCAGGAGTTACTAAGTGTGCTCAGGAGTTACTACAGTGTGTTCAGGAGTTACTAAGTGTGTTCAGGAGTTACTACAGTGTGTTCAGGAGTTACTTAGTGTGTTCAGGAGTTACTAAGTGTGCTCAGGAGTTACTAAGTGTGTTCAGGAGTTACTACAGTGTGTTCAGGAGTTACTACAGTGTGTTCAAGAGTTACTACAGTGTGTTCAAGAGTTACTACAGTGTGTTCAAGAGTTACTACAGTGTGTTCAGGAGTTACTACAGTGTGTTCAGGAGTTACTAAGTGTGCTCAGGAGTTACTACAGTGTGTTCAAGAGTTACTACAGTGTGTTCAGGAGTTACTATAGTGTGTTCAGGAGTTACTAAGTGTGTTCAGGAGTTACTAAGTGTGTTCAGGAATTACTAAGTGTGCTCAGGAGTTACTACAGTGTGTTCAGGAGTTACTACAGTGTGTTCAGGAGTTACTAAGTGTGCTCAGGAGTTACTACAGTGTGTTTAGGAGTTACTAAGTGTGTTCAGGAGTTACTAAGTGTGTTCAGGAGTTACTACAGTGTGTTCAGGAGTTACTACAGTGTGTTCAGGAGTTACTAAGTGTGTTCAGGAGTTACTAAGTGTGCTCAGGAGTTACTACAGTGTGTTCAAGAGTTACTACAGTGTGTTCAGGAGTTACTATAGTGTGTTCAGGAGTTACTAAGTGTGTTCAGGAGTTACTAAGTGTGTTGAGGAATTACTAAGTGTGCTCAGGAGTTACTACAGTGTGTTCAGGAGTTACTACAGTGTGTTCAGGAGTTACTAAGTGTGCTCAGGAGTTACTACAGTGTGTTTAGGAGTTACTAAGTGTGTTCAGGAGTTACTAAGTGTGTTCAGGAGTTACTACAGTGTGTTCAGGAGTTACTACAGTGTGTTCAAGAGTTACTACAGTGTGTTCAGGAGTTACTAAGTGTGTTCAGGAGTTACTACAGTGTGTTCAAGAGTTAGTACAGTGTGTTCAGGAGTTACTATAGTGTGCTCAGGAGTTACTAAGTGTGTTCAGGAGTTACTACAGTGTGTTCAGGAGTTACTACAGTGTGTTCAAGAGTTACTACAGTGTGTTCAAGAGTTACTACAGTGTGTTCAGGAGTTACTACAATGTGTTCAGGAGTTACTACAGTGTGTTCAGGAGTTACTAAGTGTGTTCAGGAGTTACTACAGTGTGTTCAGGAGTTACTACAGTGTGTTCAAGAGTTACTACAGTGTGTTCAAGAGTTACTACAGTGTGTTCAGGAGTTACTAAGTGTGTTCAGGAGTTACTACAGTGTGTTCAGGAGTTACTACAGTGTGTTCAGGAGTTACTACAGTGTGTTCAAGAGTTACTACAGTGTGTTCAGGAGTTACTACAGTGTGTTCAGGAGTTACTAAGTGTGTTCAGGAGTTACTAAGTGTGCTCAGGAGTTACTACAGTGTGTTCAGGAGTTACTAAGTGTGCTCAGGAGTTACTACAGTGTGTTTAGGAGTTACTAAGAGTGTTCAGGAGTTACTACAGTGTGTTCAGGAGTTACTAAGTGTGTTAAGGAGTTACTAAGTGTGCTCAGGAGTTACTAAGTGTGCTCAGGAGTTACTAAGTGTGTTCAGGAGTTACTACAGTGTGTTCAGGAGTTACTAGGTGTGTTCAGGAGTTACTAAGTGTGTTCAGGAGTTACTACAGTGTGTTCAGGAGTTACTAAGTGTGTTCAGGAGTTACTACAGTGTGTTCAGGAGTTACTAAGTGTGTTCAGGAGTTACTAAGTGTGTTCAGGAGTTACTACGGTGTGTTCAGGAGTTACTACGGTGTGTCCAGGAGTTACTATGGTGTGTTCAGGAGTTACTACGGTGTGTTCAGGAGATACTAAATGTGTTCAGGAGTTACTACGGTGTGTTCAGGAGTTACTACGGTGTGTTCAGGAGTTACTACAGTGTGTTCAGGAGTTACTAAGTGTGTTCAGGAGTTACTACAGTGTGTTCAGGAGTTACTACAGTGTGTTCAGGAGTTACTAAGTGTGTTCAGGAGTTACTACAGTGTGTTCAGGAGTTACTATAGTGTGTTCAGGAGTTACTAATTGTGTTCAGGAGTTACTAAGTGTGCTCAGGAGTTACTAAGTGTGCTCAGGAGTTACTACAGTGTGTTCAGGAGTTACTACAGTGTGTTTAGGAGTTACTAAGTGTGCTCAGGAAATACTACAGTGTGTTCAGGAGTTACTAAGTGTGTTCAGGAGTTAATACAGTGTGTTCAGGGGTTACTAAGTGTGTTCAGAAGTTACTACAGTGTGTTCAGGAGTTACTAAGTGTGTTCAGGAGTTACTAAGTGTGTTCAGGAGTTACTACAGTGTGTTCAAGAGTTACTACAGTGTGTTCAGGAGTTACTACAATGTGTTCAGGAGTTACTACAGTGTGTTCAGGAGTTACTAAGTGTGTTCAGGAGTTACTACAGTGTGTTCAGGAGTTACTACAGTGTGTTCAAGAGTTACTACAGTGTGTTCAAGAGTTACTACAGTGTGTTCAGGAGTTACTAAGTGTGTTCAGGAGTTACTACAGTGTGTTCAGGAGTTACTACAGTGTGTTCAGGAGTTACTACAGTGTGTTCAAGAGTTACTACAGTGTGTTCAGGAGTTACTACAGTGTGTTCAGGAGTTACTAAGTGTGTTCAGGAGTTACTAAGTGTGCTCAGGAGTTACTACAGTGTGTTCAGGAGTTACTAAGTGTGCTCAGGAGTTACTACAGTGTGTTTAGGAGTTACTAAGAGTGTTCAGGAGTTACTACAGTGTGCTCAGGAGTTACTAAGTGTGTTCAGGAGTTACTACAGTGTGTTCAAGAGTTACTACAGTGTGTTCAGGAGTTACTATAGTGTGTTCAGGAGTTACTAAGTGTGTTCAGGAGTTACTACAGTGTGTTCAGGAGTTACTACAGTGTGTTCAAGAGTTACTACAGTGTGTTCAGGAGTTACTACAGTGTGTTCAGGAGTTACTAAGTGTGTTCAGGAGTTACTACAGTGTGTTCAGGAGTTACTAAGTGTGTTCTGGAGTTACTACAGTGTGTTCAAGAGTTACTAAGTGTGTTCAGGAGTTACTACAGTGTGTTCAGGAGTTACTACAGTGTGTTCAAGAGTTACTACAGTGTGTTCAGGAGTTACTAAGTGTGTTCAGGAGTTACTAAGTGTGCTCAGGAGTTACTACAGTGTGTTCAGGAGTTACTACAGTGTGTTCAGGAGTTACTACAGTGTGTTCAGCAGTTACTACAGTGTGTTCAGGAGTTACTACAGTGTGTTCAGGAGTTACTACAGTGTGTTCAAGAGTTACTACAGTGTGTTCAGGAGTTACTACAATGTGTTCAGGAGTTACTACAGTGTGTTCAGGAGTTACTAGGTGTGTTCAGGAGTTACTACAGTGTGTTCAGGAGTTACTACAGTGTGTTCAGGAGTTACTAAGTGTGTTCAGGAGTTACTACAGTGTGTTCAGGAGTTACTACAGTGTGTTCAAGAGTTACTACAGTGTGTTCAAGAGTTACTACAGTGTGTTCAGGAGTTACTAAGTGTGTTCAGGAGTTACTACAGTGTGTTCAGGAGTTACTACAGTGTGTTCAGGAGTTACTACAGTGTGTTCAAGAGTTACTACAGTGTGTTCAGGAGTTACTAAGTGTGTTCAGGAGTTACTACAGTGTGTTCAAGAGTTACTACAGTGTGTTCAGGAGTTACTATAGTGTGTTCAGGAGTTACTAAGTGTGTTCAGGAGTTACTACAGTGTGTTCAGGAGTTACTACAGTGTGTTCAAGAGTTACTACAGTGTGTTCAAGAGTTACTACAGTGTGTTCAGGAGTTACTAAGTGTGTTCAGGAGTTACTACAGTGTGTTCAGGAGTTACTACAGTGTGTTCAAGAGTTACTACAGTGTGTTCAGGAGTTACTACAATGTGTTCAGGAGTTACTACAGTGTGTTCAGGAGTTACTAAGTGTGTTCAGGAGTTACTACAGTGTGTTCAGGAGTTACTACAGTGTGTTCAAGAGTTACTACAGTGTGTTCAAGAGTTACTACAGTGTGTTCAGGAGTTACTAAGTGTGTTCAGGAGTTACTACAGTGTGTTCAGGAGTTACTACAGTGTGTTCAGGAGTTACTAAGTGTGTTCAGGAGTTACTAAGTGTGCTCAGGAGTTACTACAGTGTGTTCAGGAGTTACTACAGTGTGTTCAGGAGTTACTAAGTGTGCTCAGGAGTTACTACAGTGTGTTTAGGAGTTACTAAGAGTGTTCAGGAGTTACTACAGTGTGTTCAGGAGTTACTAAGTGTGTTAAGGAATTACTTAGTGTGTTCAGGAGTTACTAAGTGTGCTCAGGAGTTACTAAGTGTGCTCAGGAGTTACTACAGTGTGTTCAGGAGTTACTACAGTGTGTTCAGGAGTTACTACAGTGTGTTCAGGAGTTACTACAGTGTGTTCAAGAGTTACTACAGTGTGTTCAGGAGTTACTAAGTGTGTTCAGGAGTTACTACAGTGTGTTCAAGAGTTACTACAGTGTGTTCAGGAGTTACTACAGTGTGTTCAGGAGTTACTAAGTGTGTTCAGGAGTTACTACAGTGTGTTCAGGAGTTACTACAGTGTGTTCAAGAGTTACTACAGTGTGTTCAAGAGTTACTACAGTGTGTTCAGGAGTTACTACAGTGTGTTCAGGAGTTACTAAGTGTGTTCAGGAGTTACTACAGTGTGTTCAGGAGTTACTACAGTGTGTTCAAGAGTTACTACAGTGTGTTCAGGAGTTACTACAATGTGTTCAGGAGTTACTACAGTGTGTTCAGGAGTTACTACAGTGTGTTCAGGAGTTACTACAGTGTGTTCAGGAGTTACTATAGTGTGTTCAAGAGTTACTACAGTGTGTTCAAGAGTTACTACAGTGTGTTCAGGAGTTACTATAGTGTGTTCAGGAGTTACTAAGTATGTTCAGGAGTTACTACAGTGTGTTCAGGAGTTACTACAATGTGTTCAGGAGTTACTACAGTGTGTTCAGGAGTTACTAAGTGTGTTCAGGAGTTACTACAGTGTGTTCAGGAGTTACTACAGTGTGTTCAAGAGTTACTACAGTGTGTTCAAGAGTTACTACAGTGTGTTCAGGAGTTACTAAGTGTGTTCAGGAGTTACTACAGTGTGTTCAGGAGTTACTACAGTGTGTTCAGGAGTTACTAAGTGTGTTCAGGAGTTACTAAGTGTGCTCAGGAGTTACTACAGTGTGTTCAGGAGTTACTACAGTGTGTTCAGGAGTTACTAAGTGTGCTCAGGAGTTACTACAGTGTGTTTAGGAGTTACTAAGAGTGTTCAGGAGTTACTACAGTGTGTTCAGGAGTTACTAAGTGTGTTAAGGAGTTACTAAGTGTGCTCAGGAGTTACTAAGTGTGCTCAGGAGTTACTAAGTGTGCTCAGGAGTTACTAAGTGTGTTCAGGAGTTACTACAGTGTGTTCAGGAGTTACTACAGTGTGTTCAAGAGTTACTACAGTGTGTTCAGGAATTACTAAGTGTGTTCAGGAGTTACTAAGTGTGCTCAGGAGTTACTACAGTGTGTTCAGGAGTTACTACAGTGTGTTCAGGAGTTACTACAGTGTGTTCAGGAGTTACTACAGTGTGTTCAAGAGTTACTACAGTGTGTTCAGGAGTTACTAAGTGTGTTCAGGAGTTACTACAGTGTGTTCAAGAGTTACTACAGTGTGTTCAGGAGTTACTACAGTGTGTTCAGGAGTTACTAAGTGTGTTCAGGAGTTACTACAGTGTGTTCAGGAGTTACTACAGTGTGTTCAAGAGTTACTACAGTGTGTTCAAGAGTTACTACAGTGTGTTCAGGAGTTACTACAGTGTGTTCAGGAGTTACTACAGTGTGTTCAGGAGTTACTACAGTGTGTTCAAGAGTTACTACAGTGTGTTCAGGAGTTACTACAATGTGTTCAGGAGTTACTACAGTGTGTTCAGGAGTTACTAAGTGTGTTCAGGAGTTACTACAGTGTGTTCAGGAGTTACTACAGTGTGTTCAAGAGTTACTACAGTGTGTTCAAGAGTTACTACAGTGTGTTCAGGAGTTACTAAGTGTGTTCAGGAGTTACTACAGTGTGTTCAGGAGTTACTACAGTGTGTTCAGGAGTTACTACAGTGTGTTCAAGAGTTACTACAGTGTGTTCAGGAGTTACTACAGTGTGTTCAGGAGTTACTAAGTGTGTTCAGGAGTTACTAAGTGTGCTCAGGAGTTACTACAGTGTGTTCAGGAGTTACTAAGTGTGCTCAGGAGTTACTACAGTGTGTTTAGGAGTTACTAAGAGTGTTCAGGAGTTACTACAGTGTGTTCAGGAGTTACTAAGTGTGTTAAGGAGTTACTAAGTGTGCTCAGGAGTTACTAAGTGTGCTCAGGAGTTACTAAGTGTGTTCAGGAGTTACTACAGTGTGTTCAGGAGTTACTAGGTGTGTTCAGGAGTTACTAAGTGTGTTCAGGAGTTACTACAGTGTGTTCAGGAGTTACTAAGTGTGTTCAGGAGTTACTACAGTGTGCTCAGGAGTTACTAAGTGTGTTCAGGAGTTACTAAGTGTGTTCAGGAGTTACTACGGTGTGTTCAGGAGTTACTACGGTGTGTCCAGGAGTTACTATGGTGTGTTCAGGAGTTACTACGGTGTGTTCAGGAGATACTAAATGTGTTCAGGAGTTACTACGGTGTGTTCAGGAGTTACTACGGTGTGTTCAGGAGTTACTACAGTGTGTTCAAGAGTTACTACAGTGTGTTCAGGAGTTACTAAGTGTGCTCAGGAGTTACTACAGTGTGTTCAGGAGTTACTAAGTGTGTTCAGGAGTTACTACAGTGTGTTCAGAAGTTACTTAGTGTGTTCAGAAGTTACTAAGTGTGCTCAGGAGTTACTAAGTGTGTTGAGGAGTTACTACAGTGTGTTCAGGAGTTACTACAGTGTGTTCAAGAGTTACTACAGTGTGTTCAAGAGTTACTACAGTGTGTTCAGGAGTTACTACAGTGTGTTCAGGAGTTACTAAGTGTGCTCAGGAGTTACTACAGTGTGTTCAAGAGTTACTACAGTGTGTTCAGGAGTTACTATAGTGTGTTCAGGAGTTACTAAGTGTGTTCAGGAGTTACTAAGTGTGTTCAGGAATTACTAAGTGTGCTTAGGAGTTACTACAGTGTGTTCAGGAGTTACTACAGTGTGTTCAGGAGTTACTAAGTGTGCTCAGGAGTTACTACAGTGTGTTTAGGAGTTACTAAGTGTGTTCAGGAGTTACTAAGTGTGTTCAGGAGTTACTACAGTGTGTTCAGGAGTTACTACAGTGTGTTCAAGAGTTACTACAGTGTGTTCAGGAGTTACTAAGTGTGTTCAGGAGTTACTACAGTGTGTTCAAGAGTTAGTACAGTATGTTCAGGAGTTACTATAGTGTGCTCAGGAGTTACTAAGTGTGTTCAGGAGTTACTACAGTGTGTTCAGGAGTTACTACAGTGTGTTCAGGAGTTACTACAGTGTGTTCAGGAGTTACTACAGTGTGTTCAAGAGTTACTACACTGTGTTCAGGAGTTGCTAAGTGTGTTCAGGAGTTACTTAGTGTGTTCAGGAGTTACTACAGTGTGTTCAGGAGTTACCAAGTGTGTTCAGGAGTTACTACAGTGTGTTCAAGAGTTACTACAGTGTGTTCAGGAGTTACTACAGTGTGTTCAAGAGTTACTACAGTGTGTTCAGGAGTTACTACAGTGTGTTCAGGAGTTACTAAGTGTGCTCAGGAGTTACTACAGTGTGTTTAGGAGTTACTAAGTGTGTTCAGGAGTTACTAAGTGTGTTCAGGAGTTACTACAGTGTGTTCAGGAGTTACTACAGTGTGTTCAAGAGTTACTACAGTGTGTTCAGGAGTTACTAAGTGTGTTCAGGAGTTACTACAGTGTGTTCAAGAGTTAGTACAGTGTGTTCAGGAGTTACTATAGTGTGCTCAGGAGTTACTAAGTGTGTTCAGGAGTTACTACAGTGTGTTCAGGAGTTACTAGAGTGTGTTCAAGAGTTACTACAGTGTGTTCAAGAGTTACTACAGTGTGTTCAAGAGTTACTACAGTGTGTTCAGGAGTTACTACAGTGTGTTCAGGAGTTACTACAGTGTGTTCAAGAGTTACTACACTGTGTTCAGGAGTTGCTAAGTGTGTTCAGGAGTTACTTAGTGTGTTCAGGAGTTACTACAGTGTGTTCAGGAGTTACTAAGTGTGTTCAGGAGTTACTACAGTGTGTTCAAGAGTTACTACAGTGTGTTCAGGAGTTACTACAGTGTGTTCAAGAGTTACTACAGTGTGTTCAGGAGTTACTACAGTGTGTTCAGGAGTTACTAAGTGTGCTCAGGAGTTACTACAGTGTGTTCAGGAGTTACTAAGTGTGTTCAGGAGTTACTACAGTGTGTTCAGGAGTTACTTAGTGTGTTCAGGAGTTACTAAGTGTGCTCAGGAGTTACTAAGTGTGTTCAGGAGTTACTACAGTGTGTTCAGGAGTTACTACAGTGTGTTCAAGAGTTACTACAGTGTGTTCAAGAGTTACTACAGTGTGTTCAAGAGTTACTACAGTGTGTTCAGGAGTTACTACAGTGTGTTCAGGAGTTACTAAGTGTGCTCAGGAGTTACTACAGTGTGTTCAAGAGTTACTACAGTGTGTTCAGGAGTTACTATAGTGTGTTCAGGAGTTACTAAGTGTGTTCAGGAGTTACTAAGTGTGTTCAGGAATTACTAAGTGTGCTCAGGAGTTACTACAGTGTGTTCAGGAGTTACTACAGTGTGTTCAGGAGTTACTAAGTGTGCTCAGGAGTTACTACAGTGTGTTTAGGAGTTACTAAGTGTGTTCAGGAGTTACTAAGTGTGTTCAGGAGTTACTACAGTGTGTTCAGGAGTTACTACAGTGTGTTCAGGAGTTACTAAGTGTGTTCAGGAGTTACTAAGTGTGCTCAGGAGTTACTACAGTGTGTTCAAGAGTTACTACAGTGTGTTCAGGAGTTACTATAGTGTGTTCAGGAGTTACTAAGTGTGTTCAGGAGTTACTAAGTGTGTTGAGGAATTACTAAGTGTGCTCAGGAGTTACTACAGTGTGTTCAGGAGTTACTACAGTGTGTTCAGGAGTTACTAAGTGTGCTCAGGAGTTACTACAGTGTGTTTAGGAGTTACTAAGTGTGTTCAGGAGTTACTAAGTGTGTTCAGGAGTTACTACAGTGTGTTCAGGAGTTACTACAGTGTGTTCAAGAGTTACTACAGTGTGTTCAGGAGTTACTAAGTGTGTTCAGGAGTTACTACAGTGTGTTCAAGAGTTAGTACAGTGTGTTCAGGAGTTACTATAGTGTGCTCAGGAGTTACTAAGTGTGTTCAGGAGTTACTACAGTGTGTTCAGGAGTTACTACAGTGTGTTCAAGAGTTACTACAGTGTGTTCAAGAGTTAATACAGTGTGTTCAGGAGTTACTACAGTGTGTTCAAGAGTTACTACAGTGTGTTCAAGAGTTACTAAGTGTGTTCAGGAGTTACTACAGTGTGTTCAGGAGTTAATACAGTGTTTTCAGGAGTTACTACAGTGTGTTCAAGAGTTACTACAGTGTGTTCAGGAGTTGCTAAGTGTGTTCAGGAGTTACTTAGTGTGTTCAGGAGTTACTACAGTGTGTTCAAGAGTTACTACAGTGTGTTCAGGAGTTGCTAAGTGTGTTCAGGAGTTACTTAGTGTGTTCAGGAGTTACTACAGTGTGTTCAGGAGTTACTAAGTATGTTCAGGAGTTACTACAGTGTGTTCAAGAGTTACTACAGTGTGTTCAGGAGTTACTACAGTGTGTTCAAGAGTTACTACAGTGTGTTCAAGAGTTCCTACAGTGTGTTCAGGAGTTACTAAGTGTGTTCAGGAGTTACTACAGTGTGTTCAGGAGTTACTACAGTGTGTTCAGGAGTTACTAAGTGTGTTCAGGAGTTACTACAGTGTGTTCAGGAGTTACTAAGTGTGTTCAGAGTTACTAAGTGTGTTCAAGAGTTACTAAGTGTGTTCAGGAGTTACTACAGTGTGTCCAGGAGTTACTACAGTGTGTTCAAGAGTTACTACAGTGTGTTCAGGAGTTACTACAGTGTGTTCAGGAGTTACTAAGTGTGTTCAGGAGTTACTACAGTGTGTTCAGGAGTTACTAAGTGTGTTCTGGAGTTACTACAGTGTGTTCAAGAGTTACTACAGTTTGTTCAGGAGTTACTAAGTGTGTTCAGGAGTTACTACAGTGTGTTCAGGAGTTACTACAGTGTGTTCAAGAGTTACTACAGTGTGTTCAGGAGTTACTACAGTGTGTTCAGGAGTTACTACAGTGTGTTCAAGAGTTACTACAGTGTGTTCAGGAGTTGCTAAGTGTGTTCAGGAGTTACTTAGTGTGTTCAGGAGTTACTACAGTGTGTTCAGGAGTTACTAAGTGTGTTCAGGAGTTACTACAGTGTGTTCAAGAGTTACTACAGTGTGTTCAGGAGTTACTACAGTGTGTTCAAGAGTTACTACAGTGTGTTCAAGAGTTCCTACAGTGTGTTCAGGAGTTACTAAGTGTGTTCAGGAGTTACTACAGTGTGTTCAGGAGTTACTAGAGTGTGTTAAGGAGTTACTACAGTGTGTTCAGGAGTTACTAAGTGTGTTCAGGAGTTACTACAGTGTGTTCAAGAGTTACTACAGTGTGTTCAGGAGTTACTAAGTGTGTTCAGGAGTTACTAAGTGTGCTCAGGAGTTACTACAGTGTGTTCAGGAGTTACTACAGTGTGTTCAGGAGTTACTACAGTGTGTTCAGGAGTTACTAAGTGTGTTCAGGAGTTACTACAGTGTGTTCAGGAGTTACTACAGTGTGTTCAAGAGTTACTACAGTGTGTTCAGGAGTTACTACAATGTGTTCAGGAGTTACTACAGTGTGTTCAGGAGTTACTAAGTGTGTTCAGGAGTTACTACAGTGTGTTCAGGAGTTACTACAGTGTGTTCAAGAGTTACTACAGTGTGTTCAAGAGTTACTACAGTGTGTTCAGGAGTTACTAAGTGTGTTCAGGAGTTACTACAGTGTGTTCAGGAGTTACTACAGTGTGTTCAGGAGTTATTAAGTGTGTTCAGGAGTTACTAAGTGTGCTCAGGAGTTACTACAGTGTGTTCAGGAGTTACTACAGTGTGTTCAGGAGTTACTAAGTGTGCTCAGGAGTTACTACAGTGTGTTTAGGAGTTACTAAGAGTGTTCAGGAGTTACTACAGTGTGTTCAGGAGTTACTAAGTGTGCTCAGGAGTTACTAAGTGTGCTCAGGAGTTACTAAGTGTGCTCAGGAGTTACTAAGTGTGTTCAGGAGTTACTACAGTGTGTTCAGGAGTTACTACAGTGTGTTCAGGAGTTACTACAGTGTGTTCAGGAGTTACTACAGTGTGTTCAAGAGTTACTACAGTGTGTTCAGGAATTACTAAGTGTGTTCAGGAGTTACTAAGTGTGCTCAGGAGTTACTACAGTGTGTTCAGGAGTTACTACAGTGTGTTCAGGAGTTACTACAGTGTGTTCAGGAGTTACTACAGTGTGTTCAAGAGTTACTACAGTGTGTTCAGGAGTTACTAAGTGTGTTCAGGAGTTAGTACAGTGTGTTCAAGAGTTACTACAGTGTGTTCAGGAGTTACTATAGTGTGTTCAGGAGTTACTAAGTGTGTTCAGGAGTTACTACAGTGTGTTCAGGAGTTACTACAGTGTGTTCAAGAGTTACTACAGTGTGTTCAGGAGTTACTAAGTGTGTTCAGGAGTTACTACAGTGTGTTCAGGAGTTACTAAGTGTGTTCTGGAGTTACTACAGTGTGTTCAAGAGTTACTAAGTGTGTTCAGGAGTTACTACAGTGTGTTCAGGAGTTACTACAGTGTGTTCAAGATTTACTACAGTGTGTTCAGGAGTTACTAAGTGTGTTCAGGAGTTACTACAGTGTGTTCAAGAGTTACTACAGTGTGTTCAGGAGTTACTATAGTGTGTTCAGGAGTTACTAAGTGTGTTCAGGAGTTACTACAGTGTGTTCAGGAGTTACTACAGTGTGTTCAAGAGTTACTACAGTGTGTTCAAGAGTTACTACAGTGTGTTCAGGAGTTACTAAGTGTGTTCAGGAGTTACTACAGTGTGTTCAGGAGTTACTACAGTGTGTTCAAGAGTTACTACAGTGTGTTCAGGAGTTACTACAATGTGTTCAGGAGTTACTACAGTGTGTTCAGGAGTTACTAAGTGTGTTCAGGAGTTACTACAGTGTGTTCAGGAGTTACTACAGTGTGTTCAAGAGTTACTACAGTGTGTTCAAGAGTTACTACAGTGTGTTCAGGAGTTACTAAGTGTGTTCAGGAGTTACTACAGTGTGTTCAGGAGTTACTACAGTGTGTTCAGGAGTTACTAAGTGTGTTCAGGAGTTACTAAGTGTGCTCAGGAGTTACTACAGTGTGTTCAGGAGTTACTACAGTGTGTTCAGGAGTTACTAAGTGTGCTCAGGAGTTACTACAGTGTGTTTAGGAGTTACTAAGAGTGTTCAGGAGTTACTACAGTGTGTTCAGGAGTTACTAAGTGTGTTAAGGAATTACTTAGTGTGTTCAGGAGTTACTAAGTGTGCTCAGGAGTTACTAAGTGTGCTCAGGAGTTACTACAGTGTGTTCAGGAGTTACTACAGTGTGTTCAGGAGTTACTACAGTGTGTTCAGGAGTTACTACAGTGTGTTCAAGAGTTACTACAGTGTGTTCAGGAGTTACTAAGTGTGTTCAGGAGTTACTACAGTGTGTTCAAGAGTTACTACAGTGTGTTCAGGAGTTACTACAGTGTGTTCAGGAGTTACTAAGTGTGTTCAGGAGTTACTACAGTGTGTTCAGGAGTTACTACAGTGTGTTCAAGAGTTACTACAGTGTGTTCAAGAGTTACTACAGTGTGTTCAGGAGTTACTACAGTGTGTTCAGGAGTTACTAAGTGTGTTCAGGAGTTACTACAGTGTGTTCAGGAGTTACTACAGTGTGTTCAAGAGTTACTACAGTGTGTTCAGGAGTTACTACAATGTGTTCAGGAGTTACTACAGTGTGTTCAGGAGTTACTACAGTGTGTTCAGGAGTTACTACAGTGTGTTCAGGAGTTACTATAGTGTGTTCAAGAGTTACTACAGTGTGTTCAAGAGTTACTACAGTGTGTTCAGGAGTTACTATAGTGTGTTCAGGAGTTACTAAGTATGTTCAGGAGTTACTACAGTGTGTTCAGGAGTTACTACAATGTGTTCAGGAGTTACTACAGTGTGTTCAGGAGTTACTAAGTGTGTTCAGGAGTTACTACAGTGTGTTCAGGAGTTACTACAGTGTGTTCAAGAGTTACTACAGTGTGTTCAAGAGTTACTACAGTGTGTTCAGGAGTTACTAAGTGTGTTCAGGAGTTACTACAGTGTGTTCAGGAGTTACTACAGTGTGTTCAGGAGTTACTAAGTGTGTTCAGGAGTTACTAAGTGTGCTCAGGAGTTACTACAGTGTGTTCAGGAGTTACTACAGTGTGTTCAGGAGTTACTAAGTGTGCTCAGGAGTTACTACAGTGTGTTTAGGAGTTACTAAGAGTGTTCAGGAGTTACTACAGTGTGTTCAGGAGTTACTAAGTGTGTTAAGGAGTTACTAAGTGTGCTCAGGAGTTACTAAGTGTGCTCAGGAGTTACTAAGTGTGCTCAGGAGTTACTAAGTGTGTTCAGGAGTTACTACAGTGTGTTCAGGAGTTACTACAGTGTGTTCAAGAGTTACTACAGTGTGTTCAGGAATTACTAAGTGTGTTCAGGAGTTACTAAGTGTGCTCAGGAGTTACTACAGTGTGTTCAGGAGTTACTACAGTGTGTTCAGGAGTTACTACAGTGTGTTCAGGAGTTACTACAGTGTGTTCAAGAGTTACTACAGTGTGTTCAGGAGTTACTAAGTGTGTTCAGGAGTTACTACAGTGTGTTCAAGAGTTACTACAGTGTGTTCAGGAGTTACTACAGTGTGTTCAGGAGTTACTAAGTGTGTTCAGGAGTTACTACAGTGTGTTCAGGAGTTACTACAGTGTGTTCAAGAGTTACTACAGTGTGTTCAAGAGTTACTACAGTGTGTTCAGGAGTTACTACAGTGTGTTCAGGAGTTACTACAGTGTGTTCAGGAGTTACTACAGTGTGTTCAAGAGTTACTACAGTGTGTTCAGGAGTTACTACAATGTGTTCAGGAGTTACTACAGTGTGTTCAGGAGTTACTAAGTGTGTTCAGGAGTTACTACAGTGTGTTCAGGAGTTACTACAGTGTGTTCAAGAGTTACTACAGTGTGTTCAAGAGTTACTACAGTGTGTTCAGGAGTTACTAAGTGTGTTCAGGAGTTACTACAGTGTGTTCAGGAGTTACTACAGTGTGTTCAGGAGTTACTACAGTGTGTTCAAGAGTTACTACAGTGTGTTCAGGAGTTACTACAGTGTGTTCAGGAGTTACTAAGTGTGTTCAGGAGTTACTAAGTGTGCTCAGGAGTTACTACAGTGTGTTCAGGAGTTACTAAGTGTGCTCAGGAGTTACTACAGTGTGTTTAGGAGTTACTAAGAGTGTTCAGGAGTTACTACAGTGTGTTCAGGAGTTACTAAGTGTGTTAAGGAGTTACTAAGTGTGCTCAGGAGTTACTAAGTGTGCTCAGGAGTTACTAAGTGTGTTCAGGAGTTACTACAGTGTGTTCAGGAGTTACTAGGTGTGTTCAGGAGTTACTAAGTGTGTTCAGGAGTTACTACAGTGTGTTCAGGAGTTACTAAGTGTGTTCAGGAGTTACTACAGTGTGTTCAGGAGTTACTAAGTGTGTTCAGGAGTTACTAAGTGTGTTCAGGAGTTACTACGGTGTGTTCAGGAGTTACTACGGTGTGTCCAGGAGTTACTATGGTGTGTTCAGGAGTTACTACGGTGTGTTCAGGAGATACTAAATGTGTTCAGGAGTTACTACGGTGTGTTCAGGAGTTACTACGGTGTGTTCAGGAGTTACTACAGTGTGTTCAAGAGTTACTACAGTGTGTTCAGGAGTTACTAAGTGTGCTCAGGAGTTACTACAGTGTGTTCAGGAGTTACTAAGTGTGTTCAGGAGTTACTACAGTGTGTTCAGAAGTTACTTAGTGTGTTCAGAAGTTACTAAGTGTGCTCAGGAGTTACTAAGTGTGTTGAGGAGTTACTACAGTGTGTTCAGGAGTTACTACAGTGTGTTCAAGAGTTACTACAGTGTGTTCAAGAGTTACTACAGTGTGTTCAAGAGTTACTACAGTGTGTTCAGGAGTTACTACAGTGTGTTCAGGAGTTACTAAGTGTGCTCAGGAGTTACTACAGTGTGTTCAAGAGTTACTACAGTGTGTTCAGGAGTTACTATAGTGTGTTCAGGAGTTACTAAGTGTGTTCAGGAGTTACTAAGTGTGTTCAGGAATTACTAAGTGTGCTTAGGAGTTACTACAGTGTGTTCAGGAGTTACTACAGTGTGTTCAGGAGTTACTAAGTGTGCTCAGGAGTTACTACAGTGTGTTTAGGAGTTACTAAGTGTGTTCAGGAGTTACTAAGTGTGTTCAGGAGTTACTACAGTGTGTTCAGGAGTTACTACAGTGTGTTCAAGAGTTACTACAGTGTGTTCAGGAGTTACTAAGTGTGTTCAGGAGTTACTACAGTGTGTTCAAGAGTTAGTACAGTATGTTCAGGAGTTACTATAGTGTGCTCAGGAGTTACTAAGTGTGTTCAGGAGTTACTACAGTGTGTTCAGGAGTTACTACAGTGTGTTCAGGAGTTACTACAGTGTGTTCAGGAGTTACTACAGTGTGTTCAAGAGTTACTACACTGTGTTCAGGAGTTGCTAAGTGTGTTCAGGAGTTACTTAGTGTGTTCAGGAGTTACTACAGTGTGTTCAGGAGTTACCAAGTGTGTTCAGGAGTTACTACAGTGTGTTCAAGAGTTACTACAGTGTGTTCAGGAGTTACTACAGTGTGTTCAAGAGTTACTACAGTGTGTTCAGGAGTTACTACAGTGTGTTCAGGAGTTACTAAGTGTGCTCAGGAGTTACTACAGTGTGTTTAGGAGTTACTAAGTGTGTTCAGGAGTTACTAAGTGTGTTCAGGAGTTACTACAGTGTGTTCAGGAGTTACTACAGTGTGTTCAAGAGTTACTACAGTGTGTTCAGGAGTTACTAAGTGTGTTCAGGAGTTACTACAGTGTGTTCAAGAGTTAGTACAGTGTGTTCAGGAGTTACTATAGTGTGCTCAGGAGTTACTAAGTGTGTTCAGGAGTTACTACAGTGTGTTCAGGAGTTACTAGAGTGTGTTCAAGAGTTACTACAGTGTGTTCAAGAGTTACTACAGTGTGTTCAAGAGTTACTACAGTGTGTTCAGGAGTTACTACAGTGTGTTCAGGAGTTACTACAGTGTGTTCAAGAGTTACTACACTGTGTTCAGGAGTTGCTAAGTGTGTTCAGGAGTTACTTAGTGTGTTCAGGAGTTACTACAGTGTGTTCAGGAGTTACTAAGTGTGTTCAGGAGTTACTACAGTGTGTTCAAGAGTTACTACAGTGTGTTCAGGAGTTACTACAGTGTGTTCAAGAGTTACTACAGTGTGTTCAGGAGTTACTACAGTGTGTTCAGGAGTTACTAAGTGTGCTCAGGAGTTACTACAGTGTGTTCAGGAGTTACTAAGTGTGTTCAGGAGTTACTACAGTGTGTTCAGGAGTTACTTAGTGTGTTCAGGAGTTACTAAGTGTGCTCAGGAGTTACTAAGTGTGTTCAGGAGTTACTACAGTGTGTTCAGGAGTTACTACAGTGTGTTCAAGAGTTACTACAGTGTGTTCAAGAGTTACTACAGTGTGTTCAAGAGTTACTACAGTGTGTTCAGGAGTTACTACAGTGTGTTCAGGAGTTACTAAGTGTGCTCAGGAGTTACTACAGTGTGTTCAAGAGTTACTACAGTGTGTTCAGGAGTTACTATAGTGTGTTCAGGAGTTACTAAGTGTGTTCAGGAGTTACTAAGTGTGTTCAGGAATTACTAAGTGTGCTCAGGAGTTACTACAGTGTGTTCAGGAGTTACTACAGTGTGTTCAGGAGTTACTAAGTGTGCTCAGGAGTTACTACAGTGTGTTTAGGAGTTACTAAGTGTGTTCAGGAGTTACTAAGTGTGTTCAGGAGTTACTACAGTGTGTTCAGGAGTTACTACAGTGTGTTCAGGAGTTACTAAGTGTGTTCAGGAGTTACTAAGTGTGCTCAGGAGTTACTACAGTGTGTTCAAGAGTTACTACAGTGTGTTCAGGAGTTACTATAGTGTGTTCAGGAGTTACTAAGTGTGTTCAGGAGTTACTAAGTGTGTTGAGGAATTACTAAGTGTGCTCAGGAGTTACTACAGTGTGTTCAGGAGTTACTACAGTGTGTTCAGGAGTTACTAAGTGTGCTCAGGAGTTACTACAGTGTGTTTAGGAGTTACTAAGTGTGTTCAGGAGTTACTAAGTGTGTTCAGGAGTTACTACAGTGTGTTCAGGAGTTACTACAGTGTGTTCAAGAGTTACTACAGTTTGTTCAGGAGTTACTAAGTGTGTTCAGGAGTTACTACAGTGTGTTCAGGAGTTACTACAGTGTGTTCAAGAGTTACTACAGTGTGTTCAGGAGTTACTACAGTGTGTTCAGGAGTTACTACAGTGTGTTGAAGAGTTACTACAGTGTGTTCAGGAGTTGCTAAGTGTGTTCAGGAGTTACTTAGTGTGTTCAGGAGTTACTACAGTGTGTTCAGGAGTTACTAAGTGTGTTCAGGAGTTACTACAGTGTGTTCAAGAGTTACTACAGTGTGTTCAGGAGTTACTACAGTGTGTTCAAGAGTTACTACAGTGTGTTCAAGAGTTCCTACAGTGTGTTCAGGAGTTACTAAGTGTGTTCAGGAGTTACTACAGTGTGTTCAGGAGTTACTAGAGTGTGTTAAGGAGTTACTACAGTGTGTTCAGGAGTTACTAAGTGTGTTCAGGAGTTACTACAGTGTGTTCAAGAGTTACTACAGTGTGTTCAGGAGTTACTAAGTGTGTTCAGGAGTTACTAAGTGTGCTCAGGAGTTACTACAGTGTGTTCAGGAGTTACTACAGTGTGTTCAGGAGTTACTACAGTGTGTTCAGGAGTTACTAAGTGTGTTCAGGAGTTACTACAGTGTGTTCAGGAGTTACTACAGTGTGTTCAAGAGTTACTACAGTGTGTTCAGGAGTTACTACAATGTGTTCAGGAGTTACTACAGTGTGTTCAGGAGTTACTAAGTGTGTTCAGGAGTTACTACAGTGTGTTCAGGAGTTACTACAGTGTGTTCAAGAGTTACTACAGTGTGTTCAAGAGTTACTACAGTGTGTTCAGGAGTTACTAAGTGTGTTCAGGAGTTACTACAGTGTGTTCAGGAGTTACTACAGTGTGTTCAGGAGTTATTAAGTGTGTTCAGGAGTTACTAAGTGTGCTCAGGAGTTACTACAGTGTGTTCAGGAGTTACTACAGTGTGTTCAGGAGTTACTAAGTGTGCTCAGGAGTTACTACAGTGTGTTTAGGAGTTACTAAGAGTGTTCAGGAGTTACTACAGTGTGTTCAGGAGTTACTAAGTGTGCTCAGGAGTTACTAAGTGTGCTCAGGAGTTACTAAGTGTGCTCAGGAGTTACTAAGTGTGTTCAGGAGTTACTACAGTGTGTTCAGGAGTTACTACAGTGTGTTCAGGAGTTACTACAGTGTGTTCAGGAGTTACTACAGTGTGTTCAAGAGTTACTACAGTGTGTTCAGGAATTACTAAGTGTGTTCAGGAGTTACTAAGTGTGCTCAGGAGTTACTACAGTGTGTTCAGGAGTTACTACAGTGTGTTCAGGAGTTACTACAGTGTGTTCAGGAGTTACTACAGTGTGTTCAAGAGTTACTACAGTGTGTTCAGGAGTTACTAAGTGTGTTCAGGAGTTAGTACAGTGTGTTCAAGAGTTACTACAGTGTGTTCAGGAGTTACTATAGTGTGTTCAGGAGTTACTAAGTGTGTTCAGGAGTTACTACAGTGTGTTCAGGAGTTACTACAGTGTGTTCAAGAGTTACTACAGTGTGTTCAGGAGTTACTAAGTGTGTTCAGGAGTTACTACAGTGTGTTCAGGAGTTACTAAGTGTGTTCTGGAGTTACTACAGTGTGTTCAAGAGTTACTAAGTGTGTTCAGGAGTTACTACAGTGTGTTCAGGAGTTACTACAGTGTGTTCAAGATTTACTACAGTGTGTTCAGGAGTTACTAAGTGTGTTCAGGAGTTACTACAGTGTGTTCAAGAGTTACTACAGTGTGTTCAGGAGTTACTATAGTGTGTTCAGGAGTTACTAAGTGTGTTCAGGAGTTACTACAGTGTGTTCAGGAGTTACTACAGTGTGTTCAAGAGTTACTACAGTGTGTTCAAGAGTTACTACAGTGTGTTCAGGAGTTACTAAGTGTGTTCAGGAGTTACTACAGTGTGTTCAGGAGTTACTACAGTGTGTTCAAGAGTTACTACAGTGTGTTCAGGAGTTACTACAATGTGTTCAGGAGTTACTACAGTGTGTTCAGGAGTTACTAAGTGTGTTCAGGAGTTACTACAGTGTGTTCAGGAGTTACTACAGTGTGTTCAAGAGTTACTACAGTGTGTTCAGGAGTTACTACAATGTGTTCAGGAGTTACTACAGTGTGTTCAGGAGTTACTACAGTGTGTTCAGGAGTTACTACAGTGTGTTCAGGAGTTACTAAGTGTGTTCAGGAGTTACTAAGTGTGCTCAGGAGTTACTACAGTGTGTTCAGGAGTTACTACAGTGTGTTCAGGAGTTACTAAGTGTGCTCAGGAGTTACTACAGTGTGTTTAGGAGTTACTAAGAGTGTTCAGGAGTTACTACAGTGTGTTCAGGAGTTACTAAGTGTGTTAAGGAATTACTTAGTGTGTTCAGGAGTTACTAAGTGTGCTCAGGAGTTACTAAGTGTGCTCAGGAGTTACTACAGTGTGTTCAGGAGTTACTACAGTGTGTTCAGGAGTTACTACAGTGTGTTCAGGAGTTACTACAGTGTGTTCAAGAGTTACTACAGTGTGTTCAGGAGTTACTAAGTGTGTTCAGGAGTTACTACAGTGTGTTCAAGAGTTACTACAGTGTGTTCAGGAGTTACTACAGTGTGTTCAGGAGTTACTAAGTGTGTTCAGGAGTTACTACAGTGTGTTCAGGAGTTACTACAGTGTGTTCAAGAGTTACTACAGTGTGTTCAAGAGTTACTACAGTGTGTTCAGGAGTTACTACAGTGTGTTCAGGAGTTACTAAGTGTGTTCAGGAGTTACTACAGTGTGTTCAGGAGTTACTACAGTGTGTTCAAGAGTTACTACAGTGTGTTCAGGAGTTACTACAATGTGTTCAGGAGTTACTACAGTGTGTTCAGGAGTTACTACAGTGTGTTCAGGAGTTACTACAGTGTGTTCAGGAGTTACTATAGTGTGTTCAAGAGTTACTACAGTGTGTTCAAGAGTTACTACAGTGTGTTCAGGAGTTACTATAGTGTGTTCAGGAGTTACTAAGTATGTTCAGGAGTTACTACAGTGTGTTCAGGAGTTACTACAATGTGTTCAGGAGTTACTACAGTGTGTTCAGGAGTTACTAAGTGTGTTCAGGAGTTACTACAGTGTGTTCAGGAGTTACTACAGTGTGTTCAAGAGTTACTACAGTGTGTTCAAGAGTTACTACAGTGTGTTCAGGAGTTACTAAGTGTGTTCAGGAGTTACTACAGTGTGTTCAGGAGTTACTACAGTGTGTTCAGGAGTTACTAAGTGTGTTCAGGAGTTACTAAGTGTGCTCAGGAGTTACTACAGTGTGTTCAGGAGTTACTACAGTGTGTTCAGGAGTTACTAAGTGTGCTCAGGAGTTACTACAGTGTGTTTAGGAGTTACTAACAGTGTTCAGGAGTTACTAAGTGTGCTCAGGAGTTACTACAGTGTGTTCAGGAGTTACTAAGTGTGCTCAGGAGTTACTACAGTGTGTTTAGGAGTTACTAAGAGTGTTCAGGAGTTACTACAGTGTGTTCAGGAGTTACTAAGTGTGTTAAGGAGTTACTAAGTGTGCTCAGGAGTTACTAAGTGTGCTCAGGAGTTACTAAGTGTGTTCAGGAGTTACTACAGTGTGTTCAGGAGTTACTAGGTGTGTTCAGGAGTTACTAAGTGTGTTCAGGAGTTACTACAGTGTGTTCAGGAGTTACTAAGTGTGTTCAGGAGTTACTACAGTGTGTTCAGGAGTTACTAAGTGTGTTCAGGAGTTACTAAGTGTGTTCAGGAGTTACTACGGTGTGTTCAGGAGTTACTACGGTGTGTCCAGGAGTTACTATGGTGTGTTCAGGAGTTACTACGGTGTGTTCAGGAGATACTAAATGTGTTCAGGAGTTACTACGGTGTGTTCAGGAGTTACTACGGTGTGTTCAGGAGTTACTACAGTGTGTTCAAGAGTTACTACAGTGTGTTCAGGAGTTACTAAGTGTGCTCAGGAGTTACTACAGTGTGTTCAGGAGTTACTAAGTGTGTTCAGGAGTTACTACAGTGTGTTCAGAAGTTACTTAGTGTGTTCAGAAGTTACTAAGTGTGCTCAGGAGTTACTAAGTGTGTTGAGGAGTTACTACAGTGTGTTCAGGAGTTACTACAGTGTGTTCAAGAGTTACTACAGTGTGTTCAAGAGTTACTACAGTGTGTTCAAGAGTTACTACAGTGTGTTCAGGAGTTACTACAGTGTGTTCAGGAGTTACTAAGTGTGCTCAGGAGTTACTACAGTGTGTTCAAGAGTTACTACAGTGTGTTCAGGAGTTACTATAGTGTGTTCAGGAGTTACTAAGTGTGTTCAGGAGTTACTAAGTGTGTTCAGGAATTACTAAGTGTGCTTAGGAGTTACTACAGTGTGTTCAGGAGTTACTACAGTGTGTTCAGGAGTTACTAAGTGTGCTCAGGAGTTACTACAGTGTGTTTAGGAGTTACTAAGTGTGTTCAGGAGTTACTAAGTGTGTTCAGGAGTTACTACAGTGTGTTCAGGAGTTACTACAGTGTGTTCAAGAGTTACTACAGTGTGTTCAGGAGTTACTAAGTGTGTTCAGGAGTTACTACAGTGTGTTCAAGAGTTAGTACAGTATGTTCAGGAGTTACTATAGTGTGCTCAGGAGTTACTAAGTGTGTTCAGGAGTTACTACAGTGTGTTCAGGAGTTACTACAGTGTGTTCAGGAGTTACTACAGTGTGTTCAGGAGTTACTACAGTGTGTTCAAGAGTTACTACACTGTGTTCAGGAGTTGCTAAGTGTGTTCAGGAGTTACTTAGTGTGTTCAGGAGTTACTACAGTGTGTTCAGGAGTTACCAAGTGTGTTCAGGAGTTACTACAGTGTGTTCAAGAGTTACTACAGTGTGTTCAGGAGTTACTACAGTGTGTTCAAGAGTTACTACAGTGTGTTCAGGAGTTACTACAGTGTGTTCAGGAGTTACTAAGTGTGCTCAGGAGTTACTACAGTGTGTTTAGGAGTTACTAAGTGTGTTCAGGAGTTACTAAGTGTGTTCAGGAGTTACTACAGTGTGTTCAGGAGTTACTACAGTGTGTTCAAGAGTTACTACAGTGTGTTCAGGAGTTACTAAGTGTGTTCAGGAGTTACTACAGTGTGTTCAAGAGTTAGTACAGTGTGTTCAGGAGTTACTATAGTGTGCTCAGGAGTTACTAAGTGTGTTCAGGAGTTACTACAGTGTGTTCAGGAGTTACTAGAGTGTGTTCAAGAGTTACTACAGTGTGTTCAAGAGTTACTACAGTGTGTTCAAGAGTTACTACAGTGTGTTCAGGAGTTACTACAGTGTGTTCAGGAGTTACTACAGTGTGTTCAAGAGTTACTACACTGTGTTCAGGAGTTGCTAAGTGTGTTCAGGAGTTACTTAGTGTGTTCAGGAGTTACTACAGTGTGTTCAGGAGTTACTAAGTGTGTTCAGGAGTTACTACAGTGTGTTCAAGAGTTACTACAGTGTGTTCAGGAGTTACTACAGTGTGTTCAAGAGTTACTACAGTGTGTTCAGGAGTTACTACAGTGTGTTCAGGAGTTACTAAGTGTGCTCAGGAGTTACTACAGTGTGTTCAGGAGTTACTAAGTGTGTTCAGGAGTTACTACAGTGTGTTCAGGAGTTACTTAGTGTGTTCAGGAGTTACTAAGTGTGCTCAGGAGTTACTAAGTGTGTTCAGGAGTTACTACAGTGTGTTCAGGAGTTACTACAGTGTGTTCAAGAGTTACTACAGTGTGTTCAAGAGTTACTACAGTGTGTTCAAGAGTTACTACAGTGTGTTCAGGAGTTACTACAGTGTGTTCAGGAGTTACTAAGTGTGCTCAGGAGTTACTACAGTGTGTTCAAGAGTTACTACAGTGTGTTCAGGAGTTACTATAGTGTGTTCAGGAGTTACTAAGTGTGTTCAGGAGTTACTAAGTGTGTTCAGGAATTACTAAGTGTGCTCAGGAGTTACTACAGTGTGTTCAGGAGTTACTACAGTGTGTTCAGGAGTTACTAAGTGTGCTCAGGAGTTACTACAGTGTGTTTAGGAGTTACTAAGTGTGTTCAGGAGTTACTAAGTGTGTTCAGGAGTTACTACAGTGTGTTCAGGAGTTACTACAGTGTGTTCAGGAGTTACTAAGTGTGTTCAGGAGTTACTAAGTGTGCTCAGGAGTTACTACAGTGTGTTCAAGAGTTACTACAGTGTGTTCAGGAGTTACTATAGTGTGTTCAGGAGTTACTAAGTGTGTTCAGGAGTTACTAAGTGTGTTGAGGAATTACTAAGTGTGCTCAGGAGTTACTACAGTGTGTTCAGGAGTTACTACAGTGTGTTCAGGAGTTACTAAGTGTGCTCAGGAGTTACTACAGTGTGTTTAGGAGTTACTAAGTGTGTTCAGGAGTTACTAAGTGTGTTCAGGAGTTACTACAGTGTGTTCAGGAGTTACTACAGTGTGTTCAAGAGTTACTACAGTGTGTTCAGGAGTTACTAAGTGTGTTCAGGAGTTACTACAGTGTGTTCAAGAGTTAGTACAGTGTGTTCAGGAGTTACTATAGTGTGCTCAGGAGTTACTAAGTGTGTTCAGGAGTTACTACAGTGTGTTCAGGAGTTACTACAGTGTGTTCAAGAGTTACTACAGTGTGTTCAAGAGTTACTACAGTGTGTTCAGGAGTTACTACAGTGTGTTCAAGAGTTACTACAGTGTGTTCAAGAGTTACTAAGTGTGTTCAGGAGTTACTACAGTGTGTTCAGGAGTTAATACAGTGTTTTCAGGAGTTACTACAGTGTGTTCAAGAGTTACTACAGTGTGTTCAGGAGTTGCTAAGTGTGTTCAGGAGTTACTTAGTGTGTTCAGGAGTTACTACAGTGTGTTCAAGAGTTACTACAGTGTGTTCAGGAGTTGCTAAGTGTGTTCAGGAGTTACTTAGTGTGTTCAGGAGTTACTACAGTGTGTTCAGGAGTTACTAAATATGTTCAGGAGTTACTACAGTGTGTTCAAGAGTTACTACAGTGTGTTCAGGAGTTACTACAGTGTGTTCAAGAGTTACTACAGTGTGTTCAAGAGTTCCTACAGTGTGTTCAGGAGTTACTAAGTGTGTTCAGGAGTTACTACAGTGTGTTCAGGAGTTACTACAGTGTGTTCAGGAGTTACTAAGTGTGTTCAGGAGTTACTACAGTGTGTTCAGGAGTTACTAAGTGTGTTCAGAGTTACTAAGTGTGTTCAAGAGTTACTAAGTGTGTTCAGGAGTTACTACAGTGTGTCCAGGAGTTACTACAGTGTGTTCAAGAGTTACTACAGTGTGTTCAGGAGTTACTACAGTGTGTTCAGGAGTTACTAAGTGTGTTCAGGAGTTACTACAGTGTGTTCAGGAGTTACTAAGTGTGTTCTGGAGTTACTACAGTGTGTTCAAGAGTTACTACAGTTTGTTCAGGAGTTACTAAGTGTGTTCAGGAGTTACTACAGTGTGTTCAGGAGTTACTACAGTGTGTTCAAGAGTTACTACAGTGTGTTCAGGAGTTACTACAGTGTGTTCAGGAGTTACTACAGTGTGTTCAAGAGTTACTACAGTGTGTTCAGGAGTTGCTAAGTGTGTTCAGGAGTTACTTAGTGTGTTCAGGAGTTACTACAGTGTGTTCAGGAGTTACTAAGTGTGTTCAGGAGTTACTACAGTGTGTTCAAGAGTTACTACAGTGTGTTCAGGAGTTACTACAGTGTGTTCAAGAGTTACTACAGTGTGTTCAAGAGTTCCTACAGTGTGTTCAGGAGTTACTAAGTGTGTTCAGGAGTTACTACAGTGTGTTCAGGAGTTACTAGAGTGTGTTAAGGAGTTACTACAGTGTGTTCAGGAGTTACTAAGTGTGTTCAGGAGTTACTACAGTGTGTTCAAGAGTTACTACAGTGTGTTCAGGAGTTACTAAGTGTGTTCAGGAGTTACTAAGTGTGCTCAGGAGTTACTACAGTGTGTTCAGGAGTTACTACAGTGTGTTCAGGAGTTACTACAGTGTGTTCAGGAGTTACTAAGTGTGTTCAGGAGTTACTACAGTGTGTTCAGGAGTTACTACAGTGTGTTCAAGAGTTACTACAGTGTGTTCAGGAGTTACTACAATGTGTTCAGGAGTTACTACAGTGTGTTCAGGAGTTACTAAGTGTGTTCAGGAGTTACTACAGTGTGTTCAGGAGTTACTACAGTGTGTTCAAGAGTTACTACAGTGTGTTCAAGAGTTACTACAGTGTGTTCAGGAGTTACTAAGTGTGTTCAGGAGTTACTACAGTGTGTTCAGGAGTTACTACAGTGTGTTCAGGAGTTATTAAGTGTGTTCAGGAGTTACTAAGTGTGCTCAGGAGTTACTACAGTGTGTTCAGGAGTTACTACAGTGTGTTCAGGAGTTACTAAGTGTGCTCAGGAGTTACTACAGTGTGTTTAGGAGTTACTAAGAGTGTTCAGGAGTTACTACAGTGTGTTCAGGAGTTACTAAGTGTGCTCAGGAGTTACTAAGTGTGCTCAGGAGTTACTAAGTGTGCTCAGGAGTTACTAAGTGTGTTCAGGAGTTACTACAGTGTGTTCAGGAGTTACTACAGTGTGTTCAGGAGTTACTACAGTGTGTTCAGGAGTTACTACAGTGTGTTCAAGAGTTACTACAGTGTGTTCAGGAATTACTAAGTGTGTTCAGGAGTTACTAAGTGTGCTCAGGAGTTACTACAGTGTGTTCAGGAGTTACTACAGTGTGTTCAGGAGTTACTACAGTGTGTTCAGGAGTTACTACAGTGTGTTCAAGAGTTACTACAGTGTGTTCAGGAGTTACTAAGTGTGTTCAGGAGTTAGTACAGTGTGTTCAAGAGTTACTACAGTGTGTTCAGGAGTTACTATAGTGTGTTCAGGAGTTACTAAGTGTGTTCAGGAGTTACTACAGTGTGTTCAGGAGTTACTACAGTGTGTTCAAGAGTTACTACAGTGTGTTCAGGAGTTACTAAGTGTGTTCAGGAGTTACTACAGTGTGTTCAGGAGTTACTAAGTGTGTTCTGGAGTTACTACAGTGTGTTCAAGAGTTACTAAGTGTGTTCAGGAGTTACTACAGTGTGTTCAGGAGTTACTACAGTGTGTTCAAGATTTACTACAGTGTGTTCAGGAGTTACTAAGTGTGTTCAGGAGTTACTAAGTGTGCTCAGGAGTTACTACAGTGTGTTCAGGAGTTACTACAGTGTGTTCAGGAGTTACTACAGTGTGTTCAGCAGTTACTAAGTGTGTTCAGGAGTTACTACAGTGTGTTCAGGAGTTAGTACAGTGTGTTCAAGAGTTACTACAGTGTGTTCAGGAGTTACTACAATGTGTTCAGGAGTTACTACAGTGTGTTCAGGAGTTACTAAGTGGGTTCAGGAGTTACTACAGTGTGTTCAGGAGTTACTACAGTGTGTTCAAGAGTTACTACAGTGTGTTCAAGAGTTACTACAGTGTGTTCAGGAGTTACTAAGTGTGTTCAGGAGTTACTACAGTGTGTTCAGGAGTTACTACAGTGTGTTCAGGAGTTACTAAGTGTGTTCAGGAGTTACTAAGTGTGCTCAGGAGTTACTACAGTGTGTTCAGGAGTTACTACAGTGTGTTCAGGAGTTACTAAGTGTGCTCAGGAGTTACTACCGTGTGTTTAGGAGTTACTAAGAGTGTTCAGGAGTTACTACAGTGTGTTCAGGAGTTACTAAGTGTGTTAAGGAGTTACTAAGTGTGCTCAGGAGTTACTAAGTGTGCTCAGGAGTTACTAAGTGTGTTCAGGAGTTACTACAGTGTGTTCAGGAGTTACTACAGTGTGTTCAGGAGTTACTACAGTGTGTTCAAGAGTTACTACAGTGTGTTCAGGAATTACTAAGTGTGTTCAGGAGTTACTAAGTGTGCTCAGGAGTTACTACAGTGTGTTCGGGAGTTACTACAGTGTGTTCAGGAGTTACTACAGTGTGTTCAAGAGTTACTACAGTGTGTTCAGGAGTTACTAAGTGTGTTCAGGAGTTACTACAGTGTGTTCAAGAGTTACTACAGTGTGTTCAGGAGTTACTATAGTGTGTTCAGGAGTTACTAAGTGTGTTCAGGAGTTACTACAGTGTGTTCAGGAGTTACTACAGTGTGTTCAAGAGTTACTACAGTGTGTTCAAGAGTTACTACAGTGTGTTCAGGAGTTACTACAGTGTGTTCAGGAGTTACTAAGTGTGTTCAGGAGTTACTACAGTGTGTTCAGGAGTTACTAAGTGTGTTCTGGAGTTACTACAGTGTGTTCAAGAGTTACTACAGTGTGTTCAGGAGTTACTAAGTGTGTTCAGGAGTTACTACAGTGTGTTCAGGAGTTACTACAGTGTGTTCAAGAGTTACTACAGTGTGTTCAGGAGTTACTACAGTGTGTTCAGGAGTTACTACAGTGTGTTCAAGAGTTACTACAGTGTGTACAAGAGTTACTACAGTGTGTTCAGGAGTTGCTAAGTGTGTTCAGGAGTTACTTAGTGTGTTCAGGAGTTACTACAGTGTGTTCAGGAGTTACTAAGTATGTTCAGGAGTTACTACAGTGTGTTCAAGAGTTACTACAGTGTGTTCAGGAGTTACTACAGTGTGTTCAAGAGTTACTACAGTGTGTTCAAGAGTTCCTACAGTGTGTTCAGGAGTTACTAAGTGTGTTCAGGAGTTACTACAGTGTGTTCAGGAGTTACTACAGTGTGTTCAGGAGTTACTAAGTGTGTTCAGGAGTTACTACAGTGTGTTCAGGAGTTACTAAGTGTGTTCAGAGTTACTAAGTGTGTTCAAGAGTTACTAAGTGTGTTCAGGAGTTACTACAGTGTGTCCAGGAGTTACTACAGTGTGTTCAAGAGTTACTACAGTGTGTTCAGGAGTTACTACAGTGTGTTCAGGAGTTTTTAAGTGTGTTCAGGAGTTACTACAGTGTGTTCAGGAGTTACTAAGTGTGTTCTGGAGTTACTACAGTGTGTTCAAGAGTTACTACAGTTTGTTCAGGAGTTACTAAGTGTGTTCAGGAGTTACTACAGTGTGTTCAGGAGTTACTACAGTGTGTTCAAGAGTTACTACAGTGTGTTCAGGAGTTGCTAAGTGTGTTCAGGAGTTACTACAGTGTGTTCAAGAGTTACTACAGTGTGTTCAGGAGTTGCTAAGTGTGTTCAGGAGTTACTTAGTGTGTTCAGGAGTTACTACAGTGTGTTCAGGAGTTACTAAGTGTGTTCAGGAGTTACTACAGTGTGTTCAAGAGTTACTACAGTGTGTTCAGGAGTTACTACAGTGTGTTCAAGAGTTACTACAGTGTGTTCAAGAGTTCCTACAGTGTGTTCAGGAGTTACTAAGTGTGTTCAGGAGTTACTACAGTGTGTTCAGGAGTTACTAGAGTGTGTTAAGGAGTTACTACAGTGTGTTCAGGAGTTACTAAGTGTGTTCAGGAGTTACTACAGTGTGTTCAAGAGTTACTACAGTGTGTTCAGGAGTTACTAAGTGTGTTCAGGAGTTACTAAGTGTGCTCAGGAGTTACTACAGTGTGTTCAGGAGTTACTACAGTGTGTTCAGGAGTTACTACAGTGTGTTCAGGAGTTACTAAGTGTGTTCAGGAGTTACTACAGTGTGTTCAGGAGTTACTACAGTGTGTTCAAGAGTTACTACAGTGTGTTCAGGAGTTACTACAATGTGTTCAGGAGTTACTACAGTGTGTTCAGGAGTTACTAAGTGTGTTCAGGAGTTACTACAGTGTGTTCAGGAGTTACTACAGTGTGTTCAAGAGTTACTACAGTGTGTTCAAGAGTTACTACAGTGTGTTCAGGAGTTACTAAGTGTGTTCAGGAGTTACTACAGTGTGTTCAGGAGTTACTACAGTGTGTTCAGGAGTTACTAAGTGTGTTCAGGAGTTACTAAGTGTGCTCAGGAGTTACTACAGTGTGTTCAGGAGTTACTACAGTGTGTTCAGGAGTTACTAAGTGTGCTCAGGAGTTACTACAGTGTGTTTAGGAGTTACTAAGAGTGTTCAGGAGTTACTACAGTGTGTTCAGGAGTTACTAAGTGTGCTCAGGAGTTACTAAGTGTGCTCAGGAGTTACTAAGTGTGCTCAGGAGTTACTAAGTGTGTTCAGGAGTTACTACAGTGTGTTCAGGAGTTACTACAGTGTGTTCAAGAGTTACTACAGTGTGTTCAGGAATTACTAAGTGTGTTCAGGAGCTACTAAGTGTGCTCAGGAGTTACTAAGTGTGTTCAGGAGTTACTACAGTGTGTTCAGGAGTTACTACAGTGTGTTCAAGAGTTACTACAGTGTGTTCAGGAATTACTAAGTGTGTTCAGGAGCTACTAAGTGTGCTCAGGAGTTACTACAGTGTGTTCAGGAGTTACTACAGTGTGTTCAGGAGTTACTACAGTGTGTTCAGGAGTTACTACAGTGTGTTCAAGAGTTACTACAGTGTGTTCAGGAGTTACTAAGTGTGTTCAGGAGTTACTACAGTGTGTTCAAGAGTTACTACAGTGTGTTCAGGAGTTACTATAGTGTGTTCAGGAGTTACTAAGTGTGTTCAGGAGTTACTACAGTGTGTTCAGGAGTTACTACAGTGTGTTCAAGAGTTACTACAGTGTGTTCAGGAGTTACTAAGTGTGTTCAGGAGTTACTACAGTGTGTTCAGGAGTTACTAAGTGTGTTCTGGAGTTACTACAGTGTGTTCAAGAGTTACTAAGTGTGTTCAGGAGTTACTACAGTGTGTTCAGGAGTTACTACAGTGTGTTCAGGAGTTACTACAGTGTGTTCAGGAGTTACTACAGTGTGTTCAAGAGTTACTACAGTGTGTTCAGGAGTTACTAAGTGTGTTCAGGAGTTAGTACAGTGTGTTCAAGAGTTACTACAGTGTGTTCAGGAGTTACTATAGTGTGTTCAGGAGTTACTAAGTGTGTTCAGGAGTTACTACAGTGTGTTCAGGAGTTACTACAGTGTGTTCAAGAGTTACTACAGTGTGTTCAGGAGTTACTAAGTGTGTTCAGGAGTTACTACAGTGTGTTCAGGAGTTACTAAGTGTGTTCTGGAGTTACTACAGTGTGTTCAAGAGTTACTAAGTGTGTTCAGGAGTTACTACAGTGTGTTCAGGAGTTACTACAGTGTGTTCAAGATTTACTACAGTGTGTTCAGGAGTTACTAAGTGTGTTCAGGAGTTACTAAGTGTGCTCAGGAGTTACTACAGTGTGTTCAGGAGTTACTACAGTGTGTTCAGGAGTTACTACAGTGTGTTCAGCAGTTACTAAGTGTGTTCAGGAGTTACTACAGTGTGTTCAGGAGTTACTACAGTGTGTTCAAGAGTTACTACAGTGTGTTCAGGAGTTACTACAATGTGTTCAGGAGTTACTACAGTGTGTTCAGGAGTTACTAAGTGGGTTCAGGAGTTACTACAGTGTGTTCAGGAGTTACTACAGTGTGTTCAAGAGTTACTACAGTGTGTTCAAGAGTTACTACAGTGTGTTCAGGAGTTACTAAGTGTGTTCAGGAGTTACTACAGTGTGTTCAGGAGTTACTACAGTGTGTTCAGGAGTTACTAAGTGTGTTCAGGAGTTACTAAGTGTGCTCAGGAGTTACTACAGTGTGTTCAGGAGTTACTACAGTGTGTTCAGGAGTTACTAAGTGTGCTCAGGAGTTACTACCGTGTGTTTAGGAGTTACTAAGAGTGTTCAGGAGTTACTACAGTGTGTTCAGGAGTTACTAAGTGTGTTAAGGAGTTACTAAGTGTGCTCAGGAGTTACTAAGTGTGCTCAGGAGTTACTAAGTGTGTTCAGGAGTTACTACAGTGTGTTCAGGAGTTACTACAGTGTGTTCAGGAGTTACTACAGTGTGTTCAAGAGTTACTACAGTGTGTTCAGGAATTACTAAGTGTGTTCAGGAGTTACTAAGTGTGCTCAGGAGTTACTACAGTGTGTTCAGGAGTTACTACAGTGTGTTCAGGAGTTACTACAGTGTGTTCGGGAGTTACTACAGTGTGTTCAGGAGTTACTACAGTGTGTTCAAGAGTTACTACAGTGTGTTCAGGAGTTACTATAGTGTGTTCAGGAGTTACTAAGTGTGTTCAGGAGTTACTACAGTGTGTTCAGGAGTTACTACAGTGTGTTCAAGAGTTACTACAGTGTGTTCAAGAGTTACTACAGTGTGTTCAGGAGTTACTACAGTGTGTTCAGGAGTTACTAAGTGTGTTCAGGAGTTACTACAGTGTGTTCAGGAGTTACTAAGTGTGTTCTGGAGTTACTACAGTGTGTTCAAGAGTTACTACAGTGTGTTCAGGAGTTACTAAGTGTGTTCAGGAGTTACTACAGTGTGTTCAGGAGTTACTACAGTGTGTTCAAGAGTTACTACAGTGTGTTCAGGAGTTACTACAGTGTGTTCAGGAGTTACTACAGTGTGTTCAAGAGTTACTACAGTGTGTACAAGAGTTACTACAGTGTGTTCAGGAGTTGCTAAGTGTGTTCAGGAGTTACTTAGTGTGTTCAGGAGTTACTACAGTGTGTTCAGGAGTTACTAAGTATGTTCAGGAGTTACTACAGTGTGTTCAAGAGTTACTACAGTGTGTTCAGGAGTTACTACAGTGTGTTCAAGAGTTACTACAGTGTGTTCAAGAGTTCCTACAGTGTGTTCAGGAGTTACTAAGTGTGTTCAGGAGTTACTACAGTGTGTTCAGGAGTTACTACAGTGTGTTCAGGAGTTACTAAGTGTGTTCAGGAGTTACTACAGTGTGTTCAGGAGTTACTAAGTGTGTTCAGAGTTACTAAGTGTGTTCAAGAGTTACTAAGTGTGTTCAGGAGTTACTACAATGTGTCCAGGAGTTACTACAGTGTGTTCAAGAGTTACTACAGTGTGTTCAGGAGTTACTACAGTGTGTTCAGGAGTTACTAAGTGTGTTCAGGAGTTACTACAGTGTGTTCAGGAGTTACTAAGTGTGTTCTGGAGTTACTACAGTGTGTTCAAGAGTTACTACAGTTTGTTCAGGATTTACTAAGTGTGTTCAGGAGTTACTACAGTGTGTTCAGGAGTTACTACAGTGTGTTCAAGAGTTACTACAGTGTGTTCAGGAGTTGCTAAGTGTGTTCAGGAGTTACTACAGTGTGTTCAAGAGTTACTACAGTGTGTTCAGGAGTTGCTAAGTGTGTTCAGGAGTTACTTAGTGTGTTCAGGAGTTACTACAGTGTGTTCAGGAGTTACTAAGTGTGTTCAGGAGTTACTACAGTGTGTTCAAGAGTTACTACAGTGTGTTCAGGAGTTACTACAGTGTGTTCAAGAGTTACTACAGTGTGTTCAAGAGTTCCTACAGTGTGTTCAGGAGTTACTAAGTGTGTTCAGGAGTTACTACAGTGTGTTCAGGAGTTACTAGAGTGTGTTAAGGAGTTACTACAGTGTGTTCAGGAGTTACTAAGTGTGTTCAGGAGTTACTACAGTGTGTTCAAGAGTTACTACAGTGTGTTCAGGAGTTACTAAGTGTGTTCAGGAGTTACTAAGTGTGCTCAGGAGTTACTACAGTGTGTTCAGGAGTTACTACAGTGTGTTCAGGAGTTACTACAGTGTGTTCAGGAGTTACTAAGTGTGTTCAGGAGTTACTACAGTGTGTTCAGGAGTTACTACAGTGTGTTCAAGAGTTACTACAGTGTGTTCAGGAGTTACTACAATGTGTTCAGGAGTTACTACAGTGTGTTCAGGAGTTACTAAGTGTGTTCAGGAGTTACTACAGTGTGT
>NW_027315757.1:34851469-34898595 GCF_026437365.1 Eucyclogobius newberryi | reverse complement strand
GATACTGAGTGACCACTCGTAACAGTACAAGAGGACGTGTTCAATGAAATGACTGTAATACTGTATCATCTTTAGTGTTAATCCCTGAAAACACAGTTAGTTTGCTATAGCCACAGGTCACTCACATTATAGTCCAGTCCAGGAGAAAGTCTCCCTAGAACGAGACATCATCCAAATGAGTGGGACGAGGGCCCTGAATGGCTGAGCAGGACCAAGAGGAGGAGCTGCAGAATGTGGCTTTACATTGACGTGGCTCGTGTCCTGTACATTCCTTTAGTCACATTAGTCAAACATCAGTGTCACATGACGAGCCTCTGTCCAGTTTATCAGCTGCTTTTCATCCTCGCCTCTAACGAGATTACCCACCCGCTGACCCGCTGACCCACACCAACTGGCCCCGGGAGCTGAGGGACCTGCTGCTGCTGCTGCTGCTGCTGCTGCTGCTGCTGCTGTTGCTGCTGCTCCTCCTCCTGCTGCTGCTGCTGCTGCTGCTGCTGCTGCTGCTGCTGCTGCTCCTCCTCCTGCTGCTGCTGCTGCTGCTGCTGCTGCTGCTGCTGCTGCTGCTGCTGCTGCTGCTGCTGCTGCTGCTGCTGCTGCTGCTGCTGCTGCTGCTGCTGCTGCTGCTGCTGCTGCTGCTGCTGCTGCTGCTGCTGCTGCTGCTGCTGCTGCTGCTGCTGCTGCTGCTGCTGCTGCTGCTGCTGCTGCTGGAGCACTCAAAGAGGAGGACGAGCCGGGCCTGTTTCTCCAATCAGCGGCTTGTTTCTGATCAAAGGCTGTTCAAACGTCTCCCCCCTCTCCCCCCTCTCCCCCCCTGACCCCTCACAGCCCCCTGACCCCTCTCCCCCCCTCCCCCTCCCCCTCCAAGAACGGGCAATTTAGCTCTAATGAAGCTTTTTGACGTTCAATCCATCAACTAATTTTCATCCACAACTGTTCCAGACAGATGATGTTTCCATGGCAGCATCACAGAGCGTGGCGAGCGTGCTGGTTTTCAACACCGTTCAACCCAAACCGTAACCGTAAAAAAGGAAGACATTTTGAAAAAATAAAAAAAATGAAATAAAAATAATTAAAAATAATAAATGAAGTTGGCGTGAGCAGGTCGGGTACAGTCGCCATTTTGAACCGTTATAAATGTCTTCACGTGTTCGTTTAGCACATATTTTTTAATCTTGCAACACATAAATCAACACAGCATATGATGATGTTTAAATGAGATTAGAATTGGTTAGAGCTCGTGGCGTGTTTGTTTAGCCGTGTAG
The DNA here is from genome assembly GCF_026437365.1 of Eucyclogobius newberryi. NCBI lineage: Eukaryota > Metazoa > Chordata > Actinopteri > Gobiiformes > Gobiidae > Eucyclogobius > Eucyclogobius newberryi. The sequence continues at coordinate 34,897,333 of NW_027315757.1, read as the reverse complement.
TTCACGTGTGGAGAGATGTGTGAGAGGTGTGTGGGAGTCTCCATGACATGAACTCACTGAACTCTGGACTAAATGTGTGTGACTCGTGTAGAACCAAGAAAAGGAGCTTGAAGTTGTGGGACAAGTCATTCTGAGTATATGCCACACTATTTAAAAGACAAAAATGTGCCTCCTGTTGGCCTAGTCTGGCAAGATAAAATACAAAATTACTCGTTTTTAAACTATCCAGTAATTCAACGAACATGAAGCTTTCCCCACATTTAGGTTACACTTGACTTGCTTGAAAAATAAGGATATTTCTTATAAAAACGAACCTGCCAATGACCTAATAAATACATTTGACTGACTAATGCAAATACACTCCAAATCCGGATTATCCAAATGGAAATGGGACAAGGCGACGTCCCACTGTGACGGGGACGAGTCGCCTCTGGGATCAACTCCACACATCGTTAGAAATGCTTTTGTCATTAGTTTTGGTTGTTCTCAGTTCCTGTCCCATCTTCAGCTTCTTCACTTCAAACATTAACATATTTAACTTGGTTTCTTCTTTGGTCCTTTAGGTTCTTTGCTTTTACCCCACATGTCCCGACTCGGTCTCAACGTGAAGAAAGAGCAATTACATAGATTTATTTTGTGTGATCCAAAGAAGATAAATAAGAGTCAAACAGTTCCAAATCCCAGTTTTTATTGGTTGTTGGATTTCAGGTGAACCAATGGCACAAGAGATTATTCATCCACAATATCAAAAATGATACAAAATAATACAAAAGGAACTTCCAGTTATACAAAGCAAAGATGTGGACTTATTTTTCCTTCTACAGCCCAGGAACTCGTAAGGCACAGTCATTACCACATGTTTAACCTTCCACATCCCGTCTGTTACCATGGAGACCATCATGGCAGACAACTGTACAGACCTTTGAGATGAAGAGCTGGAACAATGATTGGTTTTCCATATGAGAGAATGTGAGATGAGGGAAGGGCCACTTTGTCCTACTATATGAACACAAGAGGGGCCACTTTGTCCTGCTATATGAACACAAGAGGGGCCACTTTGTCCTACTATATGAACACAAGAGGGGCCACTTAGTCCTGCTATATGAACACAAGAGGGGCCACTTTGTCCTACTATATGAACACAAGAGGGGCCACTTTGTCCTACTATATGAACACAAGAGGGGCCACTTTGTCCTACTATATGAACACAAGAGGGGCCACTTTGTCCTGCTATATGAACACAAGAGGGGCCACTTTGTCCTGCTATATGAACACAAGAGGGGCCACTTTGTCCTACTATATGAACACAAGAGGGGCCACTTTGTCCTACTATATGAACACAAGAGGGGCCACTTTGTCCTACTATATGAACACAAGAGGGGCCACTTTGTCCTACTATATGAACACAAGAGGGGCCACTTTGTCCTACTATATGAACACAAGAGGGGCCACTTTGTCCTACTATATGAACACAAGAAGGGGCCACTTTGTCCTACTATATGAACACAAGAGGGGCCACTTTGTCCTGCTATATGAACACAAGAGGGGCCACTTTGTCCTACTATATGAACACAAGAGGGGCCACTTTGTCCTACTATATGAACACAAGAAGGGCCACTTTGTCCTACTATATGAACACAAGAGGGGCCACTTTGTCCTACTATATGAACACAAGAAGGGCCCCTGTGTGAAATAGTAAAGACTAAATATACCACATGTTTTCAAAGCTATATTTAACTTTCCGACTCAAGACAGGAACAAAGATGATCAGATCCATTTGTCGAGGCGGTCAACATTCAGACTTATGAAAATGATAAGGCTTTTGTGCTCCGGATACGATGAGACTAAGTAGCACCAGAAAACAATGAGATGTTCCAGGTTTAGTGTAGCTGAAGGTAAAGCCTCTGGACAGGGGCCTAAAGGGCTCTGGACAGGGGCCTAAAGGCTCAGAGCCTAAAGGGCTCTGGACAGGGGCCTAAAGGCTCTGGACAGGGGCCTAAAGGCTCAGAGCCTAAAGGGCTCTGGACAGGGGCCTAAAGGCTCAGAGCCTAAAGGGCTCTGGACAGGGGCCTAAAGGCTCAGAGCCTAAAGGGCTCTGGACAGGGGCCTAAAGGCTCAGAGCCTAAAGGGCTCTGGACAGGGGCCTAAAGGCTCAGAGCCTAAAGGGCTCTGGACAGGGGCCTAAAGGCTCAGAGCCTAAAGGGCTCTGGACAGGGGCCTAAAGGCTCTGGACAGGGGCCTAAAGGCTCAGAGCCTAAAGGGCTCTGGACAGGGGCCTAAAGGCTCAGAGCCTAAAGGGCTCTGGACAGGGGCCTAAAGGCTCAGAGCCTAAAGGGCTCTGGACAGGGGCCTAAAGGCTCAGAGCCTAAAGGGCTCTGGACAGGGGCCTAAAGGCTCAGAGCCTAAAGGGCTCTGGACAGGGGCCTAAAGGCTCAGAGCCTAAAGGGCTCTGGACAGGGGCCTAAAGGCTCTGGACAGGGGCCTAAAGGCTCAGAGCCTAAAGGGCTCTGGACAGGGGCCTAAAGGCTCAGAGCCTAAAGGGCTCTGGACAGGGGCCTAAAGGCTCAGAGCCTAAAGGGCTCTGGACAGGGGCCTAAAGGCTCAGAGCCTAAAGGGCTCTGGACAGGGGCCTAAAGCCTCTGGACAGGGGCCTATGACATTCTTCACCAATGATAATGTCTGTGCCTTGGACATAGAAAAAGTGTTTTTTCCTTTCATCTTTCCAGTTCGACAGGTGAGAGCAGGAAACATAACCTATCGCACTATTTTTAATTATTTCAAACTCAAGACAAAAGCGATCAGGGCTTAAAAAGGGGGAGGGGTCAACTTCCTACATCCTGTTTAGTCCAGGACATTCAGACGCCGAGGAGAAGACAGCTAGAACAACACAGGAAATTATTTTATAGTGAAATATTTTTACACTTGAGATGAAAGTCTTCCATCAATTTAAAATCCAGTTATATCAGTTTTTTTTTTTTTTTTTTTTTTTTTTTTTAAATTGGACATCGGCATCATGGCCATCTCCAGAAACATACATGTAATCTGACATTGAGCTGTTGCTACGTGACCACATCCAACCAACAGGAAGTCACATCCAACCAACAGGAAGTCACGTCAAACAAACAGGAAGTCGCTGTTTGGATCAATTGGATCAGGCAGAAGCATCTGCACCTGGAGGACGTCATAAATACTGCCATCGTGTGCTGCTCACAAGAGAGACATGACCCGGAGGGGACGGGAGAGACATGACCCGGAGGGGACGGGAGAGGGACGGGGTCTTCATTGTGGTTCTGCTCTGCTCTGGTAAAGGGACCGAGCCACACTGGGAGGCCCAATCATAAGGCGAGGATGGGAGGAGTGACGGGCCGAGCAGCCAACCAGATCGGAGCAGGAAAAAGTGCACAACCCCACGGTAACTATGGCAACACACAATACTAAATCAAAAGGTTTGACACTGTAGAGCAGAGCGGGAGGAAGGAGATATAAAGGACCCTCCTCGTTAGTGTGCAGTTCAACATAAAGAGCGGACGGGCTGATGGAGGTTGTGCTGCGCGCGCTTTGCAGCCGCGACGCCGTTGCCGTGGTTACACTCAGTACTCCCAGAAGGTGGCGGTTTCCAGGTCGTCGGCGTTGGCTTTGAGTACGCCGGCGTGGTCGCCGCGGAGATACTTGTTGTCAGGGACGTGACGGATGGCCAGCTTGTTGTAGTCACAAAACTCAAAGAGGAAGTCGACGGGCGTGTCACTGCTGCTCACCACCGACTGTTCGCTCCCCACCATCCAGTATTTACCTGTGGAGTCTGAACACACGGAGGAGGAGGTGGAGGAGGTGGAGGAGGTGGAGGTGAAGGAGGTGGTGAAGGAGGAGGAGGTGGAGGTGAAGGAGGAGGAGGTGGAGGTGAAGGAGGAGGAGGTGGAGGTGAAGGAGGAGGAGGAGGTGGAGGTGAAGGAGGAGGAGGAGGTGGAGGTGAAGGAGGAGGAGGTGGAGGTGAAGGAGGTGGTGAAGGAGGAGGAGGTGGAGGTGAAGGAGGAGGAGGTGGAGGTGAAGGAGGAGGAGGTGGAGGAGGTGGAGGAGGTGGAGGTGAAGGAGGTGGTGAAGGAGGAGGAGGTGGAGGTGAAGGAGGAGGAGGTGGAGGTGAAGGAGGAGGAGGTGGAGGTGAAGGAGGAGGAGGAGGTGGAGGTGAAGGAGGAGGAGGAGGTGGAGGTGAAGGAGGAGGAGGTGGAGGTGAAGGAGGTGGTGAAGGAGGAGGAGGTGGAGGAGGTGGAGGTGGAGGAGGTGGAGGTGAAGGAGGAGGAGGTGGAGGAGGTGAAGGAGGAGGTGAAGGAGGAGGAGGAGGAGGTGAAGGAGGTGGAGGTGGAGGAGGTGGAGGTGGAGGAGGAGGAGGTGGAGGTGAAGGAGGTGGTGAAGGAGGAGGAGGAGGAGGTGAAGGAGGAGGAGGTGGAGGTGGAGATGGCTACTTCATTAAAACACTTTAAACTGTCCAAAATACAAGGATTATGACATAGAATCCAAAGTTAAAGGAGACATTATACGCTCTTTCTCCAGGTGTTGAACTAATAGAAGTAGATTTAGTTCAAACTGCACAACTCTGACATTTAACCACAGCAAGCAGCATTTTTGTCATTTTTGAAAAGTGACTTGTCATCTGTGCACATGGCTGATCATCTCCATGTGGTCACAGAGAGAGGAAAGTGTGGACACCATGTGGTCACAGAGAGGAGGAAGTGTGGACACCATGTGGTCACAGAGAGAGGAAAGTGTGGACACCATGTGGTCACAGAGAGAGGAAAGTGTGGACACCATGTGGTCACAGAGAGGAGGAAGTGTGGACACCATGTGGTCACAGAGGAGGAGGAAGTGTGGACACCATGTGGTCACAGAGGAGGAGGAAGTGTGGACACCATGTGGTCACAGAGGAGGAGGAAGTGTGGACACCATGTGGTCACAGAGGAGGAGGAAGTGTGGACACCATGTGGTCACAGAGAGGAGGAAGTGTGGACACCATGTGGTCACAGAGAGAGGAAAGTGTGGACACCATGTGGTCACAGAGAGGAGGAAGTGTGGACACCATGTGGTCACAGAGAGAGGAAAGTGTGGACACCATGTGGTCACAGAGAGAGGAAAGTGTGGACACCATGTGGTCACAGAGGGGAGGAAGTGTGGACACCATGTGGTCACAGAGAGGAGGAAGTGTGGACACCATGTGGTCACAGAGGGGAGGAAGTGTGGACACCATGTGGTCACAGAGGGGAGGAAGTGTGGACACCATATGGTCACAGAGAGGAGGAAGTGTGGACACCATGTGGTCACAGAGAGAGGAAAGTGTGGACACCATGTGGTCACAGAGGGGAGGAAGTGTGGACACCATGTGGTCACAGAGAGAGGAAAGTGTGGACACCATGTGGTCACAGAGAGGAGGAAGTGTGGACACCATGTGGTCACAGAGAGGAGGAAGTGTGGACACCATGTGGTCACAGAGAGGAAAGTGTGGACACCATGTGGTCACAGAGAGGAAAGTGTGGACACCATGTGGTCACAGAGAGGAGGAAGTGTGGACACCATATGGTCACAGAGAGGAGGAAGTGTGGACACCATGTGGTCACAGAGGGGAGGAAGTGTGGACACCATGTGGTCACAGAGGGGAGGAAGTGTGGACACCATGTGGTCACAGAGGAGGAGGAAGTGTGGACACCATGTGGTCACAGAGAGGAGGAAGTGTGGACACCATGTGGTCACAGAGGGGAGGAAGTGTGGACACCATGTGGTCACAGAGGGGAGGAAGTGTGGACACCATGTGGTCACAGAGAGGAGGAAGTGTGGACACAATGTGGTCAGAGAGGAGGAAGTGTGGACACCATGTGGTCACAGAGAGGAGGAAGTGTGGACACCATGTGGTCACAGAGAGAGGAAAGTGTGGACACCATGTGGTCACAGAGGAGGAGGAAGTGTGGACACCATGTGGTCACAGAGAGGAGGAAGTGTGGACACCATGTGGTCACAGAGAGGAAAGTGTGGACACCATGTGGTCACAGAGAGGAGGAAGTGTGGACACCATGTGGTCACAGAGAGGAGGAAGTGTGGACACCATGTGGTCACAGAGAGAGGAAAGTGTGGACACCATGTGGTCACAGAGAGAGGAAAGTGTGGACACCATGTGGTCACAGAGGAGGAAGTGTGGACACCATGTGGTCACAGAGGGGAGGAAGTGTGGACACCATGTGGTCACAGAGGGGAGGAAGTGTGGACACCATGTGGTCACAGAGGGAAGGAAGTGTGGACACCATGTGGTCACAGAGAGGAGGAAGTGTGGACACCATGTGGTCACAGAGAGGAGGAAGTGTGGACACCATGTGGTCACAGAGAGGAGGAAGTGTGGACACCATGTGGTCACAGAGAGGAGGAAGTGTGGACACCATGTGGTCACAGAGAGGAGGAAGTGTGGACACCATGTGGTTACAGAGAGGAGGAAGTGTGGACACCATGTGGTCACAGAGAGGAGGAAGTGTGGACACCATGTGGTCACAGAGAGGAGGAAGTGTGGACACCATGTGGTCACAGAGAGGAGGAAGTGTGGACACCATGTGGTCACAGAGAGGAGGAAGTGTGGACACCATGTGGTCACAGAGAGGAGGAAGTGTGGACACCATGTGGTTACAGAGGGGAGGAAGTGTGGTGACCTTGCAGGCTGTAGGCTCCATCTTTGAACTCCAGGGTGAAGTAGTCGTAGGTCGAGCGGTTGGAGTCCAGCGTTCCTGTCACTTTCCTGCAGCCGATGAAGCCGTGCTCGCCGCGCAGCACGATGATCGGGCGGTTGATCAGCTTCATGATGAACTCTTCACTCGGACCTGAAGAACCACCACACGTCACAGTTAGTTACACTGCATTACACCGTATTATATTATACTGTATGACACTGTATGTATCACACTGCATTACACTGTATTACACTACAGTGTACTAATACAGTGTACTAATACAGTGTACTAATACAGTAATAATACAGTGTACTAATACAGTAATAATACAGTGTACTAATACAGTGTACTAATACAGTGTACTAATACAGTAATAATACAGTGTACTAATACAGTGTACTAATAGTGTACTAATACAGTGTACTAATACAGTGTACTAATACAGTAATAATACAGTGTACTAATACAGTGTACTAATACAGTGTACTAATACAGTAATAATACAGTGTACTAATACAGTGTACTAATAGTGTACTAATACAGTGTAATAATACAGTACTAATACAGTGTACTAATAGTGTACTAATAGTGTACTAATAGTGTACTAATAGTGTACTAATAGTGTACTAATAGTGTACTAATACAGTGTACTAATAGTGTACTAATACAGTACTAATACTGTACTAATAGTGTACTAATACAGTGTACTAATACAGTGTACTAATACAGTGTACTAATACAGTGTACTAATACAGTGTACTAATACAGTGTAATAATACAGTGTACTAATACAGTGTACTAATACAGTGTACTAATACAGTGTACTAATACAGTGTACTAATACAGTGTAATAATACAGTGTACTAATACAGTGTACTAATACAGTGTAATACAGTATTACACTGGAGTACCACATCGTGTCGGCTGTGGAGCGATCTTAAACATCAGTGAGAACATTTTAACTATTGAAAGCGTTTGTCTCTAAAGTCCCACTTCTTTAGTTTGTACATATTTAAATCGACAGCCTCAGTCTGGACAAAGAGGACTTTAATGTGAAATACAATGACAGGAATGGGACAAAAACCTGAGTGTACCATCTACAATCACCATTTGTAATAGATTTGCAGTGTTATCGTGCGCTCCACAAACCTGCAGCGTCGATCGTGGCCGCCAGCTGACCGTTCTTCTTGGCCGCGACATATTTTCCGTTGGCGGCACGAAGAGTCAGCCTCTTCTCACGCCACTCGATGTCAAAGTAGCAATTAGCCGACCTGCCCAGACGGGGAAAGTGAAGGTGAGTGAGACACCTGTGGCGTAGGGCGGGGCTCGGGCGTCGACTGGAAGCATCATCGTAACAGCTGAGGATGAGCTTCACTGAGCAATGTTCATCAAATAGACTTTGAGTTTTCCTGTGTCTCTGTGGCGTCCAGAGGACATGAGGAGAGTCATCTCGTCTTTCTGCTGGAAGGACTTTGGGTTCGCCACATTTTCTGTCCATTCTGAGTAGAAATGATGGGAATGTGCAGGATATTGGCCCCGTCCAACTGCTCAATGTAAAGAAGCTACAACTATGACTTAAGTTACTCGAGCATGAAACATTGTCATTTGTAAAACAAGACGCACAGCAAAGACACTGTCTCCAACTGAAAAAGACAAAGACAAACTGTCTCCAACTGAAAAAGACAAAGACAAACTGTCTCCAACTGAAAAAGACAAAGACAAACTGTCTCCAACTGAAAAAGACAAACTGTCTCCAACTGAAGAAGACTAAGACAGTTGAACTGGTTTGACTACATAACGTTTCCCTGTATTTGCTTTATGGAAGAAAATCTGAAATCTGAAAAAAATATTGACCAAAACAAAAAAACATTCATTAAATGTTTTTTTAAACTCTTGGTTTAGAATTGACTCGAGTCTGATGAACCGTCATTATTACTGAAGTTTATCTGAATAAATGTATTTGTGCCTTTTGAACAGCATGAGAACCATTTGTGTTGCTAACGGCTAATTATTCAACCGCGGCTAAACTAAAAGCAAAATTCACTTAAGGGATGTGCTCAGGGGCAAAGGTCAAAAGTCACACACACACACACACACACACGGCTCACTTGGTGGAGGCGGTGCACTGCAGGCCCCCGTTGGCCATAAGGGTCCAGTATTTGCCTGCGGCGGTCCGGAAGGCGCACTTCCTGTTATCGCGGCAGATCTCCACCTGGAACACCTCCTGGTCGCCTTCTTCGTCCTGATTGGCCGACAGGTCCATCCCTGTGCAGGGCACAAAGTTAATGTTAAATTACACATGTGCGGGACGGGCTCATTATCCCCCCCTCCTCATCTGCACACAGGGGCCTGCGCTGCACACAGGGGCCCGCGCTGCACACAGGGGCCCGCGCTGCACACAGGGGCCCGCGCTGCACACAGGGGCCCACATGTCCAGACAGACCAGTAAAGATCAAAGGATTAACTGCTTAAGACAATCAAAAAACATACGGAGTCAAGAACCAACTGTTAATGCCATTTAACTATAGAAACGAGGACTGCAGTAGAAGCCGAGGTCAATGTGACAAATCCATGAAGCAACAGCAGACTGGGATCGACACATTTAAACTGTATTAAGAGGCTTGAAATGGACAGTTTGAGACATTTGTTGACTATGAATGAAATGACTTCTTCTCAATAAGAAAACACAGTAGTTGGATCTATTGTTTGGTCTGATGGTCCTGTTCCCCAGAGTTAAACTGTGATTTCCCTCCACTAAGGTCTGGTTCTTTAGCTCATTTACAATAAACAAATACTTCTCAATTTGACCTTATTCTAAAGTACCCCATGGTAATTGCTCACGTACCCCCTAAAGTCCCCTGAACCCCTGGCTTGGAAACTCAGGCTTAACCTTCATTGACAGAACGTTTAACATGGACGTTTATCATTCAAAACTCTCCTGTTCTTCTTGTAGCAGCGGCGACAATCGTATCGTCCCTGTTCCTCTCAGAGCGACACAATCACAGGTTTAAACCACTTCAATACAACAACAATGAACAATATCACATGACGTGTTTGCACAAGCCACTGCACATGTGCACGACGCCAGAGCAGCGCTCGTTAGCCTCCATCAACCCACTTCGAGCGCCACAGAAACAAACGACATGAATCACATGACTATAGCAGGCCACGCCCTTCATATAGACACACACTTAATATCACACAAAGCATCTATTGTATACGATGAGGTCAGTGTGGACCTATAGCCCCGGGTCCATGAGAAACACACATGGACTGTGTGTGGCAGTGTTGTGTCAATGTGTAATGTGTGTGTGGCAGTGTTGTGTCAATGTGTAATGTGTGTGACAGTGTTGTGTCAATGTGTAATGTGTGTGTGGCAGTGTTGTGTCAATGTGTAATGTGTGTGTGGCAGTGTTGTGTCAATGTGTAATGTGTGTGTGGCAGTGTTGTGTCAATGTGTAATGTGTGTGGCAGTGTTGTGTCAATGTGTAATGTGTGTGTGACAGTGTTGTGTCAATGTGTAATGTGTGTGTGGCAGTGTTGTGTCAATGTGTAATGTGTGTGTGGCAGTGTTGTGTCAATGTGTAATGTGTGTGGCAGTGTTGTGTCAATGTGTAATGTGTGTGTGGCAGTGTTGTGTCAATGTGTAATGTGTGTGTGGCAGTGTTGTGTCAATGTGTAATGTGTGTGACAGTGTTGTGTCAATGTGTAATGTGTGTGTGGCAGTGTTGTGTCAATGTGTAATGTGTGTGTGGCAGTGTTGTGTCAATGTGTAATGTGTGTGTGGCAGTGTTGTGTCAATGTGTAATGTGTGTGTGGCAGTGTTGTGTCAATGTGTAATGTGTGTGTGGCAGTGTTGTGTCAATGTGTAATGTGTGTGTGGCAGTGTTGTGTCAATGTGTAATGTGTGTGTGGCAGTGTTGTGTCAATGTGTAATGTGTGTGTGGCAGTGTTGTGTCAATGTGTAATGTGTGTGTGGCAGTGTTGTGTCAATGTGTAATGTGTGTGTGACAGTGTTGTGTCAATGTGTAATGTGTGTGTGGCAGTGTTGTGTCAATGTGTAATGTGTGTGTGGCAGTGTTGTGTCAATGTGTAATGTGTGTGTGGCAGTGTTGTGTCAATGTGTAATGTGTGTGGCAGTGTTGTGTCAATGTGTAATGTGTGTGTGGCAGTGTTGTGTCAATGTGTAATGTGTGTGGCAGTGTTGTGTCAATGTGTAATGTGTGTGTGGCAGTGTTGTGTCAATGTGTAATGTGTGTGACAGTGTTGTGTCAATGTGTAATGTGTGTGTGGCAGTGTTGTGTCAATGTGTAATGTGTGTGTGGCAGTGTTGTGTCAATGTGTAATGTGTGTGTGGCAGTGTTGTGTCAATGTGTAATGTGTGTGTGGCAGTGTTGTGTCAATGTGTAATGTGTGTGTGGCAGTGTTGTGTCAATGTGTAATGTGTGTGTGGCAGTGTTGTGTCAATGTGTAATGTGTGTGTGGCAGTGTTGTGTCAATGTGTAATGTGTGTGACAGTGTTGTGTCAATGTGTAATGTGTGTGTGGCAGTGTTGTGTCAATGTGTAATGTGTGTGTGGCAGTGTTGTGTCAATGTGTAATGTGTGTGTGGCAGTGTTGTGTCAATGTGTAATGTGTGTGGCAGTGTTGTGTCAATGTGTAATGTGTGTGTGACAGTGTTGTGTCAATGTGTAATGTGTGTGTGGCAGTGTTGTGTCAATGTGTAATGTGTGTGTGGCAGTGTTGTGTCAATGTGTAATGTGTGTGGCAGTGTTGTGTCAATGTGTAATGTGTGTGTGGCAGTGTTGTGTCAATGTGTAATGTGTGTGTGGCAGTGTTGTGTCAATGTGTAATGTGTGTGACAGTGTTGTGTCAATGTGTAATGTGTGTGTGGCAGTGTTGTGTCAATGTGTAATGTGTGTGTGGCAGTGTTGTGTCAATGTGTAATGTGTGTGTGGCAGTGTTGTGTCAATGTGTAATGTGTGTGTGGCAGTGTTGTGTCAATGTGTAATGTGTGTGTGGCAGTGTTGTGTCAATGTGTAATGTGTGTGTGGCAGTGTTGTGTCAATGTGTAATGTGTGTGTGGCAGTGTTGTGTCAATGTGTAATGTGTGTGTGGCAGTGTTGTGTCAATGTGTAATGTGTGTGTGGCAGTGTTGTGTCAATGTGTAATGTGTGTGTGACAGTGTTGTGTCAATGTGTAATGTGTGTGTGGCAGTGTTGTGTCAATGTGTAATGTGTGTGTGGCAGTGTTGTGTCAATGTGTAATGTGTGTGTGGCAGTGTTGTGTCAATGTGTAATGTGTGTGGCAGTGTTGTGTCAATGTGTAATGTGTGTGTGGCAGTGTTGTGTCAATGTGTAATGTGTGTGGCAGTGTTGTGTCAATGTGTAATGTGTGTGTGGCAGTGTTGTGTCAATGTGTAATGTGTGTGACAGTGTTGTGTCAATGTGTAATGTGTGTGTGGCAGTGTTGTGTCAATGTGTAATGTGTGTGTGGCAGTGTTGTGTCAATGTGTAATGTGTGTGTGGCAGTGTTGTGTCAATGTGTAATGTGTGTGTGGCAGTGTTGTGTCAATGTGTAATGTGTGTGTGGCAGTGTTGTGTCAATGTGTAATGTGTGTGTGGCAGTGTTGTGTCAATGTGTAATGTGTGTGGCAGTGTTGTGTCAATGTGTAATGTGTGTGTGGCAGTGTTGTGTCAATGTGTAATGTGTGTGACAGTGTTGTGTCAATGTGTAATGTGTGTGTGGCAGTGTTGTGTCAATGTGTAATGTGTGTGTGGCAGTGTTGTGTCAATGTGTAATGTGTGTGTGGCAGTGTTGTGTCAATGTGTAATGTGTGTGGCAGTGTTGTGTCAATGTGTAATGTGTGTGTGGCAGTGTTGTGTCAATGTGTAATGTGTGTGACAGTGTTGTGTCAATGTGTAATGTGTGTGTGGCAGTGTTGTGTCAATGTGTAATGTGTGTGTGGCAGTGTTGTGTCAATGTGTAATGTGTGTGTGGCAGTGTTGTGTCAATGTGTAATGTGTGTGTGGCAGTGTTGTGTCAATGTGTAATGTGTGTGTGGCAGTGTTGTGTCAATGTGTAATGTGTGTGTGGCAGTGTTGTGTCAATGTGTAATGTGTGTGTGGCAGTGTTGTGTCAATGTGTAATGTGTGTGTGGCAGTGTTGTGTCAATGTGTAATGTGTGTGTGGCAGTGTTGTGTCAATGTGTAATGTGTGTGTGGCAGTGTTGTGTCAATGTGTAATGTGTGTGTGACAGTGTTGTGTCAATGTGTAATGTGTGTGTGGCAGTGTTGTGTCAATGTGTAATGTGTGTGTGGCAGTGTTGTGTCAATGTGTAATGTGTGTGTGGCAGTGTTGTGTCAATGTGTAATGTGTGTGGCAGTGTTGTGTCAATGTGTAATGTGTGTGTGGCAGTGTTGTGTCAATGTGTAATGTGTGTGGCAGTGTTGTGTCAATGTGTAATGTGTGTGTGGCAGTGTTGTGTCAATGTGTAATGTGTGTGTGGCAGTGTTGTGTCAATGTGTAATGTGTGTGTGACAGTGTTGTGTCAATGTGTAATGTGTGTGTGGCAGTGTTGTGTCAATGTGTAATGTGTGTGTGGCAGTGTTGTGTCAATGTGTAATGTGTGTGTGGCAGTGTTGTGTCAATGTGTAATGTGTGTGTGGCAGTGTTGTGTCAATGTGTAATGTGTGTGACAGTGTTGTGTCAATGTGTAATGTGTGTGTGGCAGTGTTGTGTCAATGTGTAATGTGTGTGTGGCAGTGTTGTGTCAATGTGTAATGTGTGTGTGGCAGTGTTGTGTCAATGTGTAATGTGTGTGTGGCAGTGTTGTGTCAATGTGTAATGTGTGTGTGGCAGTGTTGTGTCAATGTGTAATGTGTGTGACAGTGTTGTGTCAATGTGTAATGTGTGTGTGGCAGTGTTGTGTCAATGTGTAATGTGTGTGTGGCAGTGTTGTGTCAATGTGTAATGTGTGTGTGGCAGTGTTGTGTCAATGTGTAATGTGTGTGTGGCAGTGTTGTGTCAATGTGTAATGTGTGTGTGGCAGTGTTGTGTCAATGTGTAATGTGTGTGACAGTGTTGTGTCAATGTGTAATGTGTGTGTGGCAGTGTTGTGTCAATGTGTAATGTGTGTGTGGCAGTGTTGTGTCAATGTGTAATGTGTGTGTGGCAGTGTTGTGTCAATGTGTAATGTGTGTGGCAGTGTTGTGTCAATGTGTAATGTGTGTGACAGTGTTGTGTCAATGTGTAATGTGTGTGTGGCAGTGTTGTGTCAATGTGTAATGTGTGTGTGGCAGTGTTGTGTCAATGTGTAATGTGTGTGTGGCAGTGTTGTGTCAATGTGTAATGTGTGTGTGGCAGTGTTGTGTCAATGTGTAATGTGTGTGTGACAGTGTTGTGTCAATGTGTAATGTGTGTGGCAGTGTTGTGTCAATGTGTAATGTGTGTGGCAGTGTTGTGTCAATGTGTAATGTGTGTGTGACAGTGTTGTGTCAATGTGTAATGTGTGTGTGGCAGTGTTGTGTCAATGTGTAATGTGTGTGGCAGTGTTGTGTCAATGTGTAGTGTGTGTGGCAGTGTTGTGTCAATGTGTAATGTGTGTGGCAGTGTTGTGTCAATGTGTAATGTGTGTGTGGCAGTGTTGTGTCAATGTGTAATGTGTGTGGCAGTGTTGTGTTAATGTGTAATGTGTGTGGCAGTGTTGTGTCAATGTGTAATGTGTGTGGCAGTGTTGTGTCAATGTGTAATGTGTGTGGCAGTGTTGTGTCAATGTGTAATGTGTGTGTGGCAGTGTTGTGTCAATGTGTAATGTGTGTGTGGCAGTGTTGTGTCAATGTGTAATGTGTGTGTGACAGTGTTGTGTCAATGTGTAATGTGTGTGTGACAGTGTTGTGTCAATGTGTAATGTGTGTGTGGCAGTGTTGTGTCAATGTGTAATGTGTGTGTGACAGTGTTGTGTCAATGTGTAATGTGTGTGTGACAGTGTTGTGTCAATGTGTAATGTGTGTGTGGCAGTGTTGTGTCAATGTGTAATGTGTGTGTGGCAGTGTTGTGTCAATGTGTAATGTGTGTGTGACAGTGTTGTGTCAATGTGTAATGTGTGTGTGACAGTGTTGTGTCAATGTGTAATGTGTGTGTGGCAGTGTTGTGTCAATGTGTAATGTGTGTGTGGCAGTGTTGTGTCAATGTGTAATGTGTGTGGCAGTGTTGTGTCAATGTGTAATGTGTGTGTGACAGTGTTGTGTCAATGTGTAATGTGTGTGTGGCAGTGTTGTGTCAATGTGTAATGTGTGTGTGGCAGTGTTGTGTCAATGTGTAATGTGTGTGTGGCAGTGTTGTGTCAATGTGTAATGTGTGTGTGGCAGTGTTGTGTCAATGTGTAATGTGTGTGTGGCAGTGTTGTGTCAATGTGTAATGTGTGTGTGGCAGTGTTGTGTCAATGTGTAATGTGTGTGTGGCAGTGTTGTGTCAATGTGTAGTGTGTGTGGCAGTGTTGTGTCAATGTGTAATGTGTGTGGCAGTGTTGTGTCAATGTGTAATGTGTGTGACAGTGTTGTGTCAATGTGTAATGTGTGTGTGGCAGTGTTGTGTCAATGTGTAATGTGTGTGTGACAGTGTTGTGTCAATGTGTAATGTGTGTGTGACAGTGTTGTGTCAATGTGTGTGTTGTGTAGATTTGTGTGTTGTGTAAATGTGTGTGTTGTGTAGATGTGTGTGTTGTGTAGATGTGTGTGCTGTGTAAATGTGTGTGTTGTGTAAATGTGTGTGTTGTGTAGATGTGTGTTGTGTAAATGTGTGTGTTGTGTAAATGTGTGTGTTGTGTAAATGTGTGTGTTGTGTAAATGTGTGTGTTGTGTAAATGTGTGTGCTGTGTAGATGTGTGTTGTGTAAATGTGTGTGTTGTGTAGATGTGTGTGTTGTCTAAATGTGTGTGCTGTGTAAATGTGTGTGTTGTGTAGATGTGTGTTGTGTAAATGTGTGTGTTGTGTAAATGTGTGTGTTGTGTAAATGTGTGTGTTGTGTAAATGTGTGTGTTGTGTAAATGTGTGTGCTGTGTAGATGTGTGTTGTGTAAATGTGTGTGTTGTGTAGATGTGTGTGTTGTCTAAATGTGTGTGCTGTGTAGATGTGTGTTGTGTAAATGTGTGTGTTGTGTAAATGTGTGTGCTGTGTAAATGTGTGTGCTGTGTAGATGTGTGTGTTGTGTAAATGTGTGTGCTGTGTAGATGTGTGTTGTGTAAATGTGTGTGTTGTGTAAATGTGTGTGTTGTGTAAATGTGTGTGTTGTGTAGATGTGTGCTGTGTAAATGTGTGTGCTGTGTAAATGTGTGTGTTGTGTAGATGTGTGCTGTGTAAATGTGTGTGTTGTGTAGATGTGTGTGTTGTGTAGATGTGTGTGTTGTGTAGATGTGTGTGTTGTGTAGATGTGTGTTGTGTAAATGTGTGTGTTGTGTAAATGTGTGTGTTGTGTAGATGTGTGTTGTGTAAATGTGTGTGTTGTGTAAATGTGTGTGTTGTGTAAATGTGTGTGTTGTGTAAATGTGTGTGTTGTGTAAATGTGTGTGTTGTGTAAATGTGTGTGTTGTGTAGATGTGTGTGCTGTGTAGATGTGTGTTGTGTAAATGTGTGTGCTGTGTAAATGTGTGTGCTGTGTAGATGTGTGTGCTGTGTAGATGTGTGTGCTGTGTAGATGTGTGTTGTGTAAATGTGTGTGTTGTGTAAATGTGTGTGCTGTGTAGATGTGTGTGCTGTGTAAATGTGTGTGTTGTGTAGATGTGTGTTGTGTAAATGTGTGTGTTGTGTAAATGTGTGTGTTGTGTAGATGTGTGTTGTGTAAATGTGTGTGTTGTGTAAATGTGTGTGTTGTGTAGATGTGTGTTGTGTAAATGTGTGTGTTGTGTAAATGTGTGTGTTGTGTAGATGTGTGTTGTGTAAATGTGTGTGTTGTGTAAATGTGTGTGTTGTGTAGATGTGTGTGCTGTGTAGATGTGTGTTGTGTAAATGTGTGTGTTGTGTAAATGTGTGTGTTGTGTAAATGTGTGTGTTGTGTAGATGTGTGTTGTGTAAATGTGTGTGTTGTGTAAATGTGTGTGTTGTGTAGATGTGTGTTGTGTAAATGTGTGTGTTGTGTAAATGTGTGTGTTGTGTAGATGTGTGTTGTGTAAATGTGTGTGTTGTGTAAATGTGTGTGTTGTGTAGATGTGTGTGCTGTGTAGATGTGTGTTGTGTAAATGTGTGTGTTGTGTAAATGTGTGTGTTGTGTAAATGTGTGTGTTGTGTAGATGTGTGTTGTGTAAATGTGTGTGTTGTGTAAATGTGTGTGTTGTGTAAATGTGTGTGTTGTGTAAATGTGTGTGTTGTGTAAATGTGTGTGTTGTGTAAATGTGTGTGTTGTGTAAATGTGTGTGTTGTGTAAATGTGTGTGTTGTGTAAATGTGTGTGTTGTGTAAATGTGTGTGTTGTGTAAATGTGTGTGTTGTGTAAATGTGTGTGTTGTGTAGATGTGTGCAGAGCCGGACACACACAGAGGATTCAGAATTAAAACTCATGTGTCCCTGACCCTTCCCCCAATGTTCCAGTTCTGTCCCATGTTTTGATTGTGATTCACTGAAAAGCAAAAAGTAC
The DNA here is from genome assembly GCF_026437365.1 of Eucyclogobius newberryi. Lineage (NCBI taxonomy): Eukaryota > Metazoa > Chordata > Actinopteri > Gobiiformes > Gobiidae > Eucyclogobius > Eucyclogobius newberryi. Next base: position 34,880,011 of record NW_027315757.1, on the reverse strand, counting down.
AAACAGATTCAAGTTTCTTACAGTGAGTTAGAGTGTGAAGAGTTTGTGCCTGATACAACGTCACGTTCTGAAGTGTAATACATCGTAGACACGGCAACACAACGAGCAGGATCATAATCCCAGTCGTCATGTTCGTCGCTCTTTTACTGAACCATAGCCTCATGACACTCGACAAATAAACGTTGTACTTCAATTGAATCCTGTCATTATATTGATTACACTAAATAAGTCGTGTCATGATGATTAATATATTGACTCATCGTTCAATAAAGGAGAATTTATTGAACTATGAATTATTTATTCAACCATCTACAGCTCAAATGTTATTGTAGTGCAAAGAAATATGCTACAAATGTGAATAAATCTGCCATTTATTTATCGATTGCAGCTCATTCTTTTTAACAGTATTGTACATTTAGAATCATTTTATTAGGTTAGAGTTAAGTTTACTGCATCAGTGTGAGAAATCAGTTTGAATATCATCGTTTATTGTCTTCTTTCCCAGCAGTACATCCACTTGTAACTGTATTCTTGTGTCTGTTATGGTCAGTGAGTGTTTGGCAGATGTTCCATGTTTAAAGACAAATGATCGGCGTCTTAGACCAGCAACAACCACTGATCACGGCAAATCAGTTTCATTTCAACTACACTGAGGTTAGTTGTAGATCACGTAGTGGTCGTTATTAAAGAGCTCTTTGTGAAGCTGGGAACGTTACATAAGTTTAAGTATTTGTAGAAGAAACAGACACTGCAGCTCTCCCACCGAGGCCACGCACACCAGATCGAGTTTCAGGGGGAAAATGCAGGATGAACACACACATGCAGATGTATAACTAATGGGAACCACATGGCGCAGGCAAGTAAAGGGGGCGGGGTCGTAGAGGGCGGGCAGAACGAGCTGCGAGCGAACAAGAGGGAGAGCGAGCGACACAGTAGCACAGTTTATCACTACTACATCACTACTACTACACTATCACTACTACTACACTATCACTACTACTACACTATCACTACTACTACACCATCACGCTACACCATCACACCACACCATCACGCCACACCATCACACCACACCATCACGCCACACCATCACGCCACACCATCACACCACACCATCACGCCACACCATCACGCCACACCATCACGCCACACCATCACGCCACACCACACCACCACACCATCACCATCACGCCACACCATCACGCCACACCATCACGCCACACCACACCACCACACCATCACGCCACACCATCACGCCACACCATCACGCCACACCATCACGCCACACCACACCACCACACCATCACGCCACACCATCACACCACACCACCACGCCACACCACCACACCATCACGCTACACCATCACACTACACCATCACACCACACCATCACACCACACCACACCATCACACCACACCATCACACCATCACACTACACCATCACACTACACCATCACACTACACCATCACACTACACCATCACACCACACCATCACACCACACCATCACACCATCACACTACACCATCACACTACACCATCACACTACACCATCACACTACACCATCACACTACACCATCATACGTAAACAATGTAATCGAGCAGATCAGCAGCAGTTCAACGCTGATAAAACACACGGAACCGCAACAGTCGAGAGGCAGAACGTCATAAAACACTTCATTGTCATCGTAAATGCAAGCGCTGCAACATTTGATCACATCTTTATAGCATCATCTGCACTGCTCTGTATGGAAAGTATCATTTAATACAGTCATAAAATGGAACAATGAAAACTAGTGCACGAGAGTGAGTCTGAGTCCTGTTCTTTAAACTGAATCAAGATCATTTAGAAGTATTTCTATTCTAAAGTGTAATGTACAGATCTGTGTCGAGGAATGACTGTTTCTGACCGGTTTGTTTATGTTTTCTGACCATTCCAAACTTGGAATAAACTATCAAAATAAAAAAAACAATTGAACTCATATTATTTCAAACACCATTAACTGTAGACTTCAGCATTACTTTATGTCAGAGCGATCGTCCCACATGGACCAAAGGGAAGTATTTGTACTAAAACTACAGCCTTTTTACACATGATTTATCATTTGAAGGTTGAATTGGTGGATTTAGGGCTGTAGTCCTTTAATCAGAGACAATTTTATTAATCAACCAATGATGAAAAAATCTAGACCAAAGCAGAGAGGAAAATAGAGTTTGTTTTGGGAGTGAACGGAATCAGGCTTTTCCCCTGAAGAAGTCTGTGTGTTCTTCAGCCTTTGGGTCGACTACAGTTCGTTTATCTATATATACACACAATATATATCTATATATACAATATACATCTATATACACATGTACACTCATCTTACAAGTCTATCAATGCAACATTACGTCTCATATTTGAATGAATTCTTCCAGGGAAAAGTATTTTGCAACTCTAGATTTCCCTGTGAGCCAGTTCCCTTGAACGCACTCGATGTTGTTGTTGTTGTTGTTGTTGTTGTTGTTGTTGTTGTTGTTGTTGTTGTTGTGCAATGGAATAAAAACACTATTGAGCACAAACAGGACGTGGATCAAACCGTGACCATGAGCTGGTGTTTATGCAAAGAAAGCAGCCTTCACCCACCAATGTGCCAACTAACGTACATAACCACATTTACCTTCCACCACAATAACATGCACCACCCAGGGCCACAGACATGCACCACCCAGGGCCGCTGACATGCACCACCCAGGGCCGCTGACATGCACCACCCAGGGCCGCTGACATGCACCACCCAGGGCCGCTGACATGCACCACCCAGGGCCGCTGACATGCACCACCCAGGGCCGCTGACATGCACCACCCAGGGCCGCTGACATGCACCACCCAGGGCCGCTGACATGCACCACCCAGGGCCGCTGACATGCACCACCCAGGGCCGCTGACATGCACCACCCAGGGCCACTGAGCCTCATTGTGCCCATTGAAAGCTCTTGGTTGGCCTTCTTGTGAATGGGATTGTTGGTTCTATTGTCTAAGGTGACTGGGCAGAGGGGGGGACCGGCTGGGGCCCAAATGAGGAGACAAGAACACAGCCTTTTGTTTGGATTCAAAGCACTCGCATCAGAGCATTTACAGTGACAGTAGCACACACTTGTTCTATGTGAAAACGGGGTCAGACAGAGAAGGAAATGTCACAAATCTTTGAACAAAAAAGAGAAAATCCATTTGGATTTGGATTGTGTGGAGGAAAATCTAAAAAGGGGACACACCCAGATGGATGAGACACACTGTGATAAAGAGCAGAGACGTTCCTTTGCAGCGCGGTTCTTCAGCTGGCGGAACCTGAAATTAAAACCCCATTTCATCGTGATACTTAACCCTATAGACTATACTTTACTTAAACCCCATCGCTAAAATGTGTGTGTACGAGTGTGGATGCAGAACACTTACAAACGGCTTTATAGTCTTAGTCACAGCAACGTTTTGTAGTTAAGAAGTACATTTTCAATCAAGTACATGAATAAAATGGTCTGTAAAGCCTTAACTGCAGCTTCATTTCCTATATTATTTATTCTGGCCATTTTGTGAGTTTGTAGAAAACACAAGTGGATCAATACTGAGCAGATTCTGTATTATAAGTGACCATATATTATACAGATCAAGACGTCTGCACTGCCAATGCAGCCTGATTAAAAGTGGATGTGTGTGTTTGACTAGAGCCATCACCAGCCACAGCCTGCAGGGATTATCACAGCAGCCACCGTCTCATTTCCTGCCATGGGAGAGGGCCACGGATCAGGGAGGGGTGTCGAGGGGGCGACGGAGGGAAGGGTGTCACAGCGGAACCACAGCCAAACATAACAGGGGGGCTGGGGCTCTGCCAGTTGTTCACCATTTTTCATTCAACACAGAAGATGTGATATTTTGTTGGAGGGAGAGTATTGTATGAGGTCATGGTTTTGTGGTGACCAGACGTCCCCATTTGCCCGGGACCGGGTGTCTCACGTCTCATGTCTCAGCAGATGTATCTAAAACCGCTGTTTCCTCCCAGTTTTATACAAGACGTGCTCCAGTTGTCCCCGTTATTAACCACTTATGATACTTTCCACCAGTAAAGAGGGAAAACTGTTTCTTTCAAAGCCAAAATGGAGCAAATCTGGCTTTAGAATAACCAGAACACAAAAAATGCACTCCAGGTTATAAACAGTGCCATGAGGTGTAAATGAGACGTGAATTGACTGAAATGTATTTAAAGTGCCTAAAGTGACAGGTCGGACGACTTATTGAACTAAAATGCAGTTCAGATAAATATATTTGGAATTTTGCTAAAAGAATCACATTTTTTAGTTTTATAATTTGACTTCCTGTTTGTAATTGCATCACATCAGACAGGACATGACCCCACTGTGCAAAATGTCATCTAATGTGACTTTATTTTGTTTACTTTAGAGGGTCAAAGGATGTTTCTTTGTGTCATTTTCTACAGATTTTTCATCGTTTTCTCCACAAATACCAACTCGATTGGTGTAAAACTTTCATTTCGATGTACAACAGGTACAAAACCTGTTAAAGGCACTTCAAACATGGGCCTTTTTTCAGTTTTATTTTTACCCTAGGAACCGGGTGTGTCCCGGTTTTCAATGTTGAAACTCTGGTCTCCCTATAATATAGTGGTCCTGAAATTCATGATGAACTTTGTTCATGACGAGATGTACACAGTATTTACAGAACAGGATGAAGTGATCAAACTTTAGCGAGGATGGATGCAATAAGTCTAAAGATGTGCCAGACCTTAATGTTTGCTGGTTTTATGAATTGTTCCTATTGGAAAAAGGAGTGTGTTCTTAGCAACCGTATATTACATCGTTTGTTGACCAGCTTGCCTAACTTTGAAATGACTAAATGACTTCTAGACAAGTGTGTCCCTTTATCCAGGTTTGGGACTGACACAAATGTAGGCCTATTCTGCCTCTGAACCTTCGAGGGTTTATTCATTAAATAACATTGTCTGTGGCTTTTAGGCAGCACTTCACGCATTCAAACCAAATCCCCCGGGAACACACATTCCCAGGTGCTTGGATTAGCATTAGCATTAGCACAGCATGATAGCACAGATAATTCACCATCACGTTATCTTCCTGAAATTCGACTCGGGGCAAAGAAAAACAAGCTTTCTCCAAACAATGAACAGCCAAACCAATGGATTCTCTGAGGAGTTCATTCAGTCCCTTCTGGAGGATAAGGCCCCAAGAGCTGTTGGCTATAGTGACCACTATAGTGGTCACTATAGTGGTCACAATAGTGGCGAACAGGATGTGGGTCATTAAGCCAACAAACCATCTCTATGCTCTTTGCAGTTTTAAAAAGGGCAGGACAAACTAGTTAAGAGGTCGTTGGACATCGGGATCACTGGACAGTAATGGTGTCTGTGCATCTGAGGCCAGTTAATGTGAGCGAGTGACCGCCGTGTGTGAGCAGAGTGTCGTTTGAACAGGAGGAACGTCTATCTCTCTATCTCTCTATATTGATGGGGTAGATAGTTTTATAGCTACCACTTTACTTTGTAGTAGTTGTTAAGTTGTAGACGTTGTCAGTTGTAACCCTGACCCAGTGGACAGTGTAAATACATGTACCAAAGATTCAGTAACTGTATTTCGGTGCCGTTATTCTGTCATCTGGTGGTATTCAGAAGACGGTTTCTCTTCTAAAATCAAAAGAACACATGGCTGAAGTCCAAATTGCGCTGCATTGCTGAGGAAGATGGAAAACACGGCTCTTGAGCCATTTTTCCATCTCGACTCGTTGGGGAAAAAAGAAGCATAACGAACAGTAAAACAAGTATAAAGCCGTTTAAATCCTATGTTGCTTTCCACTCACTGGTGGTAATGCAACTCCAGCTGAATGTATGTGACAGAACATATCACAATAGCAGTATTCTTCCTGACCTAAGATGCTTCTAACATCACAGCCCTCGTCCCAAATGAAAAGCTTGTGACCGGCTGGAAGCATTTTGGACTTGAGCTCAAATAATAACAAAGTCAAAGATTCAAAAAACAGCAGTACAAAGAGCCCATTGTGACCGGTCAGATCTTATTTTAATATCAAACTCAGGCAGACAAGAGATGAATCCATTAAGTTAGCGCTTTTGGACTGACCTAGTTGCAAATGTTGGTTCTCTAATGGACGCCAGGCAGACTTTGCCCTCCATGACCACTGTGATGACCACTGTGTATGGGAAGTATGTGCAGCTGTCGCCGGCAAAACATCTGGAGCCAGTTTGATTTCACTCCGAACGGTTGATCCACATCACAATCCTCCTGGGACTTGGCGGGCAAACGCGGTCATCCTCTTTGGGCATCGGTCCCGTTTATGTGGGTCAGGGCCTCAAAGTCTGTTTGTTCCCGTCACAAGCCAAATGCATGAGATCTGTCCACAACCCTTCATGTGCTGAGGTCATTGAAAAAGGCAGAATATAAAAAATGTAAAGCCCCAGTTGTTTAAGGTGAGTTACAAAATCAACTTAATTGTGGTATTAAAGCATCACTGACTCCAGCCGTTCCAGACGAGTCTTTGTTCTTGCCTGTTTTTTTATTATTAGGCCCGAGCGCCACAAGCTGGCGAGAGGCCTATTAGTCTCGTAAGGCCGTGCGAAGCACGGCTGCGAAAGTGCGCACGAAATCGAGCGCGAAGCGCTCGCCCACTTCCAAACACTCACTAACGCACTCCTCCACTCATGCACGCCCCGTGCATGCTAATTAGTTGTAGGAAAATGGAACATTACCGTTGTAAACGGGCGAAGCCCGTGCAAAAGTTTGCACTAAACGAGCACTTTACATTGGGATGACAACCGCTTCCCCACATAAAGCACTCATTTGCGCTAAGTAGCTCACGAATACGTTCCCCATCTCTTGCATGTTCCGTGCATATAAACATGTAATGCAAAAATTGAACATTATTACTGTATAGAGGGCCAAAAACACAAAGTGGGCGGAGCCCACTCAAAATTATCGAAAGTACCCGTCAGTGACCAGGGACCCACACCATGAGGTAGGAAAGCGCGAGCGCTTTCCGAAAATGTATAGTTTATGATATTTGAAAAATGGGAAACATTGTTTTCGCATCGGAATATTATTCTTTCTTCTTCTTCTTCTCGGGACCAACCCCCCCATTTTTCACCCAGTGAACATTGACGAAAAGTCACAAAAATGTTCACACCTCTAAAAATCGTGCCTCTCTACATTCTGGCTATTTCCCTTTTCTAAAATAAAAAAAATTCGCGCGTCAGCGCCCCCAAATGTACCAAAAATGCATTGAGGGATGGGAAATGACCCAAAAAAAATCTGATCGTAGAATCATGAAATTTGGCGCAGAGGTAGATGGTGACAAGAGAAGTAAAAAATATTATTACGGCAACGCCGTCCGCCCAACCAAATGTCGGCCATATTGCTTCAAAAATGGCTAAGCATGACTCGGGAGTTTTTCCAAACGTCGTACTTTTACAAACTCCTCCCAGGGCGTTGGTCCTAAAAAGCTGAAATTTGGTGAAAATGCTACTGAGGAGTGGGACATCAAAAGTTATCCAAATGACATTGATACCTGTCACGGTCTCTGAGCGGCGAAGCCGCAAACTGTAGCTAGAATTTCAGAAATCTCCCATATGTAAAATTTCTGCCGTTTGCGCAGATAAAGTCCGAATTGCGTCAAATTAGAATCAGTTGTTAAACTCTTTGCCCTAAACCTACTTGAAGTGAAATAAATTCATTTGGCGCCACAGCGCCCCCTACAGATTTTATATGGGGGTTAAATGTTTAGTTTTGCGAAATTATATGAAATTTGACACACAACTCAATTTTAGCATCCCCATCAAAAAAGTCAATAAGACCCATGTCATAATGGTTATGGCGTTGCCGTAACGATGACCGAAACCTTTCATGTTATTCCAATGGGGAAATCACCAGAACATGTTTACACTTTAGACTTTCACAAACTCCTCCCAGGGCGTCAGCCCTATTAACCTGAAATTTGGTGAGACTCATCTTCAGGGGTGGACCATCAAAAGTTATCCACATTTTTATTCAAAGAGTCACGGTGTCTGTGCGGCAAAGCCGCACATTTTGCCAAGAATTCAAAATAAAATAGCTTTTTGATGGTAAAACAAAGGGGAGAAGATGTGACAGCGTCACAGATTCAGCAGTAGGCGTAATAAAAGGACAATTGGGGTGCGTTAGCGCCCCCTCCTCTTGCGGCGTGGTGGCGGTGTGGCGGCGGCGTGGCGAGGGCCGATCATTGCCGCTTGCGGCTATATTTATTATTATTATTAGGCCCGAGCGCCACAAGCTGGCGAGAGGCCTATTAATCTCGTAAGGCCGTGCAAAGCACGGCTGCGAAAGTGCGCACATAGTGCGCATGAAATCGAGCACAAAGCGCTCGCCCACTTCCAAACACTCACTAACGCACTCCTCCACTCACGCACGCCCCGTGCATACTAATTAGTAGTAGGAAAATGGAACATTACCGTTGTAAACGGGCGAAGCCCGTGCAAAAGTGCGCACTAAACTTTGCGGTCGTCATCCCCTTATAAAGCACTCATTTGCGCTAAGTAGCTCACGAATACGTTCCCCATCTCTTGCATGTTCCGTGCATATAAGCATGTAATGCAAAAATTGAACATTATTACTGTTTAGAGGGCCAAAAACACAAAGTGGGCGGAGCCCACTCAAAATTAACGAAAGTACCCGTCAGTGACCAGGGACCCACACCATGAGGTAGGAAAGCGCGAGCGCTTTCCGAAAATGTATAGTTTATGATATTTGAAAAATTGGAAACATTGTTTTCGCATCGGACTATTATTCTTTCTTTTTTCTTTCTTCTCGGGACCAACCCCCCCATTTTTCACCCAGTGAACATTGACGAAAAGTCACAAAAATTTGCACACCTCTAAAAATCGTGCCTCTCTACATTCTGGCTATTTTCTTTTTCTAAAATAAAAAAATTTGCGCGTCAGCGCCCCCAAATGTACCAAAAATGCATTGAGAGATAGGAAATGACCCAAAAAAAATCTGATCGTAGAATCATGAAATTTGGCGCAGAGGTAGATGGTGACAAGAGAAGTAAAAAATATTATTACGGCAACGCCGTCCGCCCAACCAAATGTCGGCCATATTGCTTCAAAAATGGCTAAGCATGACTCGGGAGTTTTTCCAAACGTCGTACTTTTACAAACTCCTCCCAGGGCGTTGGCTCTAAAAAGCTGAAATTTGGTGAAAATGCTACTGAGGAGTGGGACATCAAAAGTTATTCAAATGACATTGACCCTGTCACGGTCTCTGAGCGGCGAAGCCGCAAACTGTAACAATAATTTCAAAAATCTCCCAAATTTAACATTTCTGCCGTTTGCGCAGATAAAGTCCGAATTGTGTCCGAGTTGTGAAATAAATTAATTTGGCGCCACAGCGCCCCCTACAGATTTCATATGGAGGTTAAATGTTTTAGTTTTGCGAAATTATATGACATTTGACACACTACTCAATTTTGTCATACCCATCAAAAAAGTCAATGAGACCCATGTCATAATTGTTATGGCGTTGCCGTAGCGATGACCAAAACCTCCCATGTTATTCCAATGGGGAAATCGCCAGAACATGTTTACACTTTAGACTTTCATGAACTCCTCTTAGGGCGTCAGCCCTATTAACCTAAAATTTGGTGAGACTCATCTTCAGGGGTGGACCATCAAAAGTTATCCACATTTTTATTCAAAGAGTCACGGTCATTTTGCCAAGAATTCAAAATAAAATTGCTTTTTGATGGTAAAACAAAGTGGAGAAGATGTGACAGCGTCACAGATTCAGCAGTAGATGTAATAAAAGGACAATTGGGGCGCGTTAGCGCCCCCTCCTCTTGCGGCGTGGCGAGGGCCAATCATTGCCGCTTGCGGCTATATTTATTATTATTAATTATTATTCATTTTGAACATTGATGAAAGTCACACATGGGGACATGGGTCACACATGGGGACATGGGTCACACATGGGTCACACTCGGGGACATGGGTCACACTCGGGGACATGGGTCACACTCGGGGACATGGGTCACACTCGGGGACATGGGTCACACTCGGGGACATGGGTCACACTCGGGGACATGGGTCACACTTTGTAGAACGCCCGTCCCAACAGTGCGACTAGTTCAAAGAAGAAAAAACATGAAACTCTTAATCTTTGGCCTAGGCTCATGAGACTTGGGACAGTGAGAGCTACATTTGACCTCTGATGAGTAAAACGCACCTGGAGCATCGCTCTATGATAAACAGGAAGTCAGCCATGTTGTATCCAAGTGGCGCCGCCATGCTTGACTGTTTTTTTCCCTGAAAATCGTACTTGTCCCAGGTTTTTGTCCGATCAAGCTCAAAACAACACTTTTTGCATCTAAAGACATTGAAATGTAATAAATATTCAAAAGAATGTTGATATTCTTTACGGTCTCTGCGTAACACGCCCTCAAAAAAGGCTTAATTTCCTGTTTTTTCAAGGACAAGTCAGGCCTAATGGAAATGATCTACGGAGCTCATATTTCACTCACTAATGTGTTTTTATGGTTTGATTGGAAATAATACCGTCTAATAAACTTACTCTATAGCGCCCCCTATCCATTGTGTGAAACTCAACATTGTCTGATTTGTTTGAAACTCATGGATTATATTCTCCTCCAGACGCCATGAAAATAGTGCATTACAGATATTGTGTATTTTCACAATTGGCCAGCAGGGGCGCAATGAATCCCTTCACTTCCTCTTCCGCTTTTATCTTGATGGAACATTTCCAGCATTAGCGGCGGGTCTCTGTTGCTAGGTGACGGAGATACAGGGAGAGGGGGGGTTTAAAGAATAAAGTCTAAAGAATAAAGTCTAAAGAATGCCGTGTCGGGGCAATCGCGATCGAAACACGGTCGCGCTGGTGGCGAGAGCCATCATCGCCGCGGCTTTAATTGAACGTTTTCTTTGAGATCAAAATCAGAGTTTCAAAGTAACGTTCTGAACAGCAGTTCAAGATGTAAACAAACCAAACACGTACAGCAGGTCTAGTCAATTTGTGGCCCGCGGGCCAGATCAGGCCCTCCAAACAGTCTGTTCTGGCCCGCATCTTCCAAATACTTTTATACACTTCAATTTTTTTCTTGTTTACTAGTTTAGTCTTAGTTTTGTCCTTGTTTAATTCTGTTTTAGACCTGGAATAGCCCTGGTTTAGCACTGGTTTGTAATATATAGTGTCATATGTTCTAGTAACATTGATGCAAAAAAAAACAATTTGACCTTATTTTTAGAGTTTGGTAGATATTGCATTGTTGTCATGATACAGCACAGTCACTTTAGCATGTAGCATATGTGCTTTTTGTTCCACCATTTTACAACTGCGGCACTGCCACTACGATTGAAACAAGAGCAGAGCTGAGAAGACAAATCATTTTCTGACACGTCAACAAAGGTCATGACAATACACTTCATCTGAGAAACATGGAACAGAATTGTAAAGAAACTGCCATAATTTCAAAACCAACACATTCTCTCTATATTGACCTCAAACTAATTATAGATTTGGAAGGAATCCATTTCATTCCCCATTTTATGACTAGCTCAGAGTCAGAACGGTCCAAAACAAACGTCGATTCAACGTCTCTTTCTATCACACATCCGCACTATTGGACGGGTGGCACTGCTGACAATGAGGCTCGGAGCGATGGTGGCGTGGTGGGGGAGGGGTGTGGGAGGGAGAGGAGGGGTGTGGGAGGGAGAGGAGGGGTGTGGGGGGAGAGGAGGGGTGTGGGAGGGAGAGGAGGGGGCATTGGATGGACATTTGATGAAATGATTGAAAGGGACGGAGAGAACAGGAAGAGATTCACACACCTCATCGTTAGTTCATAACCCAATCTCTGCGTTCACATTGATTTGGGACACGAGTTTTACACCTATTCATTACAGCACATATTACAGCACATATGGAATCACATATAGCAGCTTTAGCTTTATAGCAGCTTTAGAAATCAAATAAAAAACCTCTAAATATCATCAACACAATATGGCCATAGCGAGGACTGTATTATGGACACACTGTGCCTCTTGAGCTCCACATTAATTATACAACGCTGAAAGGAAACATGCCGGTTGGCATGGCAACAGGTCCTAGAATAATGATGATTCAGGCCCTTTCAGTCTGAGAACTGGTAGTTTGAATGGGGCCAAGTAAAAAGTAAAGAAAATCCCACTAAACAAGTCACCAATTAGTCAATCCTCTGGTCAGATGTGACGGCAGGACCGGCCTGAGCCGTTTTACATCTGAAAGACCACACGCGTGCTCATTAGTATGTGTTTACTCAGATTAATGCTGGGTTTTGTTGCACTGGTTGTGCCGTGTCATGTTTGTGGCTGAGTCAGACGATGAAAGGAACATTAAGTGTCAGAATGTTCCATTCTTTTGTTTGAAGGTGGTTCTGTGAGTGGGTTTGGCTTCCACACAGTTTAGACTACATTATTCACACAATGTTATACATGATGTTCTGAATGAACAGGTTTTCTTTACTTGGAAGAGCATTCTGGGTCTGAATATTCGAGGCCATTTGGATCTTTAATGACTCTGAGTGTGATGCATCTGGGCCAAGAGTGTCCTATAACTGACTCTCCTTGAGGGGCCAGAGCCACCGGGGGATGCTCCAACATACCATCACATGAACCCTTTCACTGCCACAGGCCTGACATGCCCCCACACCGGGCCTGGGCCCGCAGCGGGCCCCCACCACACCCACCTTGCCGGGTAGAGACGTTCCTCTCGTTGGCCGCCGTGAGGACGACTTGTGGATGGCTCTGCTCCAGGACGAACAGCTCGTCTTTGCCAACACGGCCACTCTTGCCGGACTTCATGGTTCCTGAGGGCCCGGAGGGGGCCAGGTACAGGCCGTTACAGTCCCTGAACGCCACCTTCCCGGAGCGGAACTCCAGCGTGTAGCCCGTGGTCTTGTCGGGGGTCGCCACCAGCGCGCCGTCGTTGCGCAGGAAGCGGTTGTCGGAGGTCTGCAGGTGGTACCGCTGGTCCCGGAACACCAGCGTGATCATGGAGTCCACGCCCCACGGCACGTCCCGGTCGATGGCGATCTCATCCACCTTGGAGCTCAGGTGCGCGTAGCGCTTACGCGTCAGGCTGAACATGTTGACCTGCGGGTGCATCGCGATGTGGACGCTCCACTTCTCCGCCACGGACACGGTCTGCGCGAAGCAGATGATGCGGTCCTCGGTGCCGCCCAGGTACCGGCTGAACTGTTCGGACTGCAGTGACCAGCGGCCGTCATCGTGCGCCGTGATGATGAAGCGGCAGTCGGGGCCCGGGGCCTCGCTGTCCCCGGTCACGTTGCCGTCTTTATCCGCCGCGATGTACCGGCCCAGGTGGGACTTGAGGCAGAAGACGTTGCTGTTGGCCTCGTCCCCGCTCTGCTCCAGGGTCCAGATCTGCTTCTTCTTCAAACTCGTGGCGGACGCGTTGATCTTGAAGCCGAACGTCTCCGCGGTCAGGTACTTGTTCCCGCAGTTGATGAGACCGAACTGGATCTGCAGCATGTCGCTGGTCCCGTTGGCCGAGCCGTTGGTTGTCATGGTGATGGTCCGGTCCGGTTGTGCACAGAGGATGCGGCTGGAGGCTGGGATGCGGCTCGCGTGCTTCTCTTTGTCTGAGCTGAGGCTGTGCGCGCGCGCCCCGGGTCCGCTCTGTGTGCGTGTGTCAGCAGCGCGAGCCCCGCGCGCGGCTGCAGCCTTTATACCATCAGTGACGTGGGGCTGGAGCCACGCCCCCTGAGCACCACTTTGACTTTTACATAAAACAGCAATAATGTTTCACCTGAAAGGATCAGGATCATTGCTAAAGCTGCAGGGAGATTCCTTGGAACAAAGGAGCTTGAATGGGCAGATATAGAAAACAGGCTAAAGGCGCTAAATGGGAGTCGGAGTGATGGGGGTCTGCTTGTGGGGAGTCAGGGTGATCAGAGTGACGAGATGGGGGTGGGGGTGGTCTCCTGTCCTTGTCCAGTCTCGTAGACGCACGGCTACCAAGCAGCGACATCAGTGGACATATTAAAGCCTATAGAATGAAGCCTAAAGAATAAAGCTGTGCGGTGGAAGCACCGAACGTCAAAGAAGGAGAGGAAGATGAAGAAGAGTCTCCCTGGAATAAAGCCGGTTGTTGTTGTTGTTGTTGTTGTCGTTTTATGGCGGTTGGCATCCAAGTGTTGCATTACCGCCAGACTTTATTCCTCAGACGTTTCGTAGTCCTCAGACTCTGAAACAACAACAACTATTCTAGTCACAAAGACATATCATGACCTCATGGGCTTTGTAACACCAAAGCAATGGAAGGAGTACTTTTACGGACTACGACAGTCTGAGGACTACGAAACGTCTGAGGAATAAAGTCTGGCGGTAATGCAACAATTGGATGCCAACCGCCATAAAACAACAACAACAACAACAACAACAACCTAAAAGTCCTGTTTGAATAAAGACGTGTTCATATGTACTAAAGTGCCTTTAGTTCAGACCCACATTGACAACTTTCCATTCCAAATGAGCAGCTGGTTTAATTTGACCTTTTTCTGGACTTTCAGTCACGCAGCGCTCCTCATTTATATTGTTTTCTATCAATAATGTTTGTTTGCCTCTGTAACTCTTTCACCTGTCACCGTTGAATCAAAAAGAACAAAGAACACGTTTCATTTCTCTGGAGGATCATTCAACTCTTCTGATTTAAAGTCGATAAAACCACACACATTGTAAGTTTTATTCCTAGCGAGCGATAAAGTGATAAGGTCCCTCCAAAACGCCCTTATCAGATGAACTCAGCATTCAAATCATGAGGCTCGTGCACAAAGCCTCGTTCATGTCACATCAGAGGCAGGAAAGGCCCCGCTCCACAAACAAAGGGGCCAAACACATCTCACTGGACTCTCCTCACAACATGGCAACTACATGGATCGTAACCTGTTGTGATCTGTGTCAGACGTGTAGCGTGTGTGAACGTGACATGACGACTGCAGACTTTGATTCATATGGTCAATATGCATTTTCATCAGTAAATCCTGTGGGTGAGTTGTGTTGGTGTGTGTGTTTGTGTTGGTGTGTGTGTTTGTGTTGGTGTTTGTGTTGGTGTTTGTGTTGGTGTGTGTGTTTGTGTTGGTGTGTGTGTTTGTGTTGGTGTGTGTGTTTGTGTTGGTGTGTGTGTTTGTGTTGGTGTGTGTGTTTGTGTTGGTGTGTGTGTTTGTGTGTGTGTTTGTGTTGTTGTTGGCGTTGGTGTTTGTGTTGGTGTTTGTGTTGGTGTGTGTGTTTGTGTTGGTGTGTGTGTTTGTGTTGGTGTTTGTGTTGGTGTGTGTGTTTGTGTTGGTGTTTGTGTTGGTGTGTGTGTTTGTGTTGGTGTGTGTGTTTGTGTTGGTGTGTGTGTTTGTGTTGGTGTGTGTGTTTGTGTTGGTGTGTGTGTTTGTGTTGGTGTGTGTGTTTGTGTTGGTGTTTGTGTTGGTGTTTGTGTTGGTGTGTGTGTTTGTGTTGGTGTGTGTGTTTGTGTTGGTGTGTGTGTTTGTGTTGGTGTGTGTGTTTGTGTTGGTGTGTGTGTTTGTGTTGGTGTGTGTGTTTGTGTTGGTGTTTGTGTTGGTGTTTGTGTTGGTGTGTGTGTTTGTGTTGGTGTGTGTGTTTGTGTTGGTGTGTGTGTTTGTGTTGGTGTTTGTGTTGGTGTTTGTGTTGGTGTGTGTGTTTGTGTTGGTGTGTGTGTTTGTGTTGGTGTGTGTGTTTGTGTTGGTGTGTGTGTTTGTGTTGGTGTGTGTGTTTGTGTTGGTGTGTGTGTTTGTGTGTGTGTTTGTGTTGTTGTTGGCGTTGGTGTTTGTGTTGGTGTTTGTGTTGGTGTGTGTGTTTGTGTTGGTGTGTGTGTTTGTGTGTGTGTTTGTGTTGGTGTTTGTGTTGGTGTTTGTGTTGGTGTGTGTGTTTGTGTTGGTGTTTGTGTTGGTGTTTGTGTTGGTGTTGGTGTGTGTGTTTGTGTGTGTGTTTGTGTTGGTGTGTGTGTTTGTGTTGGTGTGTGTGTTTGTGTTGGTGTGTGTGTTTGTGTTGGTGTTTGTGTTGGTGTTTGTGTTGGTGTGTGTGTTTGTGTTGGTGTGTGTGTTTGTGTTGGTGTGTGTGTTTGTGTTGGTGTGTGTGTTTGTGTTGGTGTTTGTGTTTGTGTTGGTGTTTGTGTTGGTGTGTGTGTTTGTGTTGGTGTGTGTGTTTGTGTTGGTGTTTGTGTTGGTGTTTGTGTTGGTGTGTGTGTTTGTGTTGGTGTGTGTGTTTGTGTTGGTGTGTGTGTTTGTGTTGGTGTTTGTGTTGGTGTTTGTGTTGGTGTGTGTGTTTGTGTTGGTGTGTGTGTTTGTGTTGGTGTGTGTGTTTGTGTTGGTGTGTGTGTTTGTGTTGGTGTGTGTGTTTGTGTGTGTGTTTGTGTTGTTGTTGGCGTTGGTGTTTGTGTTGGTGTTTGTGTTGGTGTGTGTGTTTGTGTTGGTGTGTGTGTTTGTGTGTGTGTTTGTGTTGGTGTTTGTGTTGGTGTTTGTGTTGGTGTGTGTGTTTGTGTTGGTGTTTGTGTTGGTGTTTGTGTTGGTGTTGGTGTGTGTGTTTGTGTGTGTGTTTGTGTTGGTGTGTGTGTTTGTGTTGGTGTGTGTGTTTGTGTTGGTGTGTGTGTTTGTGTTGGTGTTTGTGTTTGTGTTGGTGTTTGTGTTGGTGTGTGTGTTTGTGTTGGTGTGTGTGTTTGTGTTGGTGTGTGTGTTTGTGTTGGTGTGTGTGTTTGTGTTGGTGTGTGTGTTTGTGTTGGTGTGTGTGTTTGTGTGTGTGTTTGTGTTGGTGTTTGTGTTGGTGTGTGTGTTTGTGTTGGTGTTTGTGTTGGTGTTTGTGTTGGTGTTGGTGTGTGTGTTTGTGTGTGTGTTTGTGTTGCCGTTGGTGTTGGTGTTTGTGTTGGCGTTGGTGTTTGTGTTGGTGTTGCCGTTGGTGTTTGTGTTGGCGTTGGTGTGTGTGTTTGTGTTGGTGTTTGTGTTGGTGTTGGTGTTGCCGTTGGTGTTGGTGTGTGTGTTTGTGTTGGTGTGTGTGTTTGTGTGTGTGTTTGTGTTGGCGTTGGTGTTTGTGTTGGTGTTGCCGTTGGTGTTGGTGTTTGTGTTGGCGTTGGTGTGTGTGTTTGTGTTGGTGTGTGTGTTTGTGTTGGTGTTTGTGTTGGTGTGTGTGTTTGTGTTGGTGTTTGTGTTGGTGTGTGTGTTTGTGTTGGTGTTGCCGTTGGTGTTGGTGTTTGTGTTTGTGTTGGTGTGTGTGTTTGTGTTGGTGTGTGTGTTTGTGTGTGTGTTTGTGTTGGTGTGTGTGTTTGTGTTGGTGTGTGTGTTTGTGTTTGTGTTGGTGTTGGCGTTGGTGTTTGTGTTGGTGTGTGTGTTTGTGTTGCTGTGTGTGTTTGTGTTGGTGTTGGCGTTGGTGTTGGTGTGTGTGTTTGTGTTGGTGTTGGTGTGTGTGTTTGTGTTGCTGTGTGTGTTTGTGTTGGCGTTGGTGTTGGTGTGTGTGTTGGTGTTGGTGTGTGTGTTTGTGTTGGTGTTGGTGTTGGCGTTGGTGTGTGTGTTGGTGTTGGTGTGTGTGTTGGTGTGTGTGTTGGTGTGTGTGTTGGTGTGTGTGTTGGCGTTTGTGTTGGTGTTGGCGTTGGTGTGTGTGTTGGTGTTGGTGTGTGTGTTGGTGTGTGTGTTGGTGTGTGTGTTGGCGTTTGTGTTGGCGTTGGCGTTGGTGTTTGTGTTGGTGTGTGTGTTTGTGTTGCTGTGTGTGTTTGTGTTGGTGTTGGCGTTGGTGTTGGTGTGTGTGTTTGTGTTGGTGTTGGTGTGTGTGTTTGTGTTGCTGTGTGTGTTTGTGTTGGTGTTGGCGTTGGTGTTGGTGTGTGTGTTGGTGTTGGTGTGTGTGTTTGTGTTGGTGTTGGTGTTGGCGTTGGTGTGTGTGTTGGTGTTGGTGTGTGTGTTGGTGTGTGTGTTGGTGTGTGTGTTGGTGTGTGTGTTGGCGTTTGTGTTGGTGTTGGTGTGTGTGTTGGTGTTGGTGTGTGTGTTGGTGTGTGTGTTGGTGTGTGTGTTGGTGTGTGTGTTGGCGTTTGTGTTGGTGTTGGTGTGTGTGTTGGTGTTGGTGTGTGTGTTGGTGTTGGCGTTGGTGTGTGTGTTGGTGTTGGTGTGTGTGTTGGTGTGTGTGTTGGTGTGTGTGTTGGCGTTTGTGTTGGTGTTGGCGTTGGTGTGTGTGTTGGTGTTGGTGTGTGTGTTGGTGTGTGTGTTGGTGTGTGTGTTGGCGTTTGTGTTGGCGTTGGCGTTGGTGTTGTGGTGTCTCCTGCACGCCACGCTGTGTTGTAGAGGCAGTGCTGCTGTAATCTGCTCTGAAACGGTCTAATCTAATGTGTTTCAGTAGAAGATCTCCTATAAATAAATAAAAAACTCTCATAGACAAATAAATAAATAAATAAATAAATAAATACCATTGCATGTGATCCCGACAGTAATTGCACATGAATATGTGTCACGACAGCACATGGATTGCACATGAATTTCACAGTAATTGCACATGAATTGCACATGAATTCCAACAGCAATTGCACATATGACAGAATTGCACATCAGTATTAGGTTAGGTCAGTATTGTGAGTGTTCAGTACTAACAGTTTTTGTTATAAAGTCTGACAGCAGCAGGAAGGAAAGACCTACGGAACCTTTCCTTCACACATCGAGGGTGGATCAGTCTCTCACTGAAGCTGCTCTCCAGAGCGGAGAGAGTGTCCTGCAGGGGGCGACACTCATGGTCCAGCATAGATGTGAATCTAGCCAGGACCCTCCTGTCCCCCACCTCCTGCACCGAGTCCAGAGCACAGCCCAGGACGGAGCTGGACTTCTTGATGACTCTGTCCAGCCTCTTCCTCTCCCTCTCTGTGATGCTGCTGCTCCAGCAGGCCACACCTACAGGAGGGCTGATGCCACCACAGAGTCAGAGAAGGTCTTCAGGAGTGGCCCTGTCACTCCAAAAGACCTGAGTCTCCTCAGGAGGTAGAGCCGACTCTGGCTCTTCCTGTACAGTGCGTCCGTGTTATGAGTCCAGTCCAGTTTGTGGTTCAGATGAACACCCAGGTACTTGTATGAGTCACTCTCTCAATGTCCCGTCCCTGGATGTTCACTGGTGAGGGGGCAGTGGGGTGGCGTACTCCGCATCATCGTCGTCCGTGATGAGTCCGATGATGGCAGAGTCATCAGAGAACTTCTGCAGGACACAGCTGTCCGTGTCGTGTCTGAAGTCTGCAGTGTAAAGGGTGAAAAGAAAGGGTGCGAGGACAGTGCCCTGGGGCGCCCCCACACTGCAGGTCCGAGTGTCAGACACACAGTCCCGGGCTCTCACAAACTGGGGTCGGTCTGTGAGGTAGTCCAGGATCCACTCTGCCAGGTCATACTCCACACCAGCCGTCTCCAGCTTGTCCCTCAGGAGCAGCGGCTGATGGTGTTGAAGGCGCTGGAAAGATCAAAGAACAGAATCCTCACAGAGCTGCCAGGCTTTTCCAGGTGAGAGAGAGAGCGGTGCAGCAGGGAGATGACGGTGTCCTCCACTCTGATGCCAGACCGATATGCAAACTGCAGCGGGTCCATGGCTGAGCTCACGGTGGAGCAGAGGTGGTCCAGGACCAGCCGCTCCAGTGTCTTCATCAGGTGGGAAGTGAGAGCCACTGGCCTGAAGCTGTTGAGGTCTTTGGGGCGCAGTGTCTTAGGCACAGGTACCAGACAGGAGGTCTTCCAGACCTGTGGTACCACCCTCAGCTTCAGGCTCATGTTGAAGACATGCTCCATAACTCCACACAGTTCATCTGCGCAGGACTTAAGGAGCCTGGGGCTGATGCCATCAGGTCCTGCTGCCTTCCTCACTTTAATCCTCTTCAGCTCACTCCTCACCTGTGCTGCTGTGACATGATTTAACAATGATTTAAATCATTCACCCACTGTAGATCCCAATCGGTCTGGGCAGGGGGGATTTTGAAGCCCAAGATGGTTTTCAGGCTCCTCCACACTCCCTGAATGTTCTTCTGCTGCAGCTGCTCCTCCATCCTCCTCTTGTAGCCGGCCTCAGCCTGCCTGATCTTCCTCCTCAGCTCCTCCTTGTTCCCTGACCTGAAGGCTCTCTTCTTCTCCTTCAGCAGAGCCTTCAGTTCACGGTTATTATCTTGTGTGAGCTTCAATAAGAAGGTCAGAACACAAATGTAAATAGTCTGGTTATTGTTTTAACAAGTCGAACATTCGAATGGTTCAATTTTGACAGTTTATTATTTGGTCTGTGCAATCGATGGAATCATAATAAGAGTTATTTCTGTCGATGAAAGACTTGTTTTTAGTCTTTGTCGTGAAGATGTGTTTAGTAAAAACATGTGGTTTGTAGAGTTCAGACTTTTGGAGGAAGAAATTTACTATTATTTTGTCAGTGGCGATGGTGAAAGCTCTGTGTAGTTTATGTATAGTTTATGTGTAGTTTATGTGTAGTTTATGTGTAGTTTATGTATAGTTTATGTGTAGTTTATGTGTAGTTTATGTGTAGTTTATGTATAGTTTATATATAGTTTATGTGTAGTTTATGTGTAGTTTATGTGTAGTTTATGTGTAGTTTATGTATAGTTTATGTGTAGTTTATATATAGTTTATATATAGTTTATGTGTAGTTTGTGTAATTTATGTGTAGTTTATGTGTAGTTTATATATAGTTTATGTGTAGTTTATGTGTCGTTTATATATAGTTTATGTGTAGTTTGTGTGTAGTTTATATATAGTTTATGTGTAGTTTATATATGTTTGTGTAGTTTATATATAGTTTGTGTAGTTTGTGTAATTTATGTGTAGTTTATGTGTAGTTTATGTGTAGTTTATGTGTAGTTTATGTGTAGTTTGTGTAGTTTATGTGTAGTTTATATATGTTTATGTGTAGTTTATATATATGTCGGTGTAATCCCTCATTCGTCCAGGCGTGTTCCATAGTAGAAAAAGCTTCAGTTGTAGTCATCTGGACTCAGTTTGAAAAAGTAGACGTTTCGCAGGACAAAAGGGAAACTGAACAGAGAAGGAAGGGTGTTTCTATCCCTTATGTGTCTGGCCTGTCGGAAAAACTGCAGAGAATTTTTAGACAACACGAAGTCCCTGTTTATTTTAAACCAGGAAACACTTTAAGACAAAAACTGGTTCACCCTAAGGACAAATTGCCGACTCAAAAACAGAGCAATGTAGTTTATTCGATCCAATGCAGTGAAGAAAGCTGTAAAGAACGTTACATAGGTGAGACAAAACAGCCTCTACACAAGAGGCTCTATCAGCACAGAAGAAATACTAGTTCAGGACCTCAGAGTGCCGTGCATCTCCATCTTGAAGCCTCTAATCACTCGTTTGAAGACGGTGAGGTGAAGGTTTTAAGCAGGGAGAAAAGATGGTTTGAAAGAGGAGTCAAGGAAGCTATTTTTGTTAAAAAAGAAAGACCTTCTTTAAACAGAAATGGAGGGCTTAGGTTTAATCTTCCTGTTATCTATAATGGGTTACTGAACCCCTGGAAAGGTAAAGGACCAGGGAATTCAGATGCTAATCAGGTCCTCAGGGTGGTTGAGCCAGGGTCTCACAAAGACAAAGAGGACTCTAATAGCCCATTAAGATTCTGAATAGGCTCGGTAGATACAAGGGGGAGTTTCTGTTGAAACCAACAACTCTTTCTACTTCAGGAAGGCTCCGCCCAATGGGCGGGTCTTACCACAGAACAGTATTAATATCGGAGTTCTCGATCTAAATTCTTTTATTGACAATGACTCTTGGATGAGAGTCGAAACGTCTATTTTTTGCAAACTGAGTCCAGATGAAACAACTGAAGCTTTTTCTACTATAGTTTATATATAGTTTATGTGTAGTTTGTGTAGTTTATGTGTAGTTTATGTGTAGTTTATGTGTAGTTTGTGTAGTTTATGTGTAGTTTATATATGTTTATGTGTAGTTTATATATAGTTTATGTGTATTTTACATATGTTTATGTGTAGTTTATGTGTAGTTTATGGTCATGAAAGTGACACTGAAAGACTTTTTGATTTAGTTCTTGAATAGAACAAATAAAACAAAAAAGTGGGTGCACAAGAAGATCGTGGGTTCGATTCCCGGGCCAGACCAACATCACATGACCTCGTCTGGGTGGAGTCTGGGTGGAGTCTGGGTGGAGTCTGCATGTTCTCCCTGTGTTACCGTGGGTTCTCTCCGGCTCCTCCCACCGTCCAATCACATGATGTGTGAGGTCAGAGTGTCTCTAAATTGTCCCTAGTGAGAGTGATGGTGTCTGTAATGTCCATGTCTCTGTGTTGAACCTGCGACGAGTTGGCCACTGTCCAGGATGTGCCCCGCCTAAGGCCCAAAGTCACTGGGATCATGACCCCTGACGGGAACAAGCGGGAGACAATGAATGAATGAATGAGGCCCAAATAAATGTTTCGCCATATTTTCCCAGCTCTTGTTCCAGGACGTTTCATTCTTCATTTTCTGAGCAGGAGATGACAGGTCAAACACAAGTCCAGCACATCACCGTCTGAAATATACAAAACAAAGCGCCACTGCCCCACACTGCATTCTTTAGTCTTTATTCTTTAGTCTTTATTCTTTAGACTTTATTCTTTAGACTTTATTCTTTAAACCCCCTCCTCCCTGTATCTCCGTCTAGCAACCTAGACCCGCCGCTAACGCTGATGCTAACGCTAATGCTAAGATCACGGCACGAGAGGAAATAGTCAAAGTAAAAAGAGAGAATTTAAAAGTTCTCATGTTTTCACTCATCGTCAGGACAAAAAAATGGCGCAAAAGTTGATCGCGGCAGAAAGTTCCGAACGTGAAGCAAAACTGTAACTTTAGACTTCAGACTCACCATAAAGTCGTCTCAAATGTATCACTTCAAATGCTTTGCACAGCAGAACTATCTAATTATACAAACCAGTCATTTTCCTCGGCCTCAAATGCATCAGTTACAGTAAAAGTCTGTCTTAAGTGAAGCTTCTGCTGATGCAAAGGTTGTGATAAAGTTGATGAAGCCACCGAATGATCAAAACGAGCTTCCAACTGTGTCCAACATGTGAATCTCCAGTTTGTCCTTTGACTATTGACGACTGTTTGTCACGCTAAAGGTGGTGTTTACATGACATCACAACATGCTAAGGGCGGGTCAGATTGTTGCACATTATCACCACATGACCCCAGTATTACCAACGTTACACTGGATTCCAGTCTCTCACAGACATTGAGATTTGACAATGACATCATTTCTAAATGATGTCATTGCTCCACAAATGGCAGCGGTCCAAAGTATCTGTTGGACCTGCTGACTCTTTATGGGCCCCTGAGATCAGCTGGTCCTGGTCTCCTGGTGGTGCCTGAAGTTCAAATCAAACACGATGAAGCCTCTTTTCTCGTTTTATGCCAGCTCTACATTTGACCCAGCTCTACATTTGACCCAGATCTACATTTGACCTTTAGCTCATGTGCATCTCCTGCTTTCACTCTGACCCTGAAAGAGACAAGATTAACAGTCATGTGTATTGTCTCCACTGTCCTATATTATAGTCCAAAAGACGGGTAGTGGGGGGGGCGGGGGTGTCCATCTTTGTTCCCTTCAGCTTTGAGGCAGTTACCATGGAAACGGGGCCGTGGACAGCTCTGGCAAAGGGCGAGAAGCGGCGCATGCGACCGACACGCTGACACACTGACACACAAGAGTCCACTGCGGCACTGCGTCAGGACACACAAAGATGGACCAATGGGAGCCCGTCTCCATCACACACCTCTGAGCTCCGACCAATCACGGCTCACGCTCAGGTCTACTTCACATTGTCCACCAATCAGAGAGCAGAATGACGCTACAGCCGACCAGCGGCATCTCCACACTGGGCTGCAGCCTCCATGAAGTGAACTGGGATCAGAGAGTTCAGATGGAGGAACTGTGGAGAGTTCCTTATTGCAGTGTTAATGCTGCAAATGGAATAAATCATGAAATAGGCTGAAAAAAGATGGATTCAGTCAAAGGAAAAGGGAGGATGGGAGTAAATGTTAAAGAGGAAGGAGAGTGTGAGCGGTGAGAATGGATGTGACAGTTACACAATAGAGACACCGGTAGTAGAACATTATCCTCTGTGTTCGATGAAGGAGAATGAACTGGAAACACAACATTTATAGTCTTCATATTAGAGCTCATAGGAGCGTGTGAGAGGCCTGGATACATGTTCAAAGCATTTCTGGCCCTGACTGAACAAAATCGATTCATGCTTTTTATACGTTCTCTGCACATTCACATTCCGTTATTGCACTAAACCAGTGGTTCCCATAGTCACCCACGCCTTCAAACCTTTGATGAATAGTTCCAATATTCAGGCCAAATGGTAAGTCTAGTTGTAATATTATTTGTAATATTTATTTTTGACTGAAATTCAATTATTCTGCTCTTCTTGTACTTTCCACAACTCTAGATTTTTGCCATAGTTTAAATCGAGTTATTTTATCCTCAGACACGACGCTGGCGTCTGTGGGAGCTGCAGACGCCATTTTGTATCAAATTCTAAGCTTTAGTTAAAGTAGATGTGCCTCACATGTAAAGATCCAAATAATACCACATCACCACAGTTTAAGAACCACTGAACCAAGAGTAAATGGAAAATAAAGAGTTCTAATGCTTCAATTTTGAGTACACTTTGTTTTTAAGATCATTTCTTAATATAATGTAGCCTGTTGTTTTGTATTTGACTTTTAATAACTATTTCCTCCTTCTATAGGTCAAAATGTGTTTTCAACATTTACATTTCTCTGACACGTCTCTGAACCAGATCATGTCTTTTTTCATATCTTCTTCTTCTTCTTGATCCACCTCTATCAGCCCTGTGATAAATCTGTCCCAGTCCCAATATTATGATATATATATGATGTGTGTCAGCATGTGTCCACGGCCATCGCCCTGTGTCCCGTGACGGTCACGCTGTGGTCAGACGGTCAGATGATGTGGCAGGTAGAGGCCAGAACACATTAGTCTTGGTTTGGTGCCGCCCGGGCCTCAGTGGCTCCTGGACGTGACAGATGCTCCACTATTGATGATATTGATCAGAAGAATGGCTGCACATGTCAGGGACGTTTTCACGCTCGTTAGGGTCGTATTTCTTTGACTCGCACGTTAGTCCTTGATTTCCACTGAAGCACTTACAATAGTTTACTACTACTTCAAATACTGTTAATAGTGTTGTTGCAACTTCCACACTGCAATTAAGTGCTTTTTATGACACAGTTATGTTATTGCCTCAACAACTGTCACGACAAAGTATCTCACATAAGTACGTATTAGTAACAGCAGCTTACCTCTACAAGTATGCTATACACTTGTATGGTATATAGTTGTATGGTATATACTTGTATGGTATATATGGTATATACTTGTATGGTATATATGGTATATACTTGTATGGTATATATGGTATACACTTGTATGGTATATATGGTATACACTTGTATATGTGGTATATACTTGTATGGTATATATGGTATATACTTGTATATGTGGTATATACTTGTATGGTATATATGGTATATACTTGTATGGTATATATGGTATATACTTGTATATATGGTATATACTTGTATGGTATATATGGTATATACTTGTATGGTATATATGGTATACACTTGTATATGTGGTATATACTTGTATGGTATATATGGTATATACTTGTATATGTGGTATATACTTGTATGGTATATATGGTATACACTTGTATAGTATACACTTGTATGGTATATACTTGTATGGTATATATGGTATATACTTGTATGGTATATATGGTATACACTTGTATAGTATACACTTGTATGGTATATACTTGTATGGTATATATGGTATACACTTGTATGGTATATATGGTATACACTTGTATAGTATACACTTGTATGGTATATACTTGTATGGTATATATGGTATATACTTGTATGGTATATATGGTATACACTTGTATGGTATACACTTGTATGGTATATATGGTATACACTTGTATGGTATATACTTGTATGATATATATGGTATATACTTGTATATATGGTATATACTTGTATGGTATATATGGTATACACTTGTATGGTATATACTTGTATGATATATATGGTATATACTTGTATATATGGTATATACTTGTATGGTATATATGGTATACACTTGTATGGTATATACTTGCATGGTATATATGGTATATACTTGTATGGTATATATGGTATACACTTGTATGGTATATACTTGTATGGTATATATGGTATACACTTGTATGGTATACACTTGTATGGTATATACTTGTATGGTATATATGGTATATACTTGTATGGTATATATGGTATATACTTGTATGGTATATATGGTATACACTTGTATGGTATATATGGTATACACTTGTATGGTATACACTTGTATGGTATACACTTGTATGGTATATATGGTATATACTTGTATGGTATATATGGTATACACTTGTATGGTATACACTTGTATGGTATATATGGTATACACTTGTATGGTATATACTTGTATGATATATATGGTATACACTTGTATGGTATATACTTGTATGATATATATGGTATATACTTGTATATATGGTATACACTTGTATGGTATATATGGTATACACTTGTATGGTATATATGGTATACACTTGTATGGTATATACTTGTATGATATATATGGTATATACTTGTATATATGGTATACACTTGTATGGTATATATGGTATATACTTGTATGGTATATATGGTATACACTTGTATGGTATATATGGTATACACTTGTATGGTATACACTTGTATGGTATATATGGTATATACTTGTATGGTATACACTTGTATGGTATACACTTGTATGGTATATATGGTATACACTTGTATGGTATATATGGTATACACTTGTATGATATATATGGTATATACTTGTATATATGGTATATACTTGTATGGTATATATGGTATACACTTGTATGGTATATACTTGTATGATATATATGGTATATACTTGTATATATGGTATACACTTGTATGGTATATATGGTATACACTTGTATGGTATATATGGTATACACTTGTATGGTATATATGGTATACACTTGTATGGTATACACTTGTATGGTATATATGGTATATACTTGTATGGTATACACTTGTATGGTATACACTTGTATGGTATATATGGTATACACTTGTATGGTATATATGGTATACACTTGTATGGTATACACTTGTATGGTATACACTTGTATGGTATATATGGTATACACTTGTATGGTATATATGGTATATACTTCATTCACACATTAGGTGCTGGGCTCTGGTTCTCGCAGACAGAGGAATCACTTCGTTTGCTGTTTTCTTGCTCAATGTTTGAAGACTTCACAAGAGAATTCCTTTATGTGAGAAACACTTGTGCCTCTGACAAAGCTCTTCATTTAGGGCTGAGGATGAAGGTGTTTCATTGGGAGGTTTCCACATGTTTGTAATTGTTTCTCCTGAAGTGAGTGCACTGCAATACTAAAGGGTTATACTTTTATTTAAACAATATATAGATTTACGCTTTGTGTAATCCTCGTTCCAGAGTCTATAAGTGACAAAAGCTTTATGTTGACGATATTAAACTATTTCAACATCTGTTTCTTTGCACAAATGTACTTATTTTTCTTATTTTAGTGTTAATACCAGATTTTGTGTTTAATGTTTTGTCCTTACAATTATATGAACTTAAATTATATGAACTTAAATTATATGAACTTAAATGTTGCATCAAGAGAGTTACTTTTCCAGTTACTTTTCCCGGGGCCACTACTTAGTACTTCTACTGCTTCTCCACAGTAGAATATAAATTCCACGTGTCATATCGTCTGTGGCGTTCCCTCGGCAGCAGAGGATGTGCTGTGTGTCCAGAGGAATGTTGGGTCATGCTGCTCCCCTCTCGGGCCTCCTCCTCGGGCTCCTCAGGCTTCCTCGCCTCCTCGGGCCTCCTCCTCGGGCTCCTCAGGCTTCCTCGCCTCCTCGGGCCTCCTCCTCGGGCTCCTCAGGCTTCCTCGCCTCCTCGGGCCTCCTCCTCGGGCTCCTCAGGCTTCCTCGCCTCCTCGGGCCTCCTCCTCGGGCTCCTCAGGCTTCCTCGCCTCCTCGGGCCTCCTCCTCGGGCTCCTCAGGCTTCCTCGCCTCCTCGGGCCTCCTCCTCGGGCTCCTCAGGCTTCCTCGCCTCCTCGGGCCTCCTCCTCGGGCCTCTTCGGGGGCCTCCTCGGGCCTCCTCGGTCTCTTCGGGGGCCTCCTCGGGCCTCCTCCTCGGGGGCCTCCTCGGGCCTCCCCTGACCTCCTCTCCACTGCACAAAGAGCTGGAGGTGATGCCACAGGGACAAGCCACTCTCTTCATTCTCCCACTTGGCCCTGGGATCAAAGGTCATCCATGTGTGTGTCGTGGGGGCCTTTCACTCGCTTATTG
>NW_027315757.1:34836469-34843969 GCF_026437365.1 Eucyclogobius newberryi | reverse complement strand
TAAAGAGATAATGCTCTTCTGGGAGGCTCTGCTACCTGCTTGTCTCTATGGAGATGTAATGTTCCATAATGGCCCTTTAACCTTATTTATGACACGAGCAGGTGACGATCCAAACTGGAGAGGCTGTTGTATACTTCATGTTTCTTTCTATTTTTACCCAATAAAACACCTGCGATTGAATAATGGAAGAAGGATGTTCAAACTGTGACCGATCCATGGAGAGAGTTACATCGTGCACCTGAAGTTCTTTGATTTGTCGATACATGTGAGGCTCAGATTGCTGGAGGTTGTGGACGGCACATTCACACAACTGTAACTTACACACAACTTATTTCTCGTAATGTGACCCGTTTTACACCGGGCCGCGCTTCCTCAGCACATTTAAAAACACACATTTATTTGCTCCGCACGGATGGAACATGTACCATCACGAGTTTAAAATGACCTTTTCAACCAGTCGTCCTGAATTATTCAGTCCAAAAGCAGGACCCCGTTTCCAAATCTGGAGAAAGTGCACATGCTGTTCAATTATTCACGCACACTTTGAGTCATTTCTGTATCAAATCTTATCCTGCTTTAGCTCTGATATGATACATGGAATCTATTATGTATCACGCTGGTGGTTACGCGAGGCAGTGAAACGGGCTCGAGGAGAAAATGGGACGACATTCTTTTAAGAGCGCCTAAGAGCTGGTGATTGCTAGTGTTGCCAAAGAAACAGGAATAACACGAGGGGAGTTGGCATGCAGCTCACTGAGTCACTAAGATCGAGATCTGGAGAGTGCCCCTGAGCTTCTTCACTCCAGTCCTTATATAACTGCTTACACTTATCGGCTTAAGAACTCACCATCCACGATATCTACTGTATATCTGTAAAACATGCAGCAATGTCCGGCACTTAAAGCTTCACTGTGTCACTTTTACTATGCCGCCTGCTTGTCATAAGGAGATTCTTCATGCAGAATGTTCCCAACACTATTACATTATCTTGCATTTATTTCATTACAGTTGTTTTTTATTGCTCAAAAATAGCTTGAAAAGTTACGTGTTGCACTTTAGTGTTATTTTGTTGATGTTATATCTGGTTTTGTGTCACTAAACTTCCCTGATTGAGAAAGAGTCAGCGCTGTGAGACGTGCAACATGCCGACGTCTCCATAAAAGGAAATGCCTTTAAATACCTGTCCCTCTCGACCAATCAAAGAGCAGACAGTCCCATACCTGTACAAGCTTGCTGTCGACTTCCTCGAGGTAAAAGGTTGCCTAAAAAGGTTGTGTGCGAGTCTCAGGTTAGATCAAGTTACGCAACTGTGTATTTAACATATAGTTTGAGTGTTATGCAAGGAACTGACCTAGATTCAGGATGTTGGGAATCCCAGTGGAACACATGAACATACAGCACAACCAAACGTCTCCATGTGTCTCCATGTGTCTGCATACGTCTCCATATGTCTCCATGTGTCTCCATGTGTCTGCATACCTCTCCATATGTCTCCATACGTCTCCATATGTCTCCATACGTCTCCATGTGTCTCCATGTGTCTCCATGTGTCTGCATACCTCTCCATATGTCTCCATATGTCTCCATATGTCTCCATACGTCTCCATGTGTCTCCATACGTCTCCATGTGTCTCCATACGTCTCCATATGTCTCCATACGTCTCCATATGTCTCCATACGTCTCCATATGTCTCCATACGTCTCCATATGTCTCCATACGTCTCCATATGTCTGCATACGTCTCCATATGTCTCCATACGTCTCCATGTGTCTCCATACGTCTCCATGTGTCTCCATACGTCTCCATATGTCTCCATACGTCTCCATATGTCTCCATACGTCTCCATATGTCTGCATACGTCTCCATATGTCTCCATACGTCTCCATATGTCTCCATACGTCTCCATATGTCTCCATACGTCTCCATATGTCTCCATATGTCTCCATACGTCTCCATGTGTCTCCATACGTCTCCATGTGTCTCCATACGTCTCCATATGTCTCCATACGTCTCCATGTGTCTCCATACGTCTCCATATGTCTCCATACGTCTCCATGTGTCTCCATACGTCTCCATATGTCTCCATACGTCTCCATATGTCTCCATACGTCTCCATACGTCTCCATACGTCTCCATATGTCTCCATACGTCTCCATGTGTCTCCATACGTCTCCATGTGTCTCCATACGTCTCCATATGTCTCCATACGTCTCCATATGTCTCCATACGTCTCCATACGTCTCCATACGTCTCCATACGTCTCCATACGTCTCCATACGTCTCCATGTGTCTCCATACGTCTCCATGTGTCTCCATACGTCTCCATGTGTCTCCATACGTCTCCATATGTCTCCATACGTCTCCATGTGTCTCCATACGTCTCCATATGTCTCCATACGTCTCCATATGTCTCCATACGTCTCCATGTGTCTCCATACGTCTCCATATGTCTCCATACGTCTCCATGTGTCTCCATACGTCTCCATATGTCTCCATACGTCTCCATATGTCTGCATACGTCTCCATACGTCTCCATATGTCTCCATACGTCTCCATATGTCTCCATACGTCTCCATATGTCTGCACACGTCTCCATGTGTCTCCATACGTCTCCATATGTCTGCATACGTCTCCATATGTCTCCATACGTCTCCATATGTCTCCATACGTCTCCATATGTCTGCACACGTCTCCATGTGTCTCCATACGTCTCCATATGTCTCCATACGTCTCCATGTGTCTCCATACGTCTCCATATGTCTCCATACGTCTCCATGTGTCTCCATACGTCTCCATGTGTCTCCATACGTCTCCATATGTCTCCATACGTCTCCATATGTCTCCATGTGTCTCCATACGTCTCCATATGTCTCCATACGTCTCCATATGTCTCCATGTGTCTCCATACGTCTCCATATGTCTCCATATGTCTCCATACGTCTCCATATGTCTCCATATGTCTCCATATGTCTCCATGTGTCTCCATGTGTCTCCATACGTCTCCATATGTCTCCATATGTCTCCATATGTCTCCATACGTCTCCATATGTCTGCATACGTCTCCATGTGTCTCCATACGTCTCCATATGTCTCCATACGTCTCCATATGTCTCCATGTGTCTCCATACGTCTCCATGTGTCTCCATACGTCTCCATGTGTCTCCATACGTCTCCATATGTCTCCATACGTCTCCATATGTCTCCATACGTCTCCATATGTCTCCATACGTCTCCATATGTCTCCATACGTCTGTGTTCTGCATGTGCTGCACAAGGCTCGCTTCATGTTGAAAAAAAGAGGTTCCTGGTGACGTCTCATGACAGGAGGCAGTGTGAGGTGTTGTGTGGGGGCCACGGGTTCTACTGGTCACGACTGGTTAATGCAAAGTTAAACTGAAAGCAATGAATTATCGAGCTATTCTGTTGCAATGCTAGCAATCTGTAGCTATGTCGCTATAAAATGATGATACTCAAGTTGAAGAAAAATAAAGCCGCAACAAGTCAATCGATTAATCGCGACTAATCGATGATTGAAATGATCGTCGACTAATCGTGAACTCCGCTTTTCACTGGATCCAAAACATGAGCTGAGAAAACGACTGAAATTGAGCTGTAATTCCTCAAACGGCCTCAAACACTTCAGCTTCATCTGCGTCAAAGTGACATTCTTACGTTGCATTTGCGTTCTAAACAACTAAACGATTAATCGAACAATAGTACCGTAATATATATAGAAATACCACCAGAAACATAGAGAAACGATAGCGTGGCCAGTGTTTGACACGAAGGGCTGGTTAAATGGAGGTTGGGCTTGTGCAGACACTTGAGTCTTTGGGGTCAAGGTTTCAGACAACAATAACGCTCGACTTTAGGCACGTTCCCATTGGCTCCGGGGCCCTGAGCGCGTTTCCTCGGAGCGCCTTGGCACAGTGTGTTCTCGTGCACTATGATGGAGTGAGCGTAAGGGGAGGCCACTGCTGTGCTGCTGACTCAGGAGTGGCACCGCTCTGAGGACGGGAGTGAAGACACGTGAGAAACTGTTTCCTCATGTTTCACATGTTTCACTCACTGTTTCACAACACAATCATTTAAATAAACAAAGTATTCATGAATCCTGCAGAACTCGTTGTAGTACGTTGTGGTAATAGTTGTGCTTGTAGTAGCACAAGTGTGAATGAAGAATAGCAACGGCAATATTGAGAGAAATGTGTGATTGAATTTGAAACTTTGTCGAAGCAGTGGTGGTATTAATACTGTGATTGTAGTAGCAATAGCTCATGTTATTCAATGTCATACTTACTTACAGGCAATATCTCTATGTACGTATGTTAATCCATCTTTATTTAGTGCATTATTTTTAACCAACAACACGTCAGATTTATATCAGGTCGACTTCCTTCCTCTACTTCCACATTTAAACATTATTACGAAACTTTCATTCAACTGTTGAATGGCAAAACACACCCGCACGCCTTGAAAAACCTGATTTGTTCAGCTGCCGGGACATTGCCCGCACGTCCTGGTCTCAGCACCTCGACACCCTGTGACCGCCCCGGCTCCCAGCGCACTGGGAGGGTCCCGGCCTGTACCTGCCGCTGTTTGCCTTATATGGTGCTGTGGGCACTCACACAGAGGAAATCTTGGTTTGTTTTGTGTGTGCGGCGGAAAAAAAGAGTGACAAAGTTGCGGTTCCGGCTGCTGTGGGAGGTGGCGCGGCGCAGCCAGGAAGTCGTGTGGATTTCATCTCCGTTTGTGCTGTTTAGGCTCTAAAAGTAGATGGGAAATATGATCAACGGCCAAAGAAAAGGGGCAAATCTAGTCAACTTAGAATGGACCAAAGTCATTGAACATCTTTACAAAGGTTTTGTCATATCAGTCTCTTAAGAGCGAGTCATTTTTCTGAGAAGGAAACTCCTCCTCTGCAGTTTCCAGTCAGTGAAACACACAGAGAAGTGAAACTCACCATCTAAAGTGATTTGAAAAGACAAAAGAAGCATTTCGATAAAGTTTTGGAGGTTTTCAGGGAACTAGAGAAAAAACAAATCATTAAGAAATAATGTGGTGAAGGTAAATGAAGGTATCCAGCCCTAGTTATAGTAGGTGTGGTGGAGACATAGTAGTAGTAGTAGTAGTAGTAGTAGTAGTAATAGTAGTAGTAGTAGTAGAAACAGCAGCAGTATGAGTTTTATTCATCTTGAAGAGTAAATAAAGTGCTAAATCCAAATAGACACAGACACTGTACAATGACAGGCCCGGAGGGTGAAGCTGATTTCCTTGAGATGTCGTCCCATGTGAGTAGCATTCCTCAGATTGTTGTCATGTGACCAACATAAAGATCTCCTTTTATGGACGCTAGCGTTAACAACGGGGTGTGGCTTTAACTAATACACACCCTAAGTTGATGATTACTCACAAATTAAAAGTGCAGCACAAATATCCCTGCTGTACATCACATTCAAGTGCAAACAATACAACCACAGGCAGGGATTTAGTTTGCAATACAAGAATTAGATGGAGTTTATGCATGCGTTTTTGTTTTTTAGTCAACATGAAAGAAATATGATCTAAAAAGCAGTCAAATTGAATAGATTTCCCTCAAGCTCAAATGTATTATCTCTTCTTTTTCTTTTCATCATAAGATTGCAAGGCTTTGTATCAAACGGTTTAACAGGCGATTCCATGTTTAATAAGATTAGATGTAGCGTCAAACCCAAACTACTGTGTTCATAATCGTAAATGTCGACCATTAAGCGATGTATTCTACTGAACGGGCAGAAAGTGGACGATTTAATCAACATTGTGCATTTAACAACATTGTGCAAATGAGAATCTAATGCCATGGTGGGTCAGAATGGAATCATAACTCTGCCTCCAGAGTCTGTGACAGCGTCAGCTGCACTAACTCACACACAACACACCAGAGGCTCAACAACAGCTCCACATCTCACCACGTATTTGCTTGGTGGACTTTGACCGACCCTTGGGCTGAACACCTAAGCTCAAATGTGGCTGCCATGTGTGCTTAAGGGGCTTCACATCCACTGACTGACCGAGCGGCATCAACCACTGACTGACCGAGCAGCATCAACCACTGACTGACCGAGCGGCATCAACCACTGACTGACCGAGCGGCATCAACCACTGACTGACCGAGCGGCATCAACCACTGACTGACCGAGCGGCATCAACCACTGACTGACCGAGCGGCATCAACCACTGACTGACCGAGCGGCATCAACCACTGACTGACCGAGCGGCATCAACCACTGACTGACCGAGCGGCATCAACCACTGACTGACCGAGCGGCATCAACCACTGACTGACCGAGCGGCATCAACCACTGACTGACCGAGCGGCATCAACCACTGACTGACCGAGCGGCATCAACCACTGACTGACCGAGCGGCATCAACCACTGACTGACCGAGCGGCATCAACCACTGACTGACCGAGCGGCATCAACCACTGACTGACCGAGCGGCATCAACCACTGACTGACCGAGCGGCATCAACCACTGACTGACCGAGCGGCATCAACCACTGACTGACCGAGCGGCATCAACCACTGACTGACCGAGCGGCATCAACCACTGACTGACCGAGCGGCATCAACCACTGACTGACCGAGCGGCATCAACCACTGACTGACCGAGCGGCATCAACCACTGACTGACCGAGCGGCATCAACCACTGACTGACCGAGCGGCATCAACCACTGACTGACCGAGCGGCATCAACCACTGACTGACCGAGCGGCATCAACCACTGACTGACCGAGCGGCATCAACCACTGACTGACCGAGCGGCATCAACCACTGACTGACCGAGCGGCATCAACCACTGACTGACCGAGCGGCATCAACCACTGACTGACCGAGCGGCATCAACCACTGACTGACCGAGCGGCATCAACCACTGACTGACCGAGCGGCATCAACCACTGACTGACCGAGCGGCATCAACCACTGACTGACCGAGCGGCATCAACCACTGACTGACCGAGCGGCATCAACCACTGACTGACCGAGCGGCATCAACCACTGACTGACCGAGCGGCATCAACCACTGACTGACCGAGCGGCATCAACCACTGACTGACCGAGCGGCATCAACCACTGACTGACCGAGCGGCATCAACCACTGACTGACCGAGCGGCATCAACCACTGACTGACCGAGCGGCATCAACCACTGACTGACCGAGCGGCATCAACCACTGACTGACCGAGCGGCATCAACCACTGACTGACCGAGCGGCATCAACCACTGACTGACCGAGCGGCATCAACCATTAACTGACCAAACGTGCCCACGAAATGACCAAAGAATCACGTTTGTAAAGAATTGTCATTTCAAATGGTTCAGAACAAGGCGTGGCAGGTTTGTCTCCAGAAGCTGATACTACTTCCTCTTTCCTCCACTTCCTGACTCTGCTGCAAGCCCCATGACCATATATGGCAGCCGCCGACAGCCAATCAGAGCGGGGCAGAGCTCTCATT
>NW_027315757.1:34773969-34828969 GCF_026437365.1 Eucyclogobius newberryi | reverse complement strand
TATCATTCCAAGTAGAAAGTGTTGACAACTACTTAGCATGAGACCGCTCACGGTCAGGAGTAAACGTACATCCAAAGCTGCAAAGGTGTGTCCAAGGCAACAACAAAGTCCACTTTTTATAGGCGCTGTATGCTGAGTGATTAGTCATAGTTGTATTCCACTTCAGTTGGTGTAGAACATGAATCATTGCGTCCCATGGCACTCCCTCCGTGTGAGTTTGATCATGTACAGTATTATTTCTGAAACCTGTTTGATTAGTGAGTTGTTGTTGTCAGTGATATTGAATAAAGTTATTATAAACTGACTGAGAGCAATTCAGAAGGTAGATTGTGTCCATTTAAAGTGAACGATGCAACAATAAAGAAGACAAAGTGGAGAAAAAAGTGATGCAGAGGAAGTGTTGCAACAGAGAGGGAAAAGGAAGTGGTGAAGGAGGAAGCCATGTTTTTGCTGTATGTCTGGTGCACATTAGCAACAATGTGATGTTTTATACTGTTGCTAACATCATATGTGGCTGAATGTGGAGGCTAGAGCCCTAATAGCTTTTTAGATAGACAAGAATTGATCAACTCACAGACATGAGAATGTCTATGGGACACTTTAGTTTAGAAAGTAGGCCTATAGTCAATTGTTGTTTGTCAAATCTAATTCAGCAGAGTTTGTGCGGAGTATGTGGAGGCTCTGAGTCTGTGTTGTGTGTGTCATGTGTTTGAACTGGTGATGTTGCAGAGTCCCATTGAGCTACAGCTGCTTTTGTAGACAGCACCCACACCATCTGCCTCTGCTATTTAAGGCCAATGTGGATTCATTTTAGTGATACAAATATAGACCTATATATACGTATATCATTTTAGGACCTTTTTTATACATGTGGAGATGAACACGGTGTTCAGGCCGAGAGGAAAGACCCATAAATATCATGTCAAATACTTGCACCAGAGCAGAAAAAGACAAGTGAAGCATGTATTCTTGGTGTAAACTTGTACATAAATACTTTGTAGTACTGGAGTACTAGGCCTCAGCATCAGTCCTTTTCTTTTCTACAATCCTCTTCTCTCTCTGTCCCTCAGAGCGCGAGCGGTCAGTGCGCCGCAGCGCGCACGCGACGTGCCCCAGTGCATGACGCTGGACCAATCAGAGGACGCCATTCCGAAAGTTTACCTTTTATGGCGCGAGCCGGGCAACGGGCAGAGTATAAGAGGCGCGCGCCCACAGCAGCAGTTCACTCTGAGCGCCGTCACTCACAGCTCGTGCGGGATCATAACCTGGAACAAGTCCCTTGAAACGAAAAGCCCCAAACCCAAAGGTAAGAACTAATCCTCACATATATATGATATATATATAACATTACTGAGCACTTCTGACTTCAATGTTTCATCCGCGCGGTTCACTCCACATTGAGGTTCTTATCTGAAAGGCCACGAGGTTCTTTTGTCATGTCATCTTCTGCTAACTTGAACAAAATGACTGTAAATGAGGTGTTTGTCCTGCTAATCTTCTGTAAAATGTAATGTTTCAAATTGATGCTTTATTCACGACATTGACGTTCTGCGTTAGCCGGCTTTTCAATAAAAACCCTCTGGCAAATTACTCTAAAATTAAATCCATTGTGGGCTTTTTCCTCGTGAGTCTGATTTTTAATCGTGCGTTTGACTCTTTGTATCTGGAAAGTGTTTGAGCCTCGTCGGTCGAACCCTTTTGTCCTGCGACGGGGTGTGACCTACTTTAGCTCGTTAGCTCGTTAGCTTAGCCGCCGCTGCATCACTTACAGCCTTTTACCACGGGTTTTATGGTTAGTACTTTAAAAGCTTTTTTAAAACTGCTTTAGCGGGGTTTAAGGAGTTTCGCATCAAAAGGCGTGGTTTTGGGGAAATTAAAGATCACTTACACATTAAAGTAACTAAAGAGCCTCGTAGCTTGAGGCGGCAGTTCGTCGGTAAAGTAATATTTGATAATTGTGACGCAATAAAGTGAAATAGTCCAGAGCTTTAGAGCGCGCGGGCCCTGGGAGTGGGGCCCTGGGAGTGGGGCCCTGGGAGTGGTCCCGGGACCAGGAGAGGTGGTGGTCTAGTTGGCCTCGCGCCACGCGCCGTTAGCCGCAAAGCCGCTCAAAACCAGACCATGTCCTTATATGGTAATGACGAAATGCAGCTCACTTCCTTTGTGTGGCGCGGAATGCGGGCGCGCGGCGCCCCCTAGTGGCACGTGGTAGTATCACAATGACTTGACAGGAAGTGACCCGCTGTATGACACGCGCTTGTTTCAGACGCGGTTTTAACGCGCTTTTCCCCGCAGTTCAGCCATGGATGATGAAATCGCCGCACTTGTTGTTGACAACGGATCCGGGATGTGCAAAGCCGGATTTGCCGGAGACGACGCCCCTCGTGCCGTCTTCCCCTCCATCGTCGGTCGCCCCAGGCATCAGGTGGGTGGAGCCCTCAGTGATTATTTTAAACCGTTTGTGAAATAAATTAAAGTTTAGCAAAGCCTAATTTTAATATTTTTCCTTTTAGGGCGTGATGGTCGGTATGGGCCAGAAGGACAGCTACGTTGGTGATGAAGCCCAGAGCAAGAGGGGTATCCTGACTCTGAAGTACCCTATTGAGCACGGTATTGTGACCAATTGGGACGACATGGAGAAGATCTGGCATCACACCTTCTACAACGAGTTGAGAGTTGCACCTGAGGAGCACCCCGTCCTGCTCACAGAGGCCCCTCTGAACCCCAAAGCCAACAGGGAGAAGATGACACAGGTAACTAGCCAAACTTGTCTACGCTCAGTTTGTCCACTTGTCTTTGGGACCTCATCTCACATTCTTGCATACACCATCCTTCCCTCTTCAGGATCTGTCCTTATGATGATCTATCAACAGGTCTTTAGTGTGTGTTTACTTGTGTTGAGTTTTGCGCAGCATCCATTCTGACTTGCACAGCTGTGACGGAATGTTCAGCACTTTCCTACTAATGCATGTTGTGAAGTGTCTTCTGCAGTTGAAGCCTGAGTATGCTGAGTCATTTTGTTTCTCTTCTAGATCATGTTTGAGACCTTCAACACCCCCGCCATGTACGTTGCCATCCAGGCTGTGCTGTCCTTGTATGCCTCTGGTCGTACCACTGGTATTGTCATGGACTCCGGTGATGGTGTGACCCACACAGTTCCAATCTATGAGGGTTATGCTCTGCCCCACGCCATCTTGCGTCTGGACTTGGCCGGCCGCGACCTCACAGACTACCTCATGAAGATCCTGACAGAGCGTGGCTACTCCTTCACCACCACTGCTGAGAGGGAAATTGTGCGTGACATCAAGGAGAAGCTGTGCTATGTGGGCCTGGACTTCGAGCAGGAAATGAACACCGCTGCCTCCTCCTCTTCTCTGGAGAAGAGCTATGAGCTGCCCGACGGACAGGTCATCACCATCGGTAACGAGAGGTTCCGTTGCCCAGAAGCCCTCTTCCAGCCATCCTTCCTTGGTAAGGTTCTGACTCTTCCACATTAAACGTCCTGTGTATGCATTTACTAACCAGGTCTTTTGTCTACTCAGGAATGGAATCCTGCGGAATCCATGAAACCACCTACAACAGCATCATGAAATGTGACGTGGACATCCGTAAGGACCTGTATGCCAACACTGTGCTGTCTGGAGGTACCACCATGTACCCTGGCATCGCTGACAGGATGCAGAAGGAGATCACCGCCCTGGCCCCATCAACCATGA
Source organism: Eucyclogobius newberryi (assembly GCF_026437365.1). Taxonomy (NCBI): domain Eukaryota; kingdom Metazoa; phylum Chordata; class Actinopteri; order Gobiiformes; family Gobiidae; genus Eucyclogobius; species Eucyclogobius newberryi. The sequence continues at coordinate 34,825,253 of NW_027315757.1, read as the reverse complement.
AGATCAAGGTGTGTGCTTTGTCACTGCATTCATTTCATGTAAGAATTGTGCTTCGTGTTCTAACACTGTGTCCTACAGATCATTGCCCCACCTGAGCGTAAATACTCTGTCTGGATCGGAGGCTCCATCCTGGCCTCTCTGTCCACCTTCCAGCAGATGTGGATCAGCAAGCAGGAGTATGATGAGTCCGGCCCATCCATCGTCCACCGCAAATGCTTCTAAAAAGACTGTTCCTCCTTCCCCTTCCCGACCAAACGCCCAACTTCAGCTCTGTGCAAAACAACCACACATTTCTCATACATTCTCAGGCGCAGAGCCTAAACGACCAACTCATAGGCATGGCTTCAGTTATTTTTGGCGCTTGACTCAGGATTTTAAAAACTGGAAGTGAAGGCTACAGTAATGTTTGGCTAGATTAAAAAAAAAATCCCCAGGCAATACATTTGCATCTGGGACTTAAATGTACATTTTGTTTTGAGTCATTCCAAATGTTCGTTAACTGCATTGTTCGACACATGATTCCAAATGTTAACTGCATTGTTCAGACACGTATTTGCCTCTGTGAAGGCTGCCCAGTGGTTGGAGCATACTTAAACATGGTTGTAGTATTGCTTGTATGTAAATTATGTCTGGGTTTTTTGTACTTTCAGCCTTAAATCTCGGTCCTGTTAATTTTTTTTGTTATGCAAAACCCAATTGTGACCTCTTCATTCCCCCCCTATCGGAGGGCTCATCCCTGGGGCGGTGGGGTAAGGGGTCCTGAGTGACGGGATGACAAGGGGTGCCAGCAGACCTGTGGGGCCAACTTGTACACTGACTAAACGATCCCAATAAAGTGCACATGTGTTCCACTTCTGTCTCCTGTTATTACATGAAATTAACTTCTCTTAACTCTAAACCATAGATCTGCCCAAATTTAATATTTTGCGATCCTGGTATAAATTCCTTTACCTTATATGGTGACTCTACTCTGACTTTATTCTCCCCCTCTCTGACTTGCAGTAGCATAATTGTGACCCCAGGTGGCAGTGGAAAGGTAAGTTAAATGGCTTTAACACCTAAGCAATGGAATAAGGACTGACAGTCTGAGGAGTAAAGTCTGGTGTTGCAACACGGGTTCCACCGTTTAATGACCATGAACAGTGAATTCTATGACAAATCTGCGAATATCCCTAAAATCAACCTTTGTCCCACAGTAGGGACGTTTTAGTGTTACCACAGATTGGATACAATATTGCAATATATGTAAATATATCCATGATATGACTTTCCTCCCACTATGTTCTAAGGTACAAATCCAGTGCCTCGTAGTGTCCATTAATCCACCGCCCTAGTTTCCCAGCAATATTCTCAGTCAGCCTTTAGTGATAAGCACAAGAGTGTCACATGGAGGCCTGTCCCCATGAATACAGAAGCATTCATTTATGCATCCACCACCCACGACATGCGCGCTGCTTTCAGGTACACACAATATCAAACGTCTTGAAAATGTATTCCATCTTGCAGTTCTATTATTCTGCTGAGGCTGCAAGCCCCGATATTTTACTGCCACACCAGCAAATCACGCGCAGATTGCGCTTGCGCCCTGGACCCGACCCTGTGTGGGAGCCTCAAGAGCACGTTTATGTTATGTTTAGGTTATTTCTGAGCGTGCATGTTTGTGCATATCTGTGCATATCTGTGCATGTTTGTGCATATCTGTGCATGTTTGTGCATATCTGCATGTTTGTGCATATCTGTGCATGTTTGTGCATATCTGCATGTTTGTGCATATCTGTGCATGTTTGTGCATATCTGCATGTTTGTGCATATCTGTGCATGTTTGTGCATGTTTGTGTATGTTTGTGCATGTTTGTGTATGTTTGTGCATGTTTGTGTATGTTTGTGCATGTTTGTGCATGTTTGTGCATGTTTGTGCATGTCTGTGCATGTTTGTTGTGCATGTCTGTACATGTTTGTTGTGCATGTCTGTGCATGTTTGTGTTTGTGCATGTCTGTGCATGTTTTGTGCATGTGGCTCACAAGTGTGCGCGCGGCAGCTCCCGTTACAGCACAATTGTTCCCCGTGAGAGGCCACTGTGTTCCACCCTTCATGCACCGCTGCAGCAGCAGCTTCATTGGTCATTATTGGTCATGTTGGTCATTTTGGGCTTGGACACTGTATTTTGCAGTTGCGCCTTCCATCCAGCAGAGAGCGCAGCCGCGCCGCTTCACCGCCTGCGCTTTAAACTGGGTGAAAGGCAAAAAGAAGGACCAATACTGACAGAAAGGGGCCAATGGAGAAAAATACAGGAGAAAAATAGAGTTTGCCAATAGAAATCAATCGTTATGCATAGAGGGCAGCACGCGTTGTCTCCCCTTTTCTAAATATGTATAATGATCAGTAAATCATTTGTTTGGTCGCCACCAGCAGCTCTGCACTTGTTTGGAAGAATATAGATGACAACCATTTGCCTGAAGGCAGATACAATGGACATTTATTAGATTGAATGTTAGAAAACGAATGTATTCCACCCAATATTTTTCCAGGTGGATTACATGTTCTTATAAATCACACGGCCGTGCAATTTTGATTTGAGTAATATTCCTTTTGGCTTCAGTACTTAAAGATATGCAATACATTCAGTTGTGTATGTGCTGAGTGTGTCCCAGGCCTGGATAACTGGGCTCTACAATGTTGGAATAGATATAGAATCACACATTTTACACAGATAAAGATGTATATAGTTACAGAACAAGATATACTTCCTTTGTGCTTGAGTCCAGGGGTGTCACGCTCTGTGATGACTGACAGGTTCCCCAGGGGACTTCATGTGTGTTCTCTTCACAAGTGGCACCATGCGTGGGGTAAACGCTCTTTTTAGACTCTATTATTACATATTTGTCTGAAGAAATATGACACCACCATTAACCTTCTTCACAATCATCTGACAGATTAGCATTGGTGCATTGCAGCAGCAGAGCCTCCAGAAGCGTACAGTGCTTTAGATAAAGCGTGATGAATGATTTAGCCCTGCGGTCATGCTGCTCTGAGTGTGTAATGTGTGAGGGAGTGGGGGAAAGGGTGGTTGGTCGACAAAATTACTGCACAGTTGTTGTTATTTATTACTGCTTCTTCGTCCTTTATGGATTGTTGTATAAAATATGTGCACTTGAAAACACTGCCATACATTGCAAAGTGGGACTGTGTGTCTGAGAAAGGGCAGGTGCTTATGCAGGGGGACAGGAGGACAGGGGGACACGTCTCACTGTTTATTTATTTATATATGTATTCCTCCAGAGAAGAGTGCACCCCCATCTGAATGAATCAATGCTGTCTCTGAGGGCCCCTGTGGCTCCTGCAGCCACATGTGTGCTGAAAATAAGAGAGTCTGGCCACCAAATGTAATCATTCACCTTCAGCCAGACAATGGATCAAAACCTCAATATTGCAATTATGGCTGTATTGTTTGATGTGAAAGAAAGGCAGAAAAAACAATATCATTAACCCAAAGAGCACACAAAGTATTCAGCCCCATCTTTGGTCAAATAAAACTGTTCATGAAGTATGAACCGTTCAGTGTGTTGTCTTTATACATCATTTAGCAAAATAGTCACAGCTTAACAGCTTAATTTTAAATATAAATATATTTCAAATATTTTTTGCAATAAAACATCCAGCCCAACTAAACAATGAAGGTGAGAGCGTGAGCATCAAGCACATGAACTATGTTTACAGACTTTAATGACTTTAATGACTGTAACAGTTCAGACGTGTAACAATGACACACAGCGGAGTTAAACGCGCTGTACACACGGTAAAGACACTCACTATTCACGTATAAATGACGCAAATTCAGATTTCAAATTCAGATGACAGGAAACAGGAGCAGGATGAAGTGTCTCCTGAATGTGACTAATCTACACCATTGTCTGGATTCACATCCCGCTGATGAACAGAACAAAGAGTCTTGTCCCATCATCAACTGGGACAAATCCACGCTGTCCCTTCAGGGCAAGAGCCGTGTTCAGAAGACACCTCCATGTAACGCTGCACCTCCATGTAACGCTGCACCTCCATGTAACGCGGGTTTCCATGAGAAGAACCTAAGCAAAAGCAGCAGAGCAGTCCTCCATGTGCTATGCGTCCTTCTCCCTCCTCCTGCCCAGTGCTCTCCTCCTCCTGCCCAGTGCTCTCCTCCTCCTGCCCAGTGCTCTCCTCCTCCTGCCCCGCGCGCCTCTCCCTCTCTTCACGTCCCTCTGAGGGGCGCCTTGAAACAGTCTTGCTTTGAGGAGGTGGGGCCAGGGTGACTTGAAACAGTGTTGTATTTTTAATCGGCATTTTCTTCAGCAAAGATATGAAATGCCGAATGTCATCTCCAGTAAAGCTGTGGACGCTGCTTCAGACCAGGTTCACTCTCAAGTTCATGTGGATCGTGTGGACTTCAGGACGTGTTCTACAGAGTCCAGAACTTTGGCTTCTCTTCTTATGCTAATTCTGCCCCGCTCAGAGTTGGGTTGATGCACATTATGATGCACATTATGATGCACATTATGATGCACATTATGATGCACATTATGATGCACATTATGATGCACATTATGATGCACATTATGATGCACATTGTGCAGCTTCCAGTTCTACTTGTGTTGGTCATTTGCATAAGACGCGTCTCTTCTGTGCATAAAGTATCAGAGGTTGATATAGTTTAATATATAATGTGTCCTTTGCCTTTGATCTAATAAAACATATTTATCTGTCCACAATCATCTGGCCTCACGGATCATCCATTAATTTGTCCGTAAATGGAACAGAATATTACATTATTTAACTTGAGGCTCATTATCGAACAAAATCTACATTAAACTCTTGGGAATTGATTAACGACATAAACAAAATTACCCAAGATATTTTCATTCTAATCAGCGTGTTCCTCCACAGGGGCCAATGAGAGGGTCAAACACAGGGGCCAATGAGAGGGTCAAACGACCGCCCCCCCCTCTCAAAAACACTCTTGTTTTGATCACTCAGTCCTGGAGGGGCGGGGGCCCTCAGTCCTGGAGGGGCGGGGGCCCTCAGTCCTGGAGGAGCGGGGGCGGGGGGCCTCAGTCCTGGAGGGGCGGGGGCCCTCAGTCCTGGAGGAGCGGGGGCGGGGGGCCTCAGTCCTGGAGGGGCGGGGGCCCTCAGTCCTGGAGGAGCGGGGGCGGGGGGCCTCAGTCCTGGAGGAGCGGGGGCGGGGGCCCTCAGTCCTGGAGGAGCGGGGACCTTGAAACGGCCCCGCCTCCTGCTCCATAATTGGCGCGCGGCCACAGTGTTTTCAGGAACGCAATTGAGTTTGATTGACATCCACTGCATCCAATAGGAGTTGGTCTGTCCAGGACGTACGAGGCTGGGCGGGGCTTGGTGGAGGAGGGAGCGATGGGCGGGGCTTGGTGGAGGAGGGAGCGATGGGCGGGGCTTGGTGGAGGAGGGAGCGATGGGCGGGGCTTGGTGGAGGAGGGAGCGATGGGCGGGGCTTGGTGGAGGAGGGAGCGATGGGCGGGGCTTGGTGAACAATGCCGTGTTTCATTGGTCTCGTCGCGCTTCACTTTAGACTCGTCGGAGGCTCGCGCGCCGCTGCTGCTCCGTTTGGCCGTTGGAACATGTAATGGAGTCATTCACTCCCGACGCGCGAGGCAAAGTCCCGTTTCTACAATGTTTGGATTTTGAAGCGTCTTCTCGCCTTCACTCTTCACGTAAGCGCCGCGTCATCTTCCGGTCACTTCGAGCTCAGCGTCGGTTCAAAACAGACGCGAACGCGCCGTAAGTAAAAGCGCGCGCGGGACGTGTTCGTGCGGCTCACGTCGCTCACTTCGACCGCGTTCAGTCCCAGTTTGTCTCTTTATTCCCGCGCGAGGAAGTTTGAGCTCCTTAAAGCGTGGAAAGTTTGAAACGTGGCGGCTCCAGCGCGCGCCCCGCGAGCCCCGCGTCTTCTGCTCGCGTGGGGCTCGCGTCCTTTCGCAGAGACGTTTCAGCTCCAGAACAAGCCTTACATTTAGTGAGTCTAATGGATTATCTCGAGTCTACTCTCTTTTAATCCGACTTTTATCTCTTTTGGGAGTTATTGGACATTTGTGTTCTTAAAATAGGACGTAAAGTGCGTGTTTGTGAGAGAAGCGCGCGCTGCCGTGAAAGTCCCGACTTTTCATCTGAAATTACAGTAACACCTCTAATGAGATGATGCAGTTTAGGTTGAATTTACATTAAACATTAAACATTAAAGCCGTGACGTTCTTCTTCTTCTTGCCGTGTTTAATCCACAAAAGCATCGCCTGGTTCTGGTTCTAGTTCTAGTTCTGTTTGTTTGTCCCTCTAACTCTGATTAATGATGCAACCTTTTGAAACCTTATTTATTTTTAACCCGTTTGAAATGTATATTTGATGCGCCTTCAGTATTTATGGTGGATTGGTTTACACGCCTCGCTGCTGCTTCGCGGCTCACGTGAACTGCAGGATGTTAAATACTGGTAAAACATTAGATTTGTGGTTCAAATGTGTCAGAATGTTTGTGTTGAGAGCGGCCCAGCTCCAGCCGCTCTCCCCGGACCAGAGCCGCCCTGAAGCGGCTGCAGCGCGGCTGCGGGACACTCCCCGCTTCACACCGTCGGTTAGAATATGTTCGATGAATGATGTGGGTTAAAAGTGGAATAATCACACTTCCAGGGACTCGGTCTGTCTTTTGAACGATGCAGGAAACGCGTGCGCTTAGTTTTTGAAGTGTTTTTCCCAAACTGCGTCACTGGTTCGAGGCTCGCGCCGGAGCAGGAGGAATCCAAACCTGAACGTTACAGTTCTGGACCTGAATGTTCCTGAACGTTACAGTTCTGGACCTGAATGTTCCTGAACGTTACAGTTCTGGACCTGAATGTTCCTGAACGTTACAGTTCTGGACCTGAATGTTCCTGAACGTTACAGTTCTGGACCTGAATGTTCCTGAACGTTACAGTTTTGGACCTGAATGTTACAGTTGTTGTTGTTGTTGTTGTTGTAGGTCAGCATTATGACCGGGAAGGAGCAAGTATCGCCTGGACATAAGGACCTTCTTTTAGCCAGAATTGGCGTGTTATTTTGAGTAACTTTCCCTGTCGTGGATAATGGATGGCAGAGATTTTGGACCTCCGCGTTCCGTCCACGTCCCTCCCCCGGTGCTGGCCGGACTCGCCATGGAGCAGCACCGGCTCGGAGCGGCCGCTGCTGCCGGGAGGATGCCGTCCTCCCCCGGACACTTGGGCGCGAGTCACGCGCCGCCGCTTCATTCTGGGAAATATTTACCATCGGCCATTAACCTCCATCCACATCACGGTAAGTGTGTTTCCTTCTGTACAAACACCTCCCTTCATCCAGATCTAACCCGCGGCTTCATGTGGCTCTCCGCAGTATTGGCTCCTGGAGATGGAGCTGCTGCGTTTGAGCAAAATCAGATCTCGATGTGGATTTGAGGAGGAGGTGTGGCTGTTATTATAAAGCAACTGCGAGTTAAAGTCCCAACACAATGTTAAAGCTTTAATATTTAGAGCCACGTCTGCTGTTCTATACTGTCCGTGTTTACAATGTTTGGAGGTGTGGGTGCTGGTGCAGGTCAGGGTGCTGTTGCGGTGCAGGTCAGGGTGCTGTTGCAGTGTGGTGCAGGTCAGGGTGCTGTTGCAGTGTGGTGCAGGTCAGGGTGCTGTTGCAGTGTGGTGCAGGTCAGGGTGCTGTTGCGGTGCAGGTCAGGGTGCTGTTGCAGTGCGGTGCAGGTCAGGGTGCTGTTGCAGTGTGGTGCAGGTCAGGGTGCTGTTGCAGTGTGGTGCAGGTCAGGGTGCTGTTGCGGTGCGGTGCAGGTCAGGGTGCTGTTGCAGTGTGGTGCAGGTCAGGGTGCTGTTGCAGTGTGGTGCAGGTCAGGGTGCTGTTGCAGTGTGGTGCAGGTCAGGGTGCTGTTGCGGTGCAGGTCAGGGTGCTGTTGCGGTGCAGGTCAGGGTGCTGTTGCAGTGTGGTGCAGGTCAGGGTGCTGTTGCAGTGTGGTGCAGGTCAGGGTGCTGTTGCGGTGCAGGTCAGGGTGCTGTTGCGGTGCAGGTCAGGGTGCTGTTGCAGTGTGGTGCAGGTCAGGGTGCTGTTGCGGTGCAGGTCAGGGTGCTGTTGCAGTGTGGTGCAGGTCAGGGTGCTGTTGCAGTGTGGTGCAGGTCAGGGTGCTGTTGCAGTGCGGTGCAGGTCAGGGTGCTGTTGCAGTGCGGTGCAGGTCAGGGTGCTGTTGCAGTGCAGGTCAGGGTGCTGTTGCGGTGCAGGTCAGGGTGCTGTTGCAGTGCGGTGCAGGTCAGGGTGCTGTTGCAGTGCGGTGCAGGTCAGGGTGCTGTTGCAGTGTGGTGCAGGTCAGGGTGCTGTTGCGGTGCAGGTCAGGGTGCTGTTGCGGTGCAGGTCAGGGTGCTGTTGCAGTGCGGTGCAGGTCAGGGTGCTGTTGCAGTGCGGTGCAGGTCAGGGTGCTGTTGCAGTGCGGTGCAGGTCAGGGTGCTGTTGCAGTGCGGTGCAGGTCAGGGTGCTGTTGCAGTGCGGTGCAGGTCAGGGTGCTGTTGCAGTGTGGTGCAGGTCAGGGTGCTGTTGCAGTGCGGTGCAGGTCAGGGTGCTGTTGCAGTGCGGTGCAGGTCAGGGTGCTGTTGCGGTGCAGGTCAGGGTGCTGTTGCGGTGCAGGTCAGGGTGCTGTTGCAGTGCGGTGCAGGTCAGGGTGCTGTTGCAGTGCGGTGCAGGTCAGGGTGCTGTTGCAGTGCGGTGCAGGTCAGGGTGCTGTTGCAGTGCGGTGCAGGTCAGGGTGCTGTTGCAGTGTGGTGCAGGTCAGGGTGCTGTTGCGGTGCAGGTCAGGGTGCTGTTGCGGTGCAGGTCAGGGTGCTGTTGCAGTGTGGTGCAGGTCAGGGTGCTGTTGCAGTGTGGTGCAGGTCAGGGTGCTGTTGCGGTGCAGGTCAGGGTGCTGTTGCGGTGCAGGTCAGGGTGCTGTTGCGGTGCAGGTCAGGGTGCTGTTGCAGTGTGGTGCAGGTCAGGGTGCTGTTGCAGTGCGGTGCAGGTCAGGGTGCTGTTGCAGTGCGGTGCAGGTCAGGGTGCTGTTGCAGTGCGGTGCAGGTCAGGGTGCTGTTGCAGTGCGGTGCAGGTCAGGGTGCTGTTGCAGTGCGGTGCAGGTCAGGGTGCTGTTGCAGTGCGGTGCAGGTCAGGGTGCTGTTGCAGTGCGGTGCAGGTCAGGGTGCTGTTGCAGTGCGGTGCAGGTCAGGGTGCTGTTGCAGTGCGGTGCAGGTCAGGGTGCTGTTGCAGTGTGGTGCAGGTCAGGGTGCTGTTGCAGTGCGGTGCAGGTCAGGGTGCTGTTGCAGTGCGGTGCAGGTCAGGGTGCTGTTGCAGTGTGGCGCAGGCGGTCTGTGTGAGCAGCGCTGGTAAAGTTGTGACCTTACATGGTTGACGGGACATTGCTTTCTCACTGGAGATAAATTGTTGTGTTGCCTGTGACATGATTGTGTTGAGTTGCAGGCACTTCTTCGATCGCTGGCGTTTGTTCATTATTCGTCTTTATCTGTATGATCTGTATCCGTTGGCGAGGGCTGGGTGTTTTGAAAAGAGCGTTTGTTTACACCACTCTGTACCTGTGTGGGTGTGTGTGTCTGTGTTGTGTGTTTTGTGTGTGTGTGGCTGTGTGAATGGGATCTGCTGTCCTTACAGACCATAAAGCTACTCCCCTCTGAGCTGCAGAGCCTTTACACTGCTGACACACTATGGTCTGCATCTGCTATTAGTAATGCAAGTCTTGTAATAACACAGCCCCAAAGATAACACTGTTTACATACAGCTTTGAGGTTTTAGTGCTGTCACCCTCGGTCGACGGTGTGTTTAGGAAGCCTGGATCTGCCGCTGTTTGGAAATGGAAAGTCTGACTAACGCTCTCATCAAGTTACTCTGATCCCGCTGAACTTGTGTTTCTCTGGTTTCTTTTCAAAGGCAAAGACCACAGAAAATCCCTCTGCTTGTGCTCATCCTTTTCTAGTGCCAGTTTAAGTGCGACACTTAACCGTTTGGAGCGCACAAAGGTTTAGGTGTGCTGTGTGCAGGAGCGGGGCCCTGGTACAGCGGGGCCCACACACTCCCCGTCACAGAGCAGCACATGAAAACCTGTCGGGAGATGAAATCGTCTCGCAGTGGGTCGTGTTACCCTGATTGATGGCTGTGTCACAGCAAAGAGACGAGCCGGTGCCCTGTTTGTCGCTCTGATTTCTGACTGTGCCGACTTTGAAGCTCAGAAGGAACATCTGAATATTCCCCGCTCAAACCTGTTGGCTGTAACGCCGTTGCGCCGCAGCACTTCATCGACAGTCCATTATGGCGTCCCACGGCTCGGAAATGAGCTGAGAACTGCTTGTGGTGGTGGGTGTGTGCACAGAGCTGGCATGTGTGGAGTACTGGGTGTGTTGCCAAGGGGCTTGAAGTGGAATTGACCCACCCACTGTAGAGCCCAGCCTGGCACTTGAAACAGATTTAAAAAACAGAGCATAATATTGTATTCTGCCCACACACACGGCCTCTCTCTTCTCCCACTGTACGACACGGGTCATTGAGCTTTATGACACTCTTCAATATCAGATCCCCGCACATTACATTAACCAAAGCCCGTCCCAAGCATGTAATAACACCTTCAAGCCTATTAAATGATAATTATGCTGTAATTTGAAATGTTTCAATGCAATTTCTTTTTGTAATTGCAATAAATGGTTTGCATCAAGTGCTCAGGGGCTGAGCGTGCAATCAAAGCGCTGCAGTCCCCCACGGCTGCTCTTGTTTACATGTACTTTATAGAATTCACCGCACACTCAGCACTGTTGATGTTGGCTCTTGGCTCCATAGGGGTGTGTGCCGTTATCACCGCCAGCACTGTCTTGTTTGGCCTTTTAAAAAACAGCCTTTTACTTCAACTTGAACGAATAAAAAACAAGTGACCACGCGGTGCCTCCCTTCAAATAAATCAATAATAAGCTATGGCCATTATGATGCAAAGCAGAGATTAACCGCTTGACCGAGATGTACTCATTTTGATCGTTTTCCTCAAATTACTTTCCAAATATACAACGAACTCACCCACAGCTCTGTTTTACCACAGAGTGCAGTGCAGTTCTTCTCACAATAGATGAATGGTCTGTCTCTAATACTAAACTCGCCGTCGCTCTAATATATATTTTAAATTTAATATTGTTTCATTTTAAAAAACGATGTAAGTTGCATCCATGATCCTTTTCGCTCATATTTCTCAGCCCTCGTCTCACTTAATGCAGTGTTACATGTGACGGGTTGACATTTGTCTCAGTTACAGTGCACCCTGCAGCTCCTCGGCCCTCACCTCTTTATTCATGCTGCTAATATGAAAACAGGATTAGTTATTAGGCCATGTTTCGAGATGTAAAACGGCTTTAAAAGGGTCCTCGCCGCTGCTTCCAACACCAGATTGGGGCCATCTGTCCTTTTGCGCCTCCACCTTCCCTCCCTCCTCTCGCTGCATGAGCGAGCAGCAGAGGTACAACCAGCCAGTGAACGTTTCCAAAAGATGCCCTTTTTATCCTGCTTTTCCTGCTTCATGTGTTTAAAAGCAAACAGAGCCGTGTTTCCACGACCGACAGGAACACAAAACACATCACTTCCTGTGCCAGCAACTTCAATATAGTTGAATAAACAGTAAAATGCTGATATTGTTGAACTGTTTAAGGAAAAGAAAATATACCATGTACACAAGCTTTACAAATAATGTATTTGATTGCCCCCCGTGTTAAACGTATCAAGGCACAAGAGATTTAGTGCAATGATTCAATAATTGTGAACATCTTGAGAGCAAAAAAACAAACAATGAAAGTACTTTTTTCTCTGGCTGGTGTCACATACTTCATACTTCAACATCAGTATGTTTCATTTCATAAAGTCACATATAGATTTATGACATTAGACTCTGTTCTGTGAATGACAGTTAAGGAAAGATTTCACTGTTGTTTGGTCATTTTATCAATGATCATGAATAACATTTTCAGAATAATTGTGTTTTTCCTCACAATAATCATAATGTGACCGTTTGACATTTCCTGTCTCAAATCAACCTGATGATATTTATTGCAGATCCAGAACTAAAACCATTTGGGACGTATTTGCAATATTTAGAATCAAAGTATTATTCTAAATTCAACTAACTTTGTCTCATCAAACTTTCTACAATGGACCACTCCTGGATGAATAAGGGATTACGGGAAAATAGTTTTATTTCCAATTGTTTTCATAAGGAAAGCTGATAAAATAATCAGTGAGTCCCATAATTGAGCTTTATTTGTATCTCTTGGCGAGGAGTGATAATGTGTGCAAAGGTCACGTAACACAATAGCCTCAGTCGAGTGCAGGCAGCGGCGTCTCTTATTTATAATGTGTCTATTGTTTCCAGTGTTTGCAGTTAACAAACAGTTAATGAGGGGGAAATACAGGTTGGGGCTGGGCCTTTTCTGTGAGCGTTCATCTAGTGGAGAAGCAAATGTGAGCACGAGACCAACCAAGGAAATGTCAATAGATAAGAGAGTAAAACAACCCAAGACCAATGGGTACGTGGAGCTATACTCGCACCTTCCCAGAGCTGAACTGTTCTGTTTTCTCTTTTACATGCAGGATAAGCTGTGCTGGATGTTTGTGCTTGTGGAGGGAGACGGCTGAGCGGATTGAGCGCTCGTGTGTGGGAATAGAAGCATGTGATTGTGCTTCGTGCAGTGAGGGCCGGGGTTTCCCCTCGAGACTCACTCTGTGCAGGGAAAAACAAAGATTTATCCGCCTGACCACAACACACTTGTACTCCGCTAGATGAATGTGGTAGCACTTCAAACACACACACTTTTTATTCTGTCGCTTTTCGTTTTGCTAAAAACTTCAAGTACCAAGTTTCACTTATTGCTTTTATCTAACCTTAGTAAAAACTGACACCACGAGGGTTGTGACTGCTGTTCATGCATTTCACCACGAAACCAGGAGTGAAACCACTAAACCAGGAGTGAAACCACTAAACCAGGAGTGAAACCACTAAACCAGGAGTGAAACCACTAAACCAGGAGTGAAACCACTAAACCAGGAGTGAAACCACTAAACCAGGAGTGAAACCACTAAACCAGGAGTGAAACCAACACGGATGCTGGAAAAACTTGAAACAAACCAAATCCCTCTTGAAAAGCACCAGGAGCAGCTCGTACACCATCAGCGGTGCCCGGTGCACCATCAGCGGTGCCCGGTGCACCATCAGCGGTGCCCGGTGCACCATCAGCGGTGCCCGGTGCACCATCAGCGGTGCCCGGTGCACCATCAGCGGTGCCCGGTGCACCATCCATGGCGCTCCGGTGGACACACAGGGAATATGTGAGAGCATAATTCATACAGCTCGTGGGGCAGGGCCAGAGTTGCTTTGCTGCGTTACCAATTTGTCTTCCACACTGGCGGTTCTGTGTGTGTCTGTTTACGTTTAAATGAATGTGGTGAGTGTGTGTTTATGTATATTCAAGACACAGGACCCTCGGTGTGTGCGAGTGCGCGGCCGGGACAGGTCCGGCTCTCAGATTAATTGGATCCTTCAGGAGCGAAAACAGGCTGCTTAAGAGAAAGCACAAGGCAGCGCTGCCCTTCTACAATAAACCTGTCAGATGCAGACAAACGGCACGCACAAACCTCACACACACACGCACAAACCTCACACACACACGCACAAACCTCACACACACACGCACACACACACCTAAAGAGCGATAGTGTGTTTGAATCAATCGTGCTGTGGCATGTCCAAATACCCAGTGCATTAGCTCACCTGTTCTCCCTCTGCCAGAACCTTCTTTAAGTCAAACAAGAGCCCGCAGCGCACTAAAAGGTCACATAGAGCACTGTGACTTCACTCTCGTCTCATTACATAAGATTGAATGTAAGGCTGGAGATAATTGGGGAACATTTTTAGGTGCGGTGTAAAAGGCAAGTATGGTATGTGTCTTTTTCATTAGCACAAATGCCAAGTGCAAAGTAAATATGTGCTATGTAGAGGACTCATTTTAAACCGCGTCTGAACTGGGTCTAAACTACCTCTGAATACTCCAGGTTACCAATGGTTTTGGGAGATTTAATTGGAAGTCCATCCAATGTCCAATCCAACGCGTGCGTAATGAAATGCTTTGGTTTATTCTTGTGTAAAATGTGAATGGAATGTACAATAACTGATCCGGGACATCGCTTAAACTGTTTGTTTGACCATTTTATTTTGCACCTTTTTTCAATACTTTTAAATCTAGATGATCTACTCAATATCAGGATTTTATACATTTCCAAAACCATTATGTAATTTTTTAATGTTTTAAATGTCTCTTTTCTGCCAATGATGAGGAAACCAGAATAATGACTGTAAATGCTGCAGGCCCACTGGACTCATCATTTGAAACCAATCTAATTTAGAAGAAACATTACATTATAATTACTCAAAGAGTGTTTTTTTCATTTTAATTGATAATATGCTACAGCAAACTGTGATATCTGATCATGATTGATCATGATCAGATACAATGAGCTGAAGAACACGCTTGAGAATTTGATCTGTTTGGCTTCTCATCAGTTGCACTCTTGGCAAACAGCATTAATATGAGAGGAATGTGCTGATAAGAACTGCTGCTGCTGCTGCTGCTGCTGCTGCTGCTCCTCCTGCTGCTGCTGCTGCTGCTGCTCCTGTTGCTGCTGCTGCTGCTGCTCCTGCTGCTGCTGCTGCTGCTGCTGCTGCTGCTGCTGCTGCTGCTGCTGCTGCTGCTGCTCCTCCTGCTGCTGCTGCTGCTGCTGCTCCTGCTGCTGCTGCTGCTGCTGCTGCTGCTCCTCCTGCTGCTGCTGCTGCTGCTGCTGCTGCTGCTGCTGCTGCTGCTGCTGCTGCTGCTGCTGCTGCTCCTCCTGCTGCTGCTGCTGCTGCTCCTCCTGCTGCTCCTCCTGCTGCTGCTGCTGCTCCTCCTGCTGCTGCTGCTGCTGCTGCTCCTCCTGCTGCTGCTGCTCCTCCTGCTGCTGCTGCTGCTGCTCCTCCTGCTGCTGCTCCTCCTGCTGCTGCTCCTCCTGCTGCTGCTGCTGCTGCTCCTCCTGCTGCTGCGTCTCTCTCTTTCTCTCTCTCTGTGTGTATGTATGTGCGTCCCCACAGCGTTCCCATTTGTTGCTGTGGAGGATTGTGTCAAAACAACACCTGCAGTCTTCACAGGAGATTTTGGAACACACACACACACACACACACACACACACACACACACACACACACACACACACACGAGGCTCCGACACAAAGCCTAGATACCACAAGTATTTTTTTTTACACATTTAAAACTAAAAATGTCTCTAATATAATCACCATCATGTTGCTACACTTTATTTACAACTAATTTGTAGATCCGAGCCCAACAGTTCGATGCTGGACATGAATTTACTTGGGTTTAGTCCATAGGAAATCGGAATGTAAACGGATTTAGAACAACTTTACAACAACTTTATCTAATTTAATTTAATGTTAACATCCAGAGAACAAAATAAGCTACAAAAATAAGCTCTTAGAAAGATGTTCATAGCCTAAATTCGGTCTGAAAAACAGTGCAGTGTTGTTAAACCATAAAACTCTTTTAATCGATCGATTGTTAACCTCACAAACACATAAAACTGGACTTGTCCTGACGGTGCGTGACAGAAGCGGACACATTTACACAGCTTGAAAAGAGCTTCTTGTTCAGTGTCAAACAAAAAGTCCACTCCTCCCCGACAGGAGCATTCTGAAATGATTACCGCACACACATGGAGCCACACACACGGAGCGCCGCACACACACGGAGCCACACACACGGAGCGCCGCACACACACGGAGCCACACACACGGAGCGCCGCACACACATGGAGCCACACACACGGAGCGCCGCACACACACGGAGCCACACACACGGAGCGCCGCACACACACGGAGCCACACACACGGAGCGCCGCACACACACGGAGCCACACACACGGAGCGCCGCACACACACGGAGCCACACACACGGAGCGCCGCACACACACGGAGCCACACACACGGAGCGCCGCACACACACGGAGCCACACACACGGAGCGCCGCACACACACGGAGCCACACACACGGAGCGCCGCACACACATGGAGCCACACACACGGAGCGCCGCACACACACGGAGCCACACACACGGAGCGCCGCACACACACGGAGCCACACACACGGAGCGCCGCACACACACGGAGCCACACACACGGAGCGCCGCACACACACGGAGCCACACACACGGAGCGCCGCACACACACGGAGCCACACACACGGAGCGCCGCACACACACGGAGCCACACACACGGAGCGCCGCACACACACGGAGCCACACACACGGAGCGCCGCACACACATGGAGCCACACACACGGAGCGCCGCACACACACGGAGCCACACACACGGAGCGCCGCACACACACGGAGCCACACACACGGAGCGCCGCACACACACGGAGCCACACACACGGAGCGCCGCACACACACGGAGCCACACACACGGAGCGCCGCACACACACGGAGCCACACACACGGAGCGCCGCACACACACGGAGCCACACACACGGAGCGCCGCACACACACGGAGCCACACACACGGAGCGCCGCACACACACGGAGCCACACACACGGAGCGCCACACACACACGGAGCGCCACACACGGAGCGCCGCACACACACGGAGCCACACACACACGGAGCCACACACACACGGAGCCACACACACGGAGCCACACACACACACACACGGAGCCACACACACACACGGAGCCACACACACACACGGAGCACCGCACACACACGGAGCCACACACACACACGGAGCCACACACACACACGGAGCCACACACACACACACGGAGCCACACACACACACGGAGCACCGCACACACACGAAGCCACACACACACACGGAGCCACACACACACACACGGAGCCACACACACACACACACACGGAGCCACACACACACACACGGAGCCACACACACACACACACAGAGAGAGACATACACACACACACACGGAGCCACACACACACACACACACGGAGCCACACACACACACACGGAGCCACACACACACACACACACGGAGCCACACACACACACACGGAGCCGCACACAAATCGGCGCTCACATCTTCCTGCTGTGTTTTTCTGACCTTTCCCGTGGAGCTGTGCAGTATAATGGTGACCAGTGTCAGGAGAACGTGCCTGTGGTAAAGAGACACTTTTACCCCTTTTGAGTTGAGAAAGAAAATGGAAAAGAACCTGGATCACTAGGTTTCCCCCTCCAGCCTGATGCAAAACACATGGACTCACTCACTCCAATGTGTCTTTTGTGCATGAAGTATTTCTGTTTTTGGATCCAGCAGACGAGCTTCAGTCAAGAAGTCCAGGTTTAAGCATTAACTCTGGACGAGCACAACACGGAGCACTGTAAAATGGAGGCGTTGTACATGACGGGAGCATGTTTTTTGGCAAACTCTCTGTCTTATGAAGCAAGCGCCTGTTGTGAATGTGTGACAGGGGAAAATCACAATGAAGTTGTGAAGGAAAAGAGAGGGAGGGAGAGAGAGGGCGAGAGGAAGTGAGGGGGGAGAGAGGAAGTGAGGGAGGGAGAGAGAGGGCGAGAGGAAGTGAGGGAGGGAGAGAGAGGAAGTGAGGGAGAGAGGAAGTGAGGGAGGGAGAGAGAGGGCGAGAGGAAGTGAGGGGGGAGAGAGGAAGTGAGGGAGGGAGAGAGAGGAATAGAGGGAGAGAGGAAGTGAGGGAGGGAGAGAGGAAGTGAGGGAGGGAGAGAGAGGAAGTGAGGGAGGGCGAGAGGAAGTGAGGGGGAAGAGAGGAAGTGAGGGGGAAGAGAGGAAGTGAGGGAGGGAGAGAGGAAGGGAGGAGAGAGAGAGAAGGGGAGAGAGGAAGTGAGGGAGGAAGGGGAGAGAAGGGGAGAGAGGAAGTGAGGGAGGAAGGGAGGAAGGGGAGAGAGGGAGGGAGGAAGTGAGGGAGGGAGAGAGGAAGTGAGGGAGAGAGAGGGGGAGAGAGAGGAGAGAGAAGGAAAAGGGAGGAAGTGAGGGAGGGAGAGAAGAAGGGAGGAAGGGGAGAGAGAATTAGAGAGAGGGAGAGAAGGACAGAGAGGGAGAGAGGGGTAATGAAAGAGTCATTCCCCAACATTAAAAGAGACACTTTTCCTCTCAGCTTCCATTTGGATGTTGTTTCTGGAATGGGAAGTGCAAATGTTTCTCCTCCTGCTCCTGCTCCTCCTCCTGCTCCTCCTCCTCCTCCTGCTCCTCCTCCTGCTCCTCCTCCTGCTCCTCCTCCTGCTCCTCCTCCTGCTCCTCCTCCTCCTCCTGCTCCTCCTCCTGCTCCTCCTCCTCCTCCTGCTCCTCCTCCTGCTCCTCCTCCTGCTCCTGCTCCTCCTCCTGCTCCTCCTCCTGCTCCTGCTCCTCCTCCTGCTCCTCCTCCTCCTCCTGCTCCTCCTCCTGCTCCTCCTCCTCCTCCTGCTCACAAATGTAGTGTGTTTCTGGTATTAAGCTTTGCCTAGAAGTAACTTAACTGGTTATTTCTTATTCATTTCAGCTCCGGTTATATGCAACATTCAAAAGATGCAGTATTGTTAATCGTCATGGCGATGGTCCTATTTCCTCATCATTCTGAAACTCATCAAAACCTCATCATAATCTCAATTTTAGATTCAGTTTTCAAAAACAAATTTAAACTTAGTAAGATTCATCAACATTAAACTACATATTTTTAATCCGTGCCATCTGACTTCATAACCACGCCCTTTAGTACACGCCCCCTCCATTCAAAACCCCAACCATATCATTGACGGTTCAAGCAATGACTGAATCTCAATCTTTGGACAAATGGCCCCGCCCTAATATTAAAAGTGGAAATAAATATTTACTCTCTAAGGACTGTTTACACAGCCGAACATGATGAAGTGATTATAGACTTTATGACTGAACACGTCGTCTCACATCTTCAGGAAAACTATTAGTTTCACTGCATAGAACCGAGTAGTGCAGTATTTGAAGTAGTGCAGTATTTGAAGTAGTGCAGTATTTGAAGCAGTGCAGTATTTGAAGCAGTGCAGTATTTGAAGCAGTGCAGTATTTGAAGCAGTGCAGTATTTGAAGTAGTGCAGTATTTGAAGCAGTGCAGTATTTGAAGCAGTGCAGTATTTGAAGCAGTGCAGTATTTGAAGCAGTGCAGTATTTGAAGGAGCAGTTGAGTTATTAGAGTACCAGCAGTGGCTCTTCTATTTGAAACTGTATTTGTACAAGTTCAATCTGAAGTACTTCTTACTTTACAACATGTTCTGTCCTTCTCCTCTGAGTCGTCCAGTGGTGTTAAGATCTGACCCAGAGCCCGGAGGAGTGTCTGGGGCGTGTGACCGCCCCGAGACCCCCGAGGAATGGAAAGTGCTGACGTGCGCTCGGACGCTGAATAGTTGAGGGTTAATAATCCATCTGTGTTTATGGAAGGTCTGTGCACGGTCCTCTGCACACACCGGGCAACCATTAAAACGTGTTTCTGACCAGAATAATTAACAAAAGCAACAGTACGTGGCTGGTTATTGTTTGGGGCTGTGGCCTATTGCACAGCCTCTGTCCTGAGTGAGTGACAGGCAGTTTGAACCAATCACAGTGACGTATGAGCTTTCAGAATCACAGCAGATGGAGTTAGTTGCCTCCTAAACACAGATAGTATACATAAAAAAACATGATGCACTTATTATTTGGCAGTTGAAATGTATGGAAGACGACCATATAAAGAATGCTCATGAGCTAAATGCAAATCGTCTGTAGTACAATGCTTATCAGAGAATATTTAATACCTGTATTATCTACATGGTTTTGTGACGATGCGATATTCAGATTATTTTAAGATATTTGACTTGGGTCCGTTCTCATCCTGACTCATGTCTGTGATTCTCTGCCTTGTCCAAAGCAGCAGAGTCTTCCTCTGTCACTGATGAAACATCCACTCTCCTGTTTTACTACTAAGAAAATGACAAGAAACTATGTCTGCAATGAGTGCAATCCTTTTAGAATAAGTTCACATTCCATGAGTTGTAACGCACGTGATTTACAAACGCCTTTCATTACTGACTCGTGAAGGCAAAAGTCTTTCAAAGTTCATGTTTTAGTCATTCCTGGGTCAATTTATGTCAAATAAAACCCTCTGTTAGAGCGTGTTAGAATATAGAATATCCTCTACCACCCAGAGCACTTGGAGGGACATGTGAGAATTGAACCAGTATCAAATGATTCAATACTATTTTCCACATTCCTATTAAGTATAATGTATTTGTATATTTGCATCTACATGTATTTGCAGAAAAGAATTCACCGTTTCAGGCATCGTTTGTTATTTTGGTGAATTTTCCCGATCTGCTTTGACCTTTTAGTCTTGAATTGGTCGGGAGGCAGAGTGTTGTCTCAACTTTAACACAATTTCAGTTCCGGACCATTTGCGTGGATTTTGTAGCTGTGGAAGTGTAGTGTTTTGGCCCGTGTGTGTACCTAGTGTGTACTTGGTGTGTTTGTGTAGCTCCTGCAGCGTCTGATTCAAAGGGCATTCTCTGCAAAGCCACTCTGAACTGTTTGCACATGTCTGTATTCACACATGCAGCACAGCCCATCACTGCTGCACCACACGACTACTTCTAATAGAGACGCCTACCAATGTCACTTTAAGAGCAGGGGACTAACCATTTGTGTTTTTGATTCATCAGAAAAGCCACGTTATGCTATAGATGTATTAATTCATTCAGTATTTTAATGTACTGATTTAGATGCAGGGGAGCTCAGTGCGTCTGATTCCCTCAGGACTCAGAGCACGCCAGCCCCTTCCCCCTGGCCCATATGTAGACACCACCTTTCCCCTACACACATGGTTAGTTTTATCAAGGTAATGGCTGCGCTCTGTGTCCAGTAATGGAGGCTGTGGGAGGTGCGGGGTGAAGCTGCAACCAAACGTTCAGTCCCGCTCCAGCTCTTATAGGCTGTGGTTGTTCAAAAGCTCAAAGTTTATTTATGATCAGATTGCACAGTCACTGGGTTCAATAAAAACAATAGATAAAATCATGTGGAGATATGGAAGGCTTTTCAAGGGTCAGTCTCATTTGTCAAACTCCATATTGAGAATTTAATCTATACATCGCATATTGTTAGCGATGGTCCGTTCAGAAACGTTCTGTGATATGATGACTGAAACTGCTCAAGACAAGTGTAACCACATTTTAATGACATTTCGCGCGTGTGTCCAGAGTAATTTAACTGTTTCATGAAGAACTATCATGTTTTCACTCTCTGCCTTTTAAGAACACTTTCACCTTGTTCTACCAACACACTGCTCTAGTCTCAAGCAGACAGGAGGTTTGGGTGCCAACTGTTGATGCCTTTGCTTGAAATGAATCTCATCAATGAGTCGCTAAATACAAGGCACAGACTTATGCAGGCGTGCAGGAGTATTCTGCACAGACACTGTTTTAACATAAGCATACATTGACCCAAAGCAGTGTTGCATCTGACCAATAAAGAAGTGAAGGTCCAGAGTTCCCCTTATATCCTCCTGAGAACACAGTCTGTGCTGTGTGTAAATCCACATCGGTCTGTTGTCCTGTGTCCTGTGGCTGTGATCTACAGTAAACACTGGAGTGACTGTGGCGTGGTTCAAATCCAGGGAGAAGATGCAGCCAAACAGTTTGTGTAAAGTTCAGCCAAAACGAAAATAATATCCAATCTGCCATAATCCTGCTCCATAAACGTGAAGTATAAGTATATGTGGAAAACAAAAGTGAAACTTAACATGAAAACCAGCTCAAAAATATACCAATAAAACCCTGTGACCAATATTAACACTGCTGTAATGTCCATCCATAATAGAAATGCACAGCCTCGGCCCATGTTTTAGATGTATGGCTGTCCTTTACAGTAAACTAGATATAATATTTGTCTTGTGTAACCGATGTTTGGATTTCCCCTCCTGCCCCTCTATCCTTCCTGATGTACAGTTGAGTTCTGTCCTCTGCTGACCATAGTCACTCAAAATATTGATCTTAGATATTACTGTTGACCTGGACAAATATTTCATCTGGAATCATTGAGTACTTTTCTGTTCCTCCTGCAGAGTCATTCTGCAGAAACACTGAGGCTCACACATGCATTATTCTGCTCGACTTGAATCAAACTGTGCGTATCAGCTTGAATTAACCTGCTCTTTGCCGTCAGGCACATTGTGAGGCACAACTTTCCCGTGTGGTACTTGCCAAATCAGTGTCTCTTGGTGTCGGCCACTTCCTTTTGAGGTCCTTTTTCAAACGGTCCCTTCCCCTGGGGACGCGACACCCTCCACATGACCCCACGCGCTTTAGCTCCTGTTGTGATGATTGTGGGCTCTCTTTAGTTCTGTGGTTACATTGACTCTGGTTGAGTGCAGTGCATTGTGGTCTCAGTGAAGCGGCGTGCAGGGTGACTCTGTAATAATGTGATTACTACAGACTTCCTCAGCACAGGGACATCAGCACTTATTGATCGCACACTGGCGCGCACACTCAGCACACTGAAGTGACAGCACAGTATGTATTGACCTCCTTGGCTGTTTATCAGTCCGGTCTTTGCGGTTACCACGGTAACTGACTGCTTCCATCTTTTTTTCCTTTCACAGGCGATGCCTTCCCAGCAGGCTCCAGTCCCTTCTTGTCAGGTTATCCAGGCCCCACCCACTTGACCTCTGACCCAGCATACAGATCGGCCAATCCCAGCAGCCTTCAGATGGCCCAGCTCTGGGCGTCGCACGCTCATGAAGGTGAGCTCACTGTGTTTGTGGAGCTGTGAGGGCGAATACACCACACTCAAAAAGAAGACGCATGACTATGATCTGTTGTTAGTTTGTACAGTGCATGTTAACGAACATACGTACTTGATGTATATGCTGTACATAACCCGGATTGTAGTTGTAATTGTCCATTAATGCAAGATCTGTATGAGAAATAATGCAACAATGAATGGAAATACATCTTTTAATATCAGAGTCTTTTTGAAACAATGCCACAGTGAATGTGCTGTAATCAAAGCCAGAGCCGCTGCTACCAAATGTTACAGCGTTTGACCCTTTCTTCTGTGGCAACGTTTGTTTTTACATGCAGTGTCATAAACTGTAAAACGTAATGAAGTTGTTTTAAACCCTGGGCCACTTCTCTGTGCTCTGGACGATCAGAGCAGGCACTGTTCTTATGCCAGAACAGTGTTCTACTGAAGCTGTATAACTTTAACTACTATGATTGCAACTAATTACAAGTGCAGGTTAAAATTATTATTTGTTACCATACTTTCCTCCACAGATATTCATTTGCCTGTGTTACAAGCCTGTAACATTGTATAGGTGCAATAATATAATATACTACATAATATACTACATACAATACAATACTTCATTGTCCCTTTGGGGAAATCTGTTTTGGACTGATAATTCTAACATTGCGTTAACATTTCTAAAGATGGACTTGTTATAAAATGTTCTGTGCCTCTCCTGCGCCTCTGCTGCTCAGCAGTGCATAATTCAGAGGCGCAAACTAAAGCCGCATCATATTTTAATGACACATCCTGCGGCCGGGCTGGTCCCGCTCTGGCCCTGGAGGCTTGTTCCTCTTGTGTTCCTCATTGCTTACACCAGTGGGATCCTGCTCCAGTTCTGTCTGCGCTCCAGGACCCACTCGACCGCCACTGTTCCACTTCTTCGGTCGTCCTCCAATTCCTTACTTTGGCCTGTCAAAGCCACTGTAATCCATCTTCTTCTCTTGTTTTTATAACCTCCATGTCCACTTTTCTCCTGGCCCACTTTTTCAAACCTTTTCCATCTCGGCTTAAGCCTGTTGTTGTATACTGTATTTCATGTCCCACTTCAGGGAAAATCTGTCCATACTCGTCCCCTTGTGTCCTTGAGCAGGTCCTTATCAAATCTGAGGGAAAAGGAGCGTCAGATACTTTTCTCATGTAATGGCAGAGGAAGGATGAATGGATTCCTTTTAGGTTCAAGTGAATGGTTTCACAGCTTTTCAATCACAAATCTAATTTGGTGCTGTTTAAAACCAGCCAATTGGATTTAATATGACTTTGTCTAAGTGACTTTAAAACTTTGCCTGGCCAGGAGGATATTTAGTTTTTTCACAGATAAGTGGATAAAATGCTCTAACAGACAATTCCATTTCATTTTCTTTTTTTCGCCTTTATTATTATTTTTAAATATTTTGTGTCCGTGGGCTTTATTGACAGGAAAGTAGTGTGAAATGTGGGAGAAGGGAGGACATGCAGTATTGACAGTAATTGAAATATGCTCCCTACAGGAGAAATGGCTCTGATTAAGTTCAGTATCACATAAGCTTTGATTCCGGCTGTAGCTGCTAAATCCCTCAGTGGCAGAGAAACCATGGACTGGACTTGCTCTGATATGAAATGAATCCTCCAGCCTCGGGGAGATCCTGAATACCTGGTGACTGGTGTTAACAGCAGCTAAAGTTACTCAGGGCTGGAGCCGTTTCCGAGTTGAAGCCGAGAGCCAGACTGGGATATGCTACTCTGTGAATCCTCTTCAGAGCTGTAGAGATCAAGGCCGCCTCCTATTGTAGTTAATAGAAGCTTTAGGAGAAAGGTTTCCAGCGTCTCATGACTCCTTATATTTCTGTTCCAGCGCACTGACACCCCAACACCCAGTTTAGATCTACCACAGGCGTCCTGAAAGACGCCAACATCTTTGATATTTTTTGGACTGTAAATGCCTGGCTCTCCGGGCGGCAGTGACGCTGTTACAGCGGCGGCAGTGACGCGGTTACAGCGGCGATAGTGACGCGTTACAGATAGTGACACGGTTACAGCGGCGGCAGTGACGCTGTTACAGCGGCGGCAGTGACGCGGTTACAGCGGCGATAGTGACGCGTTACAGATAGTGACACGGTTACAGCGGCGGCAGTGACACGGTTACAGCGGCGGCAGTGACACGGTTACAGCGGCGGCAGTGACGCGGTTACAGCGGCGGCAGTGACGCGGTTACAGCGGCGGCAGTGACGCGGTTACAGCGGCGATAGTGACGCGGTTACAGCGGCGGCAGTGACGCGGTTACAGCGGCGGCAGTGACGCGGTTACAGCGGCGATAGTGACGCGTTACAGATAGTGACACGGTTACAGCGGCGGCAGTGACGCTGTTACAGCGGCGGCAGTGACGCGGTTACAGCGGCGATAGTGACGCGTTACAGATAGTGACACGGTTACAGCGGCGGCAGTGACACGGTTACAGCGGCGGCAGTGACACGGTTACAGCGGCGGCAGTGACGCGGTTACAGCGGCGGCAGTGACGCGGTTACAGCGGCGGCAGTGACGCGGTTACAGCGGCGGCAGTGACGCGGTTACAGCGGCGATAGTGACGCGGTTACAGCGGCGGCAGTGACGCGGTTACAGCGGCGGCAGTGACGCGGTTACAGCGGCGATAGTGACGCGTTACAGATAGTGACACGGTTACAGCGGCGGCAGTGACGCTGTTACAGCGGCGGCAGTGACGCGGTTACAGCGGCGGCAGTGACACGGTTACAGCGGCGGCAGTGACGCGGTTACAGCGGCGGCAGTGACGCGGTTACAGCGGCGGCAGTGACGCGGTTACAGCGGCGGCAGTGACGCGGTTACAGCGGCGATAGTGACGCGGTTACAGCGGCGGCAGTGACGCGGTTACAGCGGCGGCAGTGACGCGGTTACAGCGGCGATAGTGACGCGTTACAGATAGTGACACGGTTACAGCGGCGGCAGTGACGCGGTTACAGCGGCGACAGTGACGCGGTTACAGCGGCGGCAGTGACGCGTTACAGATAGTGACACGGTTACAGCGGCGGCAGTGACACGGTTACAGCGGCGGCAGTGACGCGGTTACAGCGGCGGCAGTGACGCGGTTACAGCGGCGGCAGTGACGCGGTTACAGCGGCGGCAGTGACGCGGTTACAGCGGCGATAGTGACGCGTTACAGATAGTGACACGTTACAGCGGCGACAGTGACACGGTTACATCGGCGGCAGTGACGCAGTTACAGCGGCGACAGTGACGCGTTACAGATAGTGACGCGGTTACAGCGGCGACAGTGACACGGTTACAGCGGCGACAGTGACACGGTTACAGCGGCGACGGTGACGCGGTTACAGCGGCGGCGGTGACGCGGTTACAGCGGCGGCGGTGACGCGGTTACAGCGGCGGCGGTGACGCGGTTACAGCGGCGGCGGTGACGCGGTTACAGCGGCGGCGGTGACGCGGTTACAGCGGCGGCGGTGACGCGGTTACAGCGGCGGCGGTGACGCGGTTACAGCGGCGGCGGTGACGCGGTTACAGCGGCGGCGGTGACACGTTGCAGCCAGCTCAGGCGTAACAGACATCCAAAGCATTAGGCGTGTAACGATGCGGTCTATATTAAGAGCTGTCTCTGAGAGCAGCAGCTGACCATGGGGAAGACCAGCTGACCCCAGAAATAAAATGTGTTGTTTTAGTTGACATGAGATCAACGGCTCTGGTCCTGACACGTTTAACAGAAGCAGGCTTGTACTACTTTGTTTTTACGTTACAATTACTTCAGTATTGATGTCATGTGATATAATAAGAAAAGCTTTGGAGATCATTATCATTATAATCAATAATATTTCATTAAAGAATTTTGAGAACCTAAAAAAAGTCTAGAATAAAAGTAAACCTTGGTATTTATACTTTTTATATCAATTAACAGAGGTAAGACCTGTCATGATCAGTCAAATTTACCGTATTTTGCGCACGCAAAGGCGCGACTATAAAGCACAGCATCAACTAAGGGTCCACCATGGGTACTTTATACATAAAGCGCATGAAACTAAACAAAACAGACGGATAAGTCAGTCAGTTGAGCTTTATTTAACGTGTTCCACTAAATCAGATCAACATTGTTCAACATCAAAACACACTCTGCTACCGCTGAAAGACACGTTAGTGTATTCACAAGAATTCTCATTCAAGATCACTTATAAACACGTAAAATACAAACACAAAACACACTCTGCTACCGCTAAAAGGCACGTTGGCATATTGACAACAACTCCCAACCTCGTTCAGTTACAACACATTAAATACAACACGGAGAATACGGTAATGTTGTGGTTTGTACCCAGTTGATCTGGCTCAGAACAACAAAGCAAGTTCCCAACATTTTAATAGCCTATTTTCAGAGTTCTTCCTTCACATTTTCAGACCAGTTGTGTGTGTCCTCAGGCTTCCCCCCTATGAGCAGCCTGTACTCCAGCCCGTACCTGTCCTTGGGGCACCTGGAGCCTCCATCGCTCTCGCAGCACCCGCTCTACGACTCTCATAAAGGTCAGTCCCAACATGAGCAGAAGCACACGGTCCTGTGTCACATCAGTGGAAGTGGGTTATGTGTACGTTGCTCTGTTGTAATGTGTGCTAAGTTTACGTTTTGTGCCATTGAAATGGGAAACAGATTTTGGCTTAATATAATGTGCTTATGTGTGGTAATTGTCTCTTTCTGATTTGGCTTTTGCAAACTTTTAGACAACTAGAATATTATCATAGGAAAATAATATCTTACATTTAATGTTTTTAAAGGACACATATTGTGTCAAATTGAGTTAATCAAAGACCTATTTGACTTCATTCACGTTTGTTTGATGAATCCTGTTTAGTCTCGGTTCCAAAAGTCCCAAATTTGTGGCGTCATAGGTAGAACTCTGAGTCTGTCAAGATGATTTATGGGCATATAAACTGTAAAATTGTGTTTTGGTGAAGTAGAACAACAAAATGCATTAGAATTTTATGTTCAGAATGTCCTCAATATCAGAATACCACTGTCCCATGATTAAGTCACATTCAGCTCCTCTACAGCTGTAGGTTCAAAAGTGTAACTGCTATTTCTAATGACTTTATGGTAGCGTGTCACGATATGCATCTCTGTATGGAAACGCGTATTACCAAGAAGTCCATCACGATATCTCTATATTGAGCACATCCCTAGTCCAGATGTCCACAAGTGAATCTTTCTACAATGGAACACTCCTGGACGAATGAGGGATTACAAGGACTTGTTTACATGATAACTTTAGCCCGTTTCTTTTAAGCTAGCTTTGTGGTTCAGCTAGCTTGCCCCATGGTAATTCCCTCTGCTGCCAGCAGATGAATTTCTAATATAATGAAGTAACTGAAGAGCATGTTTAAAGTACCCTTTTCACATGAATCAATCTGGGATATTGTAATATTTGCTAAGATTGAATGATTATACTTCTGTTTTCTTTATGTATTTAGAGGGATTTTACCTGCCAGCTTCATTGAGTAGTCTTCACCATCCTCCACCACCGCCACCACCCACTATTCCATCCAGCTCCACTCCACCACAGAGAACATCCCGGGACAGCAGAGACAAGCCCTACAGAGGGGACAGAGACCGGTCAAGAGACGATCCACGGCCACACAGTGTTGTGGATCTGACCCAGGACATGAGGGGGGAGGAGGAGCGCAGGGCGAAGAGCAGCGAACGAGATGCAGAGAGAGACGCCTGGGCTGTCCATTCTCACCTCGCTCATCAAAAGTTCTCAGGAGAGAGCAGGCCAAGACCATCGCCTCCGCGCCCTCATGGCTCTTCACACAGACTGCCCGGTACAGAAATGGACAACCATCACTCCAACCACTCCAGCTCTGAAAGACAACGGAGGAATGAGTCGGCTGCTACCTCAGCTGGGCCCCTCCACGTCTCCTATGGCCTCCCTCCTCCTTTATCAACATCCAGAGAGTCTATGAGAGAGCAGCGGGTTACTGCACCGACATATGTGCCTTCTGTGGAGGTTTATGACGAGCGAGTAGGCCCTATCCAGATCGCCTCTCAAGCCCGGGACAATAAACACAATGACAAACACAGAGAGCAGGAGCGGGACAGACTAGGAGAAAGGGGCCTATCGGAACACCTGCGCCTCTCCCAGTCCAGCGACAGCAATCACAGAGAGGAG
This sequence comes from Eucyclogobius newberryi, assembly GCF_026437365.1. Taxonomy (NCBI): domain Eukaryota; kingdom Metazoa; phylum Chordata; class Actinopteri; order Gobiiformes; family Gobiidae; genus Eucyclogobius; species Eucyclogobius newberryi. The sequence goes on along the minus strand of NW_027315757.1, from coordinate 34,796,175 downwards.
GGCTCTGTCATTTGTTCTAATGGTCTCAAAAAGGGACAGGACATCTCAAGTCAATCAAGGTTCAGTCCTGAAGCCAGAGACATTCCCAAACACTCGCCCCGTCAAGTCTCAGAGCGGGGGAATATGGACTCAAAATGGAACACAATCAGCCCGTTGGCGAACTATGCCACGAGTCACATGGCTGCTCTAGCAGCCCAGCACGGACATGCACTTTCGTCCCCTCACAGCCAGCCCCACTCCCCTCACGCAGCACATAGGCCCCGAGTCAACTCCAGCCACTGCCACTCCCCCCACACGCCCAGTGAGGAGAGCAGTCAGAGGCGCTACCTGGACCCCTCCACGCTGTACAGGCCCGGGGCGGCGCTGGTGGGGGGATCCAGCAGTGGAGAGCGAGTAGGGGATGCAACTGAGGTCTCAGCCATGCAGAGCCTCATTAAATACAGTGGCAATTTCAGCGCGGAGGGTGGGGGCTCCTCCAGGCTGGCGGCAGATGGCAGAGGGCCCTTTGGGGGTCTGGGGAATATAGGATCACAGGAGCGAGACAAGGAGAGAGAACGCGAACGGGACAGGATGTCAGGGGGCCTGACCAGCGCCGGGGCTCTACGGGTGCCTCCACAGCTCAAAAGGGAGCAGGAGAGACCGGACAGCGCTCGCTCATTTGGTCGAGAGGGGGAGGGGGAGGTGCGTCACCCTCCGGTGGGCATCGCCGTGGCAGTGGCTCGGCAGAGAGACAGCAGCAGCAGTAAACAGAGCAGTGGGACTGAGCCGCAGAGATCGCACCTGCCCGTCAAAGGTAATTGCAAGTGCCACTTTCAATTTATTATGTTTTTCTGTGTATGTTTTAACACTTTCTCTACTTTAACTTATTTTCACTTTAGCTAAGCTATGGATTCTTCTACATTTGTACCGTGGGTATGTAGACCCTTCGTTAAATGAGCCAAGAAGCAAATGAATCCTCATTTAGGTTTTCCATGAATAATGGAGGATTAATTTTCTTCAGATCAAAGTCATATTTTCACAGCACTGCTTGACTTTGAGGCGTTCGCACTTATAACGTGACTCTAGTAGTAAAAACTAGTTTTCCATGAATAACTAATTGTAGCATGAGTCCTTTGGTAGCTCGGTGGTCGCTGTGTTATAGTTTGAGTTGTATTGCTGGTGTTCAAGGTCGAACAGCTACTGTAAAAAGTTTCCTTTCAGACATCTCTTTCCTTCATTCACAGTTCAGCCTCTTCATCTTATTGAATGCGTCCTACTCCGCCCCTGTGAGAGCTCCTCTGTGGAGGCACTCCTCCTTGTCCCACCTCAGGCCCCCTCATTTAGCTTCCCCTGAACTCCTCCTCCACTGAACATGTCATTATAGACAAGCCACAGCTACAAACAAGTTTTGAATTACAAAGACCTTGTGTTTGTTTCTTGGCATTGAACCCATCATATGTTGGTGGATCTAATAGTTTAAGGGAGTTTATGAAAACTTGTGATAATTCCTGCGGTTTGTCACTGGTCTTTTCTTTGCATTTGAAAGCGCTTCACTTAAGTGTGGCTGCTCTAATGGCCTCATTCTCTTCAAAAAGGAGCCACAAATGTGTGCCAAGAACACAAATGTAGGAGAGAATGAATGAGAGGATGATGATGATGATGAAGAAAAGCTGGAGAAAGAGTGATGGACTGATGGAACAAATGGACAGATCAATCTGAACACTCAGGAGAGAGGATCTGGGAACTGAGATTATGTCCAGGAATGGAGCGAGGTGGATGTGTGTGGCGCTAATCACTGGCCATGTGACGCTGAAATTATGGCATGTGGGACAGACTCCCTGTAACCTTGGTAACAGTCTTGAAACCTTTGCTGCGAAGCATGTCAGAGATTGTTAAAGTCTCTTGTCCCTGCGCAGCTGCAGACACGCATTTCCAGAACCTCACTGAAAGGTTCAGCACACTTGTACTAAACCTTTCTCTCCATCTCCGCTGCTCTGGGACCTCCAGTCAGACTTGATGAGCTGGAAGAGGGTTAGCAGGAGGAGTGAGGAGGAGATCTCATGTTTATTCTGGACTGCTTCACTGCATGTGGAGCGCTGTCCGCTTGAGTGCCATTTCTTTTTTCCATAAATCTGTCTTTTGCCGCTGGCTCCTCAGTTTGCTGGATGGATTTAGGCTCTGTGTGGATAGTGAGGCAGTAGTATGTTCACACATCACTGGGGCCCTGGACTAATAAGTGATAAGAGCTGACACCCTGAGTGAGAGCTGTCGGTCTTACACTGAATATTCCCGCAGTATATATGCTCACTTGTGTTCCGGCTGTGGCTCCTCAACATTGTATTTTTAGCCACTTCTCGTCCTGACATGTCACCACTATGTCACTGTCATTAAGTATTCTTCCTGTCTATTGATTTGTAATGTTCTGCTCTCTGACTTTACAGCATAAATCCGCAATTTGTTTTTTTTCCTTCTTATAGAAAAATAAAAGGTTTTATGGTCAATGTGTATTCTACATGCATTGTTGCTGTTAACCACCTCCATGTGACCCGTCTCTTTGTGATCTGGTTAGATGAGGAGCGAGGGCAGGAGCACACTCGACACCATGATACTAGACTCCTGGGAGGCAGGTTGGAACGTGAGCAAGAGAAAGTGCTCAGGTGAGGGGCCTTCCACACACCTGCACACAAAAACCCTTAAGTCTAAGACCCTTGAAATATGGAAAATCAAACTAATAATCATGATTCAACTAAAGGATCTTTATGTATTAAATGTTTTTTTGCATTCTTCTTGGTGTTTTAGAGAGTCCAAAGAGCTTGCAGAGTTCACTCAGATGCACCCCAGCTCTCTGTCCAGTGGCCTCACTCCCAGTATGATGACTCCCTCTCTCATGAACTCCAACATTATGGTGACAGGAGGAGCCGCTCTCTCAGGGGCAGGACGCTGGCCGCCCGACCCCTCAACTCTGACCTCTCACCCCTGGATGTCACGCTCTGGGGCGCCCCCAGTTTGGCTGTCCAGTTCTCCTTACAGTACGTGGCAGTTTTGATCTGAAAATGCATCAGCTGATTTGTCAAAGAGTTTGTACTGTACTGTATGATACCCATTTGCTATGAAGAATAATATATTAATTTGTAATGTACAATGCACAATCTTCTCTATTTATCATGTAAATGATCAATTACATTTACCTGTACTTACTTATTAAATACTTATGAAAGCCTCTATGCAATTAAGTGTTGACTTCTGATTGGCTGTGAGAAGGGAGGTGTATCTGTCCATTGATTTGCAAGGTTCAAGTCACAGACATTCCCAAACTTTGAAGGACATTCCAGCCCCACGTGTCCAGTACTCCCTGCCCAAAAATAACACTAAGGCACACACTCTCACCCCTCATGTGCTGCGGCTTCTTTGAAGCAGACATTGATAAGAGCCAGCATAGTTAAAGCTCCCCAATGATCCACCAGTCCAGACACGTACATAAACAAAAGAAATTGCTATTTTGAACACATTTCTTGAAGGTAAAGTACATTGTTTAAATCTTGTCTGTCTTTCCCCTCAGGCCTGGGTCCTTCTTCTCTACACCAGACCCTCCCACCAGCCTACCCCCCTTCTCTGGCCGGCTCCATACCTTCTTCATACCAGTTTGCCCGGGACCCCCAGTCAGGACAACTGCTAGTCATTCCTACTGAGCACCTGCCACACTATGGTACGACCTGTGAATTGTGTTTAATTTATTACACCTGTACAAAAGAGCTCAAGGATGCTTTATTGTTAGTGGGTTCACAATTTCCTGACAGATGTTTTGTAACGACTGCAAACAAGCAAGACAATTGCCACAGCATTATCTGCCTGGCACCATATGGTATATTAGACTAAAGATTTATTATGCACAAACCATTATGGTAGCAATGTTGTGGTTTAGCAGGCAACTCATGCATTCAGACTAATCCTAGAGTTGACTAAAGCACTCATTGGAGAAGAAAAAATGTGACTTGTCCTGTGTGAGCAGCAGGAGGCGACGTCCTGGAGCGGGGAGCCCCAATGTGGTCGAGTGTGTACGGTACAGGCAGCTCCCTCCAGCACGCGGCCCAGCTCCAGCTCCTCTCACAGCAACAGATGCTGCGCCAACAGGAGCTGCTCATGATCCAGCAGCACACGGCACAAGTCCTGGAGCTGCAGAGGAACGCTCAGCTCGTCGTAAGTGCTTTTAGAATAACAACTTACACAAATGACATCTTAGTTATAGTACACTCAGTAGCGTTTTGTCTTTAAGAGGTAAGTATATTATGTGTGTTCTGTGAGTTTCCAGTTCACTGTGATTGGTTAAATTTGCTTGTCACTCACTCAGAGCCCGGCTGACCAATAGTGACCATTTTCTATGGTCATATTTCCCACTCGTATTACAAATTATGTCCCTTTCAACCAGCACAAAAGTCAAATATTAAATGTGCACTGTTGTGCGCGGTTGGTTACAAATAAACCACAGTTTCCTGTTAATGATCCAATTATTCATTGCAGTCAGTGTCACAGGTGGACCGGGACATTACTCTGTGGTAAAACAGCAGCACAGCATTTATGGCTCTTGTTCCTTGTGAAATAACTTTGTTGCCTAGCAGCACAACGGGAAAATATCACCGCTATACAAGAGCAGCTGCAAATATTTGTGATATTTGTAGAGCTGCTCAATAAATAAAACATTAAAATCAGTCCTGGTTATCCACATAACCTCTTCTGTACAAGTAACTTTATTGTTCACTGTGGAATTATTGACTTTCAAAATCTATAGATCTGATGTGCACCAACTAAAACCGATGCAGTTTTATGCTAATGAATCATGCAGTGTCTCTCACAAGTTTGCTTTTAATGGCTTTAGGTCCAAGTTGATTATGCTCATGGCCTTTGCCTCCAGCCACTGCCCGTCCAACCCCCTGTGTCTTTCTCCCAGGAGCGTTTAAAAGCTGGTGACCATCGTCCAGTGGTGGAAGACAAACCAGAGAAGCGAAACATAGACTCTAAACCGCGGCCCCCTTCACTGTCCTCTATGTCCCCCTCACCTACTCTTCATCCTCGCAAACCTTCTGCCCCGTCCCACTCGCCATCCACATCCTCCCTCGTGTCGCTGCCCCAGACACCCTCGCCCGTGATGACCCTCAAGTCAGAAGAGGTGGGCCAGAGAACCCCCTCTCACCTGCCCACGCCTCTGCTGCACCCATCATCTCCCCGCTCCGCATCGCCCCCACCGTCTTCCCCGCGCCAGCCCAAACGGGAGCCAGCTGAAGAGGCAGAGAATGTGAGAACAGAGGGTGAGAGAGACGTCCAAAAGCCTCGCCATGCTTCATATCCAGGCGTCTACACTGGTGAGACAGTGCAGCCTCTTTAGCAGCAACAATGTGATGTCATTCTTCTGGGAAAAATAACCCTTCAGTCACTGATGTCATTTTTGTATACTTTTATTTTCAAACAGGTAACCCGGAGGGCTATCCTTACCAGTCCATCACGGCTCCATTTGGCTCTCCGTTCCCCTCTTACCACGTCCCACCTCCCACTGGTTCAAACACAGAAGTCATCCCCCCTCACCGGGCCCACTCACCATCTAAAGCCAGTCCTCTGCCTGCACCCCATCTGCAGTCGAGGCTACTGGACTCAAACAACAAGCCTCCCAGATTAGAGTCCTCAAAGAGCGGTTCTCTCCCCTCTCAAGAGCCCAGCGCAGAGCTGTCTCAGCTGTACGTGACAACAGAGCCACTGGGACCTCTCCGACGTACTTTTAGTCCAGTTTTAACTAACAAAACGGACCAAGATGACCCAAAACAACAACCAATTACTTTGAATACCTCCAGTTCTCCACTTAAAAATGACAAACTAGAAGAAAAAAAGGAAGAAAAAATCCAGATGAAGGCGTTGCCTTACTCGTATTGTTCATATCCAGCACCTCCTGCCCTCACTGACGCTGAAGCCAAGTCAGAACTGATCAAAGATCCTCAGCGGACGCCGTATCCATTATGTATAACCACAGATGCTGACGGACACGGATCAGCTCAAAAGTCCCAAGATCAAACCTCGGTGTGTGAGCCCGAGCTACAGAATTCTCCAATAAACCTGAACATTCCAAGTGATATGGAAAAAGTTGATATGCCATCCGTGTCCGCCTCTCCCCTGCCTCTCATGGCAGTCTCAGAAGATCCCATGGCAGGGATGCTGGCACTGTTAGCAGCCAGTGAGATGGCCCGGCCTGGCACACCACCAGCTCCAACGCTCTCCCCACAAATGGAATATTCTCCCTTGAGCACCGAATGCAGCCTGACTGGTACGCTGGAGATGGTTGCTCTGGAGGGAATGGCCCTCCTCAGCCAGATGGCACAGCAAGAAATGGAAAAGATCAACAACAAGGAAAAGGGTGAGTCTTTAAATGAGCCATATTCTGAAAATGTTAAAGATTTGTTTCATGTCAAGGCTAATATTGTTTTTGTGTGGTTTTGGAAGAGGAAGTGGAAAATGGAAGATAATAATGTCGTTTTAATATGTTGTGTATCCTGTCCAGATGTGGCCTTGGAGGGTCTGGACTATTTACTAGAAGCTAGTCGCCAAATACTGTTGGAAGCCATTGAAAAACAGTCTCATATCCAGCTGCCCAGAGACCTGGACCCAAACAAGAAGTACAGCTGGAGGCAGAGGAAGGAGGAACCGGTAAGAACAATAACCAACAAACGGATTACACCTGTCCCTTCTTGATTTGTGACTTGGTCTGTCTTCCTTGCAGCTGTTTAGTAAAATGTCAATGGACGTGCTAGATGCATTCGAAGTGGAGTACCGGGTTCATCTTGCGGAAATACAAAAGACCTATAAGGATAAACAGCGGGAGTTCAGTAAGCTGCAGAGGCGCACAGACAAGCAGTGAGTGATGTCTTCAACACATTTATTATGGAAGGCTCTTATTAAAGCATTCCTGGGACATCATCCCTACTTCTCCCCAGTGAGCGGCAGCAGGATGATGACAGGCGGAGTCTAGCTCGAAGGGGCAGAGGAAGACCCAGGAAGAGAAAACTAATGGCCACACCCATCAAACTGGACAGAAGGCCTGCAAAGTAAGTGGCCCTTTTTGAAAGTTATTAGACTGTTGGGACGTTGTCTCATTTTGTCTCATGTTATTGTAGGGTTGGAAGGACAGTGCAATACTCTGAGGACTCCGAGGCTGGAGACGGACAAAGGAAAAGGCTTTGCTTGTCTAAAGATGATGAAGGGACGGAGGCGGGGCCGGGAGGAGTGAAGCTCAGGAAGAAGAAGAAGAAGAAGAGCTGGAAAGATCAGGGTTCTTCTAGTTTGGAGGTAAGACTTGATTGGTTTTGCACTCAAATAATTTTCATGATGAAGAGGGATAATGAGATGTTTTCTTTGTCTTTGTCAGGTCCTAAAGACAAAACAAAATCATTTGTGTGAGCAGGAGCAGCTGGCGTCCGATCTCAGCAGAGCTCTGTCACTCTCACAGCTCAGCTCACTGGCCTCATCACACAAACTCGCCTCCAGTAAAGTGTCCAAAGGAAAGTCCTCTGAAAATCGACTTAAGGAGCGGAGTGTCCATGCCTCTATCAAAGGGACAAAACACAAGATGAGTGGCAAGAAGTCTTCCGCAGAGAAGGTGAAGAGTCAGAAGAAAAGACCCATGTTCTCTCCGTTGAGATCCGAGCTCAGCAGCTGCTCCAACAGTGAGTGATATGATCAATATCAACTATTTCATGTGAACAAATACACGATACACACCCGGCGGTCCATCTCATGTAGACAGAGCATTGTACTGTACATTTATTATCAACATGTTGTATTCCTCAAACGAAACTCTTTTTTCCTTATTGCAGAAATGTACAGATAATGGTGGATTGGATTTTCAGACCGTTAGTGTCTTAGTGAGTTTTCACCCTTGTGATCTTCTAAATGATTAACCACATTCTCTTTGCACCAGACTCTGATTCAGAGGAGCACATTTCGCCCCGTGTGGGCTGGCCACCGCTTTCAAACTCTCGCTCCTGTGACGACGGGACGAGGAAGAGGAAGCCTGCTGCATCGCCGCCTTCACTGCTGTCCAGTAAGAAGTCTCAGAAGAAGAAACACAAGCACTTATCCCTGCTCTTGGAGGAGGCAGGCCTCAGCTCCTCTGACGACTCCTTTGACCAAGGTTACTGACCAGACCCTGCTGTAGAGCAGCTTATGTCTCTGAGCCTTGTCAAATGTCTGTTTGCTTTTGTTAAAGCAGCTGCTTCTGGACTGTGATTTAGCTTGACAATTTCTACCTCATTGCTGCTGGCTTCTCTATTAAGTTGCCTTTTTAAAGTAGTAAACTTATTTCTATGGTGCTTTTATATTGCAACATAATTTGTAGCATTTGTACATTTGGAAATTGTGTGAATTTGTGAGATTTTTTTCATAAAGTTGTATTGCAGTTTGGATACAAATAAGCTTTATTAAAGGTGTTGATTTGATTGGTACAGAAAGCAAAGCGCTGTGGTCCTTTTGTCTGCTTCATCTGTCTGTCCGTCCGTCTGTCCAGCAGCACGTCACATCTTTTAGTGGCTCTTTGTCAAATATCCCGCCGGAACAGGAAAATGTCTATAGTCGATATGAACTGCTGGCAAAAGATTTCAAAGGACTAGATTTGTTCATATTATGTCATTAATGAAAGTGTTTCTGTAGCATTATTATTTTTAGAGAAAGCAATGTTTTTGTGGGTTGTCATGATAAAAACACAAATGCTGAGGAGAGGAACACATCACTACTGTTCTTGTGTCATACATTGGGATATTTGCACAATAGAGCTTTGTCTACTAAACCCTCCAAGTAACACTTTCCCTTGTGTTGCTCTGACACCTTCCTCTGTCCTCTCACTTTCCCTCTCCCCTTTGACCCTTGACCTGTCCTACTCATGATGCTTTAAGTGTCTCTCAGCCTGTCCCATGAGCTTGTGCTGACGCTGCCACGACATTAAAGAAGCTTGGCGAGGACTAGCGCAGCCTTGAGCCTATGCTACCTCGCTTATAGCTCGTCTATGCTGTGGCCCAAGCTCTGCTCAAGCTAGACTGTGCTAAGGCCAGGCCATGCTATGGTCAGGCTGCGCTCTCACCGCTGCACTGCCAAGCCCCGCCCTGTCTGAGGCCACACCCTGTCACCTGTTGAGTAAGTAGGAAGTGCCCCTCCCTCTATTCTTTATTGACCTAACATGAAAGAAACTGAATTCATCAGATCTTAAGTTCTTTTTTTATTTCACTATTCTCACTAAATTAGCACTGAGGGCCATGACTACCTCCTGTCCATGAAATCCCACTTCTGAGGCAGGACAGGACAGTGACCATGGTTACTTACTTTTCAAGTGAGCATTATAACTAGGGGCCTCACAGGGCTGACCTCGGTGCCTGCTTGTTTGTCTGCTTGCTTTGTTAACACAGTGGATGCACCGTACACATTTAAATATCTAGCTGCCACAATTTTGTACGGAAAATTGGTTTTGAAAACATCAATGTTTTTGTCATTAAATCCATCCGTTAACAGAAGTGTTGAACCTGCACTGTATAGAGACCACAGGACATTTGTTTTCTAATACGTTTCTTAAATTCCATATAATGACATGTACTGTGCATCTACCCTCCATGTTAACAGTCTAACCTCTGAGGAGCTGCTCCTCCTGTTTATCTGTTGCCATGGATCTGCTAACCACCAGCTACTCACAGCTCACAGTTCAAAGTGTATATATCTGTGCAAACGCTCTGTGTGTTATGTGCTATCGTAGCCTGTCAGAACTTTTACTTCTCTTTCTATCTCAAAGCTGCAGTTTTAAATAATAAATGATATCTGGGCTCTAAAGGCCTCAGAGATTGTGTATCAGTGCGAGTCACATGCATGTCTTAAATCCTAGTCTTCTATTGGTTACACCGTGTTGCAAAGGTCAGGGTGCACTTTACAAAGCTGCTAACTCAAACCTCTTTACTTTATATTTGGGTGGTTTTGTTCTATCATCTTTTTATGCATCTCTTTATTTTGGGGGTTGGTGTACGTCTGAAAACCAAACAGAACCTGATCTTAAATCTTGTCTCTAAAAGCAGAAACCTCTGAGGACGAGGAGGAGGACTCATGCCCTGATGGCGTCTGTGACGAGAGCGGGTTGGGACTTTTGGCAAGATTTGCTGCTAGTGCTCTTCCCGCCAGTTCTCCTGCTCGGGGCCTTCACACTGGAAAACAACGAAATAGACAAAGCACTCTGGGTACGTGTGACCATTCAAGCACTTCATCAGTCGCATTTCATTCATATATGTGCATTATTATTCACTTAAAATGTACCAAATTAACTTTATTTGCATTTTCATTGAGTTCACAACTTTGTATTTGTCTGAATGAAATTACCAACTTTGTAAAGAAATTAGGCTGATGGTCCACTCTGTGGTTATTATGTGGTATAATGTGATTGATCCTTGTTAAGAAGTTAATTTGTTTTTAAAAGACCACATCAGGGTAATTAGCTTGAATATTCATACATTAAATATGATAATCCTTTATTGTCCACACATAGACCATATCCATTGGTTGAGATTGTCACGATTGAGTCCATGTCTGGGTTCATGTGTTATGTGGTGTGTGTTGTGGCTCCAGGTTCCTCAGAGTGTGAGTGGTCAGACTCTGACCTACGAATGAGGAAGTTTCCTTCCCTGCTTCACGGCAAACGTTCGGCCCCTGAGCTCCCCTTGTTGCCTCCTGCTACTCATCGCATCAATCGTTCAAGCCCCACAAAGAGGGACGACTCTCTGACCCTCACCCACAAGGCTCTGTCCAAGCCTCGGACAGCATCCCGGTCTCCACGACGATTCAGCTTTGAACAGGCCAGTGGCTCTGGGTTTGGAGGCTTCAGTGAAGACGAGGGCTGGAACCGCCGGCGAAGTGAGAGGATATTCCTCAATGATGCCACAGCTTCAACCAATCAGCTGCCTGTGTCGGCCGCCGCATCAGCCAACCAGATTACTTCAACTGTTTCCAGCCCCGCCCCCTCTATTTCGCTGAAGCCTGCCTGCAGACCGAAGCCTGCACCGAACCGAGAGGGGAAAGATGTAGTGAAAGTACGTCAGTGATTAATGGCTGTTTTTCACCTGCTTAGAGCGATTGAAAAACACTAAACATTAGCACCTCCCTGTTGTCTCCCTGTTGTCTCCCCGTTGTCTCCCCGTTGTCTCCCCGTTGTCTCCCTGTTGTCTCCCTGTTGTCTCCCTGTTGTCTCCCCGTTGTCTCCCCGTTGTCTCCCTGTTGTCTCCCTGTTGTCTCCCTGTTGTCTCCCTGTTGTCTCCCCGTTGTCTCCCCGTTGTCTCCCCGTTGTCTCCCCGTTGTCTCCCTGTTGTCTCCCTGTTGTCTCCCTGTTGTCTCTCCCCGTTGTCTCCCCGTTGTCTCCCCGTTGTCTCCCCATTGTCTCCCCATTGTCTCCCCGTTGTCTCCCTCGCTGTCCCATGTTCACTCTGTCCCATGTTGTGTGTCTGTGTGTGTCTGTGTGTTTCAGTGTGTGCATGTCACGGTGCCAGTAAGGCTCCCTGTACATCAGTCACTGCAGTCCTCCCCTGCTGTGTCTGCCATGTTACTGACAGAAGGGACCACTGCAGGCTGCCGTGTGTGTGTGTGTGTGTGTGCGTGTGTGTGTGTGTGTGTGCGTGTGCGCGTGCGCGTGCGCGAGTGAAAATGTGTCCTGCACAAAGTGCTGTGTTGTCATTCTTATCAATGTATTTCTGTTTGTCCTGTCTTTAACACGCAGCAGAAGAAGAAGCTGAAAGACTCCCCCCTCCCTCTGAGCCCATCCACACTGTCGTCGCTCACAGACGGCCCCGGGGCCCGGGGTCTCAGTCCAGTGCAAAAGAGCCAGGCCAAAGTTAAACCCAAGGCCAGAGAAGTGAGTAGCACCGACTCATCACTATTGCAAGTTGAGTTAAGTGCACGCTCTGCAGTTACATCTTCTGAACTATATTTGTAATGTAAACACAGTTTTACAATTAAACATTATTTAATCTAAATTAAGTTTTATTCAAACAACTAATGCGCCAATATTAAATAGAAGTGACTAGATTGGTACATTAGTTTGAATAACTAAATTTTGGTCAGACCGTTTCTGGTCTGTTGCTTGTGCAGCCGTCCAGAGGAGCAGTGAGCCGCCTGATGGAGAGCATGGCTGCAGACGAGGACTTTGAACCCAACCAGGACAGCAGCTTCAGTGAAGACGAGCTGCTTCCATCATGTGACAGCAGCGTGCCAGAAGCCTCCCCTCCACCCGGTCAGAACTCACAGTATCTACAGTCACTCACAAACTACTGTGTCTTCTGTGTAATCTAATGCTCCTGTCTGACATGAACAGCCCCCGTCCAGTGTGTGCTGGACAAAGACTCTCTGGTTGATGGGCTTCGAGTTTTAATCCCAATGGACGACCAGCTGCTGTATGCTGGACATGTTAATACGGTGCACTCACCTGACATGTGAGTACAAGAGAAACTCATTGTACACAACACAAATGCAATGGTTTTGTAATGCTTGAAATGTACAAAAAGCAATGCATGTAACATGATATGTCCGTAAAGCTTGCAACTCAGCATATTGTCCACTTTATTTCACACTGAAGCATTGACATCCCATTGAAACACATCACAAGAATCCATCTGGTCAGACTTTTGAATGTACACAGGAAAGCGCTTAGTGCTTTTGTGAACGGGAAATATGTCTGATTAAAAAATGTTTGGTTTATTCCACTATTGACACGCCTCGCCCAATCAGCTTCAAATGTTCTCTCATGATGTTCCGCCTTTTCCCAATGACTTCAGCTAGAGCCTTTCCAGATTGGTAAATGCATAGAACTCGATCAGGCTTTGGTGTATTATGAAAAAATGTATATGTTGCCACTGTTGCTAAAGGGCACTGTCTGTCTACAGTTACAGTGTGGTGGTGGAGGGCGAGCGAGGGAACCGTCCACACATCTACTGCTTGGAACAACTGCTACAAGAGGCTGTGAGTGCACCATCTAATGCACGTCAGATGCACAGTCCTCCAGCACGCCACTGACCGTTTATTTCCTGTGCATGTGCAGATTATCGATGTGAAGCCTCCGTCTGTGCGTTATCTCCCCGAGGGCACTCGCATCGCTGCCTACTGGAGCCAGCAGTACCGCTGCCTGTACCCGGGCTCTGTGGTCAACGGTACACACTGCACACCTCCTACTTACATAAGATGATTCATACTGCTCTCACAGACTGCATCATTGTAGCTGGCAGCACAAACAAATGCAAAGTGTTTTAGAGTCCATTATTTTGAGCAATCAGATGGTAAAAAGGAGGTTAATGGTCTCTTTTCAGCCCTGACTGAGACATTCAATGAGTTTTACAGCTTGACTTGGCAATGTATTTAACAATATGATTATCGTAACTACTTAATTGGTTCTTTTTAGGAAATTCAGACATTGATGAAGATGACAATCTCATCACAGTTGAGTTTGATGATGGTGACACGGGGCGTATCCCCCTGTCTCACATCAGATTGCTGCCCCCCGACTACAAGATCCACTGTAAGTACTGACCACAATGCATCTCTGTGAAACTATAAAAACAATGAAAATGATTTCATTATGTTCCACCGCTGCATCGTGAATTTGAATCCAGATGCATATTTGCTGCATGTCCTTCCTGGTCTCACCCTCATTTCATGTTGTGCTGTCCTGTCTATTAAAAGCTCACAAGCCAAAAATCCTCAAAAAATAATAAACTCCTTATGTTACAAAAGGAAAAAATTATATGATTTGTATTTGGATTCATAAACCGTGTTCAACACACTGTTGCTTTTTCCTTCAGGAAAAGGGTAAAGTTCTGCACTTCCTGTCAACATAATGAAAAACACAAAGCATGCTGGTTGTATTCATTGTGCCATAAAAGTTTGTGGTTCTTGTTTGGTTCCAGGCGCTGAGCCGTCCCCTGCTCTGCTCGTGGCCAGCAGCTCTCGGAGGAGAGTCCGCAAATGCAGCAAAGAGGGCAAAGAGGCGGGGCCCAAACCAGAGGACAACACCCCCAAGATTAAAGGGAAGCCTGGTCGCAAACCTAAGCCCAAACCAGGTGAGTAATAAACATTCAGTTACAATTGTGTGAATGACCCTTTCCTCACTGTATGAAGTATGCCTCAGTTTAGACCCCCAGGTGTCATGAGTGATGCTGTAATAATACATGCTAGAACATGTCTTTATTGTGTTGATGTTCTTTCATCATACTCTTTTTACAGTTTCATGTGACCATCAGACAATATAAATAGGGATTTCAGTGCATTCTCTTAAAATATCATCCAAACAACAAAAGTAGCTCAAAGGCCTCGAACGACCTTTAACCCTCATTTCCTGTTTGGTCGTCTGAATAGTTTGAATGTATTTGTTCAAGCAGCCATTCTGTCTGCTGTGTGTTGCCACAGCTGTGATATATGGCATTTTGCACGTGTGATTTGCTGACGCCGGCCTTGTTTTGTGTGAGTAAGCGCTTCATAAATGCAGTGGTTTTCATTTCAGAATAGTTTCCTTGATGATTTGTCATTTGTAGCCTGTAAAAAAACATTCCTCCACCACAGTGAAGGCCTCAGCATGTCATGAGCAATGCAAAAAGCAGCTGCGCAAATAACATGTTTATTTGTCCCTTTTGAAGAAACCGCCCTCAGCCAGGACGACCGTGAGAAGAATGATACTTCTTCTATTCCACGAGCATCAGACGGGCTGAATCAAGACAGGACCCCGTCTGCACAGAAAGTGTCTCAAGATAAGCCCAGGCCGGCCTCCCGGCCCAGCATGGAGATCCAACCCAAACCAAAAAGCAAACGCTCCTCCTCCACTCCGACTACCAGCCCCACACTGTCCAGTCCTGTGCCCAGAAAGGAGAACCCCAAATCCAGCCGCGCCCTCCCGTCCTCGCTCTACCCATCCACGTACGGCAAAGTCCTGACGGTGGATCTCTACACCGAGCCCAACCTGTCGTCTTACAACAACCAACGAAGAGACAAAGACAAGGCCATGAGTCCGACCTCACACAGACCCATGTCCAAATCCACTTCATCCAAACTCAGTGTTGCTCCCGGTCACAAACCGCTGACCTCCTCCAAACCCAAACCCTCCTCCGACAAGCACAGTCGCCCCAGCCTCAGCTCTGCACTTGTGTCCACTTCCATCAACAGACTATCAACCAGCAAACCCACCTCCCTCAGTAGACCCTCGTCATTGTCGCTCCCTTCAGCCCCTCGGCCCAAACTGAAGATGCCGTCTGACCCGCTGACCTCGCGGTCAAGCTCTTTGCTCAGACCCAAGTCCAGCTCCACTCAAAACGAACTGAGACGCAAACCGTCTGCAGAGCCTCTGGTGAAGCTGGACCACGAAGGAGTCACTTCTCCCAAAACCAAGAAGACCAAACAGATGTTACTGGAAGGCAAAAGCGTAAGGCGGGACCACACCCCGATTGCCCCAGCCAATCAGAAGCCACCAAAGCCTAAAGTAAGAGAAAATGATCCAGTTGAAAAAGATTTATACAAAGCTCCAGTGCTGGCCAAGGAGAAGAAGACGGAAAGTGTCAGTAAGGGGCTCACAGTGGAGAAGAGGGAGACGAGGGAGGAGAAGAGGGAGACGAGGGAGGAGAAGAGGGGGACGAGGGAGACGAGGGAGGAGAAGAGAGAGGAAACAAGGGAGGAGAAGAGAGAGACGAGAGGGGAGAAGAGAGAGGAGACGAGGGGAACGAGGGAGAAGAGGGGGACGAGGGAGGAGAAGAGAGAGGAGACGAGGGAGGAGAAGAGGGGGACGAGGGAGAAGAGGGGGACGAGGGAGGGGACGAGGGAGGAGAAGAGGGGGACGAGGGAGGAGAAGAGGGGGACGAGGGAGGAGAAGAGGGGGACGAGGGAGGAGACGAGGGGGACGAGGGAGGAGACGAGGGGGACGAGGGAGGAGACGAGGGGGACGAGGGAGGAGAAGGTTAAAAGGGAGGAGATTAAGCAGGAATCGCTGAGCAGCAGCAGCTCGGACTCAGAGGAAGACGGGGGAAAGGAGAAAGTGAAGAAGAAGAGAAAGAAGTGCACATCCAGCTGTACCTCCTCGTCTTCCTCTTGCTGCGGCTCCTCGTCCTCTTCCTCCTCCTCCTCGTCCTCATCATCCTCCTCGTCCACTGATGACTCCTCCTGCAGCTCCGATGAAGAGAGGAACCCCAGCCCTCCTCCAGGCCCTGCTTCCCCACCACCACCAACACAGGACAAGGCCAAAGAGGAGGCCAGAGAGGAGCCACGGGAGGAGGTAAGCTTTTGGCTCCTTCTATTCATCACATTCTGTCACTTTACCTTTTTTGTGTTTTTGGAGTGTTTTTATAATTGTATTGGAAACTGCATTAGTTCTAAAGCTCATTAAAACTGTTGTATTTCATCTTCAGGCGAAGAAAGAAAAAGAAGTGAAAGAGGAAGAGTCTCCCTCGGCCTCTCCCTCGACCACAGCCCCCGACCCGGTCAAACCAAACAAGCCCGCCACAGGGAAGGGCTCTGGACAAAGGGGACGCCCCCCGAAACAGAAACCAAACGGAGGGGAGGGCAAGGTGGAGCGACCCAAGCGCAGAGAGGGAGTCCACCTCCCCACCACCAAGGAGCTGGCCAAGAGGCAGAGGCTCCCGAGTGTGGAGAACAGGCCCAAGATCTCAGCCTTCCTCCCTGCCAGGCAGCTCTGGAAGTGGTTTGGGAAGCCCACGCAGGTAAAGAGCGCTGTCCAAAACCTCAAAGAAACCATACCATTACAAAGAAAACGTGCACTTACTTTAAATAGATCTGTGTTCTATAAAGGGGAGAAAATGCTTTTGGTGAATGTATGGATTTTGTAATCATCAAGTTGAGAAAAGATCACTCACTCTTACTTGCAAGGTGTTTATTTACAGGTGAAAAGGCTGTGGCCACTTAAAGGAGTGACCACTGAAAGACAGATGCACAGAAAACATCATCAAAAACATCATCAAAAACACGTCAGTACGATATGATGTTTTTGATGATGTTTTTGATGATTCTGAGCATCTGTTTTGGTGTCTTCATGTGGCTCAGTCGCCCATCGGCCTGAAGAAAGTCTAATGCACAAATGTTGCCTCTTCACCTGTAAATAAAAATTCACCTTGCGACACCTTCTCCCGCTGTAGAACACGATGTGCGAAACACTGTCATATTCAATATTTATCAAGCTACAATCAACAGAACCAAATGGAGCGCTACAAGAGTCTAAAACGTCATGTTCTCAAATCAGACTTAAGTAGAAGTATTGTAAGGTGTCAGTTCTTAGTATAAGATCAGCTCATTGTCTCAGTATTATCACTTAAACTTGTTAATGTAATGTATTTTTGTGTATATCTATATATATATCTATCTATATCTATCTATATCTCTTGACTTGTCCTCTTCTGCTCCTCACAGAGGCGAGGTATGAAGGGCAAAGCAAAGAAGCTCTTCTACAAGGCCATCGTCCGTGGTCGAGAGATGATCCGGATCGGGGACTGTGCCGTGTTCCTGTCGGCCGGACGTCCCAACCTGCCTTTCATCGGCCGGATCCAGAGCATGTGGGAGTCCTGGGGCAGCAACATGGTGGTCCGGGTCAACTGGTTCTACCATCCGGAGGAGACCAACCCCGGCAAGAAACTCATCGACAAAAAGGCATGAAGCTGAAACATTAGGACCAACAATGAAATATATATATGTTATTATACTTCCTAATTTGTCCTGTTTTGTGATAGAACTGGGATCAGATGTGTGGCCAGTCTATACCTGCTGCTCTGCACGCTACCATCCAGAGGAAAGACTTTGTGGAGGCAAGAAAACTTGTTTTATATCTTGGTTTCTGTTGTTGTTGGAACAAGCTGACCATGTATCAGGAAGTTATTTGCATATATATATATATATTACTGTGATCTTACATTTTATTACTATGGAAGACGTTTTCAAGTCCCTCACTCTTATTTGATCTTATCTTTTACGGCTTTATATGGCACACTCTACAAGACTTGCTTATGTTCAATTCGATGTTTTAATGCTGCCAAATAAACGTGCTCCACTGTAGAAGGCAACATGCCATATACACACTCCTCTTCTACCTTGACCTCCTCTTCTACCTTGACCTCCTCTTCTACCTTGACCTCCTCTTCTACCTTGACCTCCTCTTCTACCTTGACCTCCTCTTCTACCTTGACCTCCTCTTCTACCTTGACCTCCTCTTCTACCTTGACCTCCTCTTCTACCTTGACCTCCTCTTCTACCTTTGCTCCTCCTGCAGCGCGCCCTGTACCAGTCGTCCCACAGTGATGAGAACGACGTGCAGACGGTGAGTCACAAGTGTCTGGTGGTCAGCGTGGAGGAGTACGAGCAGATGACCCACACCAGACGCTACGCCGACAGTGAGGACCTTTACTACCTGGCCGGCACCTACGAACCCACCACCGGCATGATCTTCAACACCGACGGAGTCCCTGTCATCTGCTGAACAGAACTCCACTGACACATTTAGACTGACAAAGAGATTCATTTTGTCCTGATATGAAAATGTTAAGGCGCTGGACCAGTACAAAACACTACAGTATTATCCGACTGTTGCACACTCAAAGTCCAGCGGTTGTTGTGCTCCTGGGAAAGCTACATATACCTTTTACATGTAAATATCACTTGCATAGACTGATATTACCACCTACTTGCATGTAAATACATGTAACAGTCAGAGTATAGAGAGTATATGAGTGTTTTATTTTCTTGTAATAGATTTGAATCCAGAGTAAGTTTTCCTAAAGAAGTGAACTGTCAAGAAGCTTTAAACAAACTGTGAAAGATGTAACAAAAAGAGAAAGTGCGACCCGTGTCCTCCTTAAGCTGTTGTGATCATGATGTTGCCATGGTGATGTTACAGTCATATTAATGTTTCTCGATAGAACAGCCACAGATGGATGGATATGCATGGATTTTAGAGGGATGGTCCTTCCATTATAACAGAGAGCACTTAAAATACTAATTTAAACTCTACAATTTCCTTAGACAATCTTAACTTGGATAGTTTGAATGTTTGTGTGCAAAACTAAAACAACGTGAGACTCCTCAGAGACAAAAGAGAGAGGAAGGAACCGTGTAGCACGTGTCGTCTTCTGTTGTCTTCTCTTAAAGGAGGCGATCCACCAGAAACACTATTGACCGAGCTGCTCTTAGGTTACCAATGTGGTCCCAATGTGTTTCCTGAGGATTCTGGGAAACAGACAGCTTTTGTGAGAGTGTCAGACTAATAAAAGTGACGTCTCCATCACAAAGTGGCTCCTGCAGCTTGTTCATCATGGTGTGGGAGCCGCAGCGGGTGGATTTCTCCTTTAACATGTTTTCAGAGCTGTAAACACTGCGGTTGGACCCAAAAGCCTCAAGGCTCCAGTGAAATATCACGTCTAAACACCAGCCTCCTGCTTTCCAGGTGTTTGATCAGAACCGCTGTGGGTGCAGTCTCTGTTTGTATCCTACATGTTTTACTTTGCTTGTTTCTCGGCTGCTTAATACATGCCCAAATTGTGCTCAATAATTATCACCCAACAAGCGATTGCATTTGACTCGAGCACTTTGACTGAGGCTTCGTGGTCTCTGAAGTCTTCCTAGAGAAGGTCCAAACACCCTCCGAACACGTCCCGGTCTGATCTGTCCTCACTTCGCTTCTATGTGCCTCGTGCGACGGTTCTTGGGCTCAACGGTTGAATGTCGTACTCGGGGGTGTGAGCATTTAAAAGGCCTTTTTCATGTCCAAGGCCTTACAATAATGATGAAAATGTCCTGGGTCCCACCTCTTCACATTTCAGGAGCTGTGGGTTTGACATGAGTTCTTGTTGTTCAGGCTCCACTTACACTATTACTAAAGTATGAACATGATGTTTTTCCTCATGTTGAAGTCGCTCTCTGCTCGGCTGCAGAGGCGGATGATTGTCTTGTTGATATTCAATAGGTTTTATATTTTCTATTCTTGAGATTGTTTTCTCAGACGTGTCTCATTTTATTATAGATTATAGTGTTGTAAATGTCTGGCTGTACAAATTGCTGCTTGAAAAGGATTTTTTGCTACATCCAATATTCAAAAAGAGTACATATTTTTCAGACCAGATATTATATTAGCGGCCATGGAAATTGTAAATAAAAGCTGCTAGTCTGTTAGTGTAAAGCCCATTTGTGGTTCGAGGGTTGTAGCATATTTCAGTCAAACTGAACGATTCAGTCACTTGCTTTGATCAGCCCCTTTTCTAATGCTGCTGTTCTTCTGTAACTTATACAAAACCTTGCTGAATTCTAAAGCTCCACATATATAAGAATATCATGAATTCACAGGTCGTGTTTAGAACAAGTTAAAGTGCCGGATGTGAATGTGTTTTATCCCCGAAGCTGCTGAAGCACTTTTTGTGGGCGTGAGGGTCGATGATGGTCAAACCCTGTATTCACCGCACGCACACACCAGGCCAACACTCTGAGGCGTGGCATCGCCTGCCACTCTGTATTTGACCACATCCAAAGCCCCTTATTAGGCCTTCAAACAGGGTCCAACAAAACACTTATCCCCACTTTGCCTTCACTTTGATTTGTGTCATATCTTTTAACTCCCAAGTGTTCTTTTTAATGTATTTTACTTTGGCTTGTGTTTTTTGCTGTGACATTTTGCCATCCTTTTTATGACATCATTTGCATGCCTCTTTGACTTGCTTCCCCTCTCTGAACAATCGTCCAGCCTCTCACGTATTACCGCTGACGGGCCCCTGGGAGCCAGCTGCTAGAAAGAGAGAATGGGAGGGACAGAATAAGAGAGAATGGGAGACGGAGAGAGAGAGGTGGACTGGAGGCTGGTTCTTCGTCTGCTGTTCCTTCAGTATCTTTATCGTCCTGTTACAAGTTCAAGCAAAAAGATTATTTTGGAAAATAAATATAAAAAGCATCTACGTTTTTTAAAATGTATCTTCAGTGTGGGAGACAAACGCTGCCCAAATATACTTTGTACACTTGTTTAATCTTGTCAAAAATGAAAAGAATACGTTTTAGACGGATCTGAATTAGTATATTCTGTTGCTTATACTGTATTGTGAAGCATTTCTTTGCTCTTTTTTTTTTTTTTTTTTTACAGACGGCCATGTTTATCAGTGTTTCTTTTCAATTGTTTTAGCAACTTGATATTTTATAGGTGATCAATAAACAAATGGAACTGTACAGATGAGTGTCTGAGCATTTGTGGCGTGCACGTTTCCAAATCTCACCAAGAACTGTCCAGTTACAGCAGCTGACCACCGTCCTGACCTTTAGCATGACCTCAGCAGGTGTCAAAACACTCAAGTATTTTAAATATATCATCAGTCTCAGTCATTCTTATTGTAGTGACAGGAAAAGAGCTAATGCACCTTTGTGTTTGCTGGTGACTGTATTTACAGACTTAAGCACACTCCGGACACACGTCTAACGCTTAAGAAGACAGAGGATCATGTCCCACTGACTGTCCCACACTCGTGTCCCACTGACTGTCCCACACATGTCCCAAAGTCCTGGATCAGTGTCTCTGAATTGGCTGTAACAAAGTAAAAAGTTGCCACACTGTCTTTTAATCCTGCTGCAGC
Organism: Eucyclogobius newberryi; assembly: GCF_026437365.1. Classification (NCBI taxonomy): domain Eukaryota; kingdom Metazoa; phylum Chordata; class Actinopteri; order Gobiiformes; family Gobiidae; genus Eucyclogobius; species Eucyclogobius newberryi. Next base: position 34,774,561 of record NW_027315757.1, on the reverse strand, counting down.
TTTTTCTTTCATTAGGTGTGACCACAGCCTCTGACACTGGTCACTGTGGCCAAGGTGTCTGGCTCAAAGGCACTTCAGAAGCTGCTCTGACAGATCAGAACTGGAGCAGTCTCTCTTCTGTCTGAAGTCTGTGGACTGTCCCTTTAATCACCAGTGGACTCAATAAGCCCTCCATTTTGGCAGCCCTGTAATGAAGCTGCTGTTTGTGGTAAAATGGAGGAAAGTCCTGCTTCTTCTTCTTCCTCTGCTGCTCCGCTGACCACAGCTGACCACAGGAGACCACTGACCACAGGAGACCACTGACCACAGGAGACCACACATTCTCCAGCGTCTGACCGGCCGCGATGAGCTGACGGGGTGAATGTGGTGAATGTGCGTGTGCTGTTCAAATCCCGCGTGTCCACGTGTAATTTAATCTTTGCTGACGGCCGAGACTCTGTGTTCCGGCTCCAACATTCAGGGGCCCGACCTCTGCTAAACTGGCCCCCGGGAGACCCACATCAGCATAACATCCCAACCTGCCGCGGGGGCCGGTCCTTCAACACGGACTGTGCAGCGGAGAGAGGGAGCTGTGGGTGTGTCGGCACGGGGC
>NW_027315757.1:34728969-34761469 GCF_026437365.1 Eucyclogobius newberryi | reverse complement strand
CACATAAATAACTTTATAACATATTTAAGATAAGATATTCCTTTAATGTCCACACATGGGAAAATTCCATTGTTGCAACGCAGTAGATACAGAGGAAAAGGACAGATCACTTACAGGAAGTTTAAAAAACACACTTAATAGAAGAACTCTTATAAACAAAACTCTAATAAACAAAAACTCTAATAAACAAAAACTCTTATAAACAAAAACTCCTATAGACAAAACCTGTCATTTCCTAATAAGGAATGGAGGGGGAAAACAAACAAAGATAAAATAAAATAAAAACAGCTAGCATAAGACAAAATAATACTAATAATAATAGTAAAATAAACACTCTATTTACATCAGTTGTATGCACATGAATGTGACATTATTGCATGTGAGTACGACAGTATTGCACATGTTTAAGTCAGTATTGCACATGGCTAAGTCAGCATTGCACATGGTTAAGTCAGTATTGCACATGGTTAAGTCAGCATTGCACATGGTTAAGTCAGTATTGCACATGGTTAAGTCAGTATTGCACATGGTTAAGTTAGTATTGCACATGGTTAAGTTAGTATTGCACATGGTTAAGTCAGTATTGCACATGGTTAAGTCAGTATTGCACATGGTTAAGTCAGTATTGCACATGGTTAAGTTAGTATTGCACATGGTTAAGTTAGTATTGCACATGGTTAAGTCAGTATTGCACATGGTTAAGTTAGTATTGCACATGGTTAAGTTAGTATTGCACATGGTTAAGTCAGTATTGCACATGGTTAAGTCAGTATTGCACATGGTTAAGTCAGTATTGCACATGGTTAAGTCAGTATTGCACATGGTTAAGTTAGTATTGCACATGGTTAAGTTAGTATTGCACATGTTTAAGTCAGTATTGCACATGGTTAAGTCAGTATTGCACATGGTTAAGTTAGTATTGCACATGGTTAAGTCAGTATTGCACATGGTTAAGTCAGTATTGCACATGGTTAAGTCAGTATTGCACATGGTTAAGTTAGTATTGCACATGGTTAAGTTAGTATTGCACATGGTTAAGTCAGTATTGCACATGGTTAAGTCAGTATTGCACATGGTTAAGTTAGTATTGCACATGGTTAAGTTAGTATTGCACATGGTTAAGTAAGTATTGCACATGGTTAAGTTAGTATTGCACATGGTTAAGTCAGTATTGCACATGGTTAAGTTAGTATTGCACATGGTTAAGTTAGTATTGCACATGGTTAAGTCAGTATTGCACATGGTTAAGTCAGCATTGCACATGGTTAAGTCAGTATTGCACATGGTTAAGTCAGTATTGCACATGGTTAAGTCAGTATTGCACATGGTTAAGTCAGTATTGCACATGGTTAAGTTAGTATTGCACATGGTTAAGTTAGTATTGCACATGTTTAAGTCAGTATTGCACATGGTTAAGTCAGTATTGCACATGGTTAAGTTAGTATTGCACATGGTTAAGTTAGTATTGCACATGGTTAAGTTAGTATTGCACATGGTCAAGTCAGTATTGCACATGGTTAAGTCAGTATTGCACATGGTTAAGTCAGTATTGCACATGGTTAAGTCAGTATTGCACATGGTTAAGTTAGTATTGCACATGGTTAAGTTAGTATTGCACATGGTTAAGTCAGTATTGCACATGGTTAAGTCAGTATTGCACATGGTTAAGTTAGTATTGCACATGGTTAAGTCAGTATTGCACATGGTTAAGTTAGTATTGCACATGGTTAAGTCAGTATTGCACATGGTTAAGTCAGTATTGCACATGGTTAAGTTAGTATTGCACATGGTTAAGTCAGTATTGCACATGGTTAAGTCAGTATTGCACATGGTTAAGTCAGTATTGCACATGGTTAAGTTAGTATTGCACATGGTTAAGTCAGTATTGCACATGGTTAAGTCAGCATTGCACATGGTTAAGTCAGTATTGCACATGGTTAAGTCAGTATTGCACATGGTTAAGTTAGTATTGTACATGGTTAAGTTAGTATTGCACATGTTTAAGTCAGTATTGCACATGGTTAAGTCAGTATTGCACATGGTTAAGTTAGTATTGCACATGGTTAAGTTAGTATTGCACATGGTTAAGTCAGTATTGCACATGGTTAAGTCAGTATTGCACATGGTTAAGTCAGTATTGCACATGGTTAAGTTAGTATTGCACATGGTTAAGTCAGTATTGCACATGGTTAAGTTAGTATTGCACATGGTTAAGTCAGCATTGCACATGGTTAAGTCAGTATTGCACATGGTTAAGTTAGTATTGCACATGGTTAAGTCAGTATTGCACATGGTTAAGTTAGTATTGCACATGGTTAAGTCGGTATTGCACATGGTTAAGTCAGTATTGCACATGGTTAAGTTAGTATTGCACATGGTTAAGTCAGTATTGCACATGGTTAAGTTAGTATTGCACATGGTTAAGTTAGTATTGCACATGGTTAAGTCAGCATTGCACATGGTTAAGTTAGTATTGCACATGGTTAAGTCAGTATTGCACATGGTTAAGTCAGTATTGCACATGGTTAAGTTAGTATTGCACAGGGTTAAGTCAGCATTGCACATGGTTAAGTCAGTATTGCACATGGTTAAGTCAGTATTGCACATGGTTAAGTTAGTATTGCACATGGTTAAGTTAGTATTGCACATGGTTAAGTCAGTATTGCACATGGTTAAGTTAGTATTGCACAGGGTTAAGTCAGCATTGCACATGGTTAAGTCAGCATTGCACATGGTTAAGTCAGTATTGCACATGGTTAAGTTAGTATTGCACAGGGTTAAGTCAGCATTGCACATGGTTAAGTCAGCATTGCACATGGTTAAGTTAGCATTGCACATGGTTAAGTCAGTATTGCACATGGTTAAGTCAGTATTGCACATGGTTAAGTTAGTATTGCACATGGTTAATTTAGTATTGCACATGGTTAAGTCAGCATTGCACATGGTTAAGTTAGTATTGCACATGGTTAAGTCAGCATTGCACATGGTTAAGTTAGCATTGCACATGGTTAAGTCAGTATTGCACATGGTTAAGTCAGTATTGCACATGGTTAAGTCAGTATTGCACATGGTTAAGTCAGTATTGCACATGGTTAATTGTATGGTTGTTAAAACTGTCAGGAAAACGTGTCAGTTGTGTATAAATTGTCCCACGCTTTTGATGGAATGTTACTTTTTGATGACATAAATAGACAGGTTCTCAGCACTTCTTGTAATTTAAACTTTTCGTTTCAAAATGTTCTTCACAGCCACGTGATGTCAAACTATGATATAAATAACATCTTGAGGACATTCATATTTTGTTCCTGGTCTATGGCCATAATCATACTACAGTTGGGCCGATAACTTATTTTAATTGCTCCAATATTCTCCCTTGTCGTGTGTTGCTGCTATTTTTTCCACCTCTTCTGAAAATGGAGCAAAATGACTAATGACGACTTTCTCTGTCTTTCTTCCTTTCCCTGGAGCTACATCCAAAATTAGCTCCTCGGGTCCAGAGGAAACAGCAGCACCTGCTCAGGAGAACTGCGCCCTCTATAACTCTATAAATACACACACACATATATATATGTATATATATATATATATATATATATATATATATTTATATATATATATATATATATGTATATATATATATATATATATACATATATATATATATATATATATATATATATATATATATATATTTATATATATATATATATATATGTATATATATATATATATATATATATATATATATATATATACATGATCAACGAGACACAAGGTCCAAACATGTTCTGGATGAACACAGGTGAACGTCCTGCTCTGGACGGTCAGGACAGAACACAGGTGGACGGTCAGGACACAGGTGGACGGTCAGGACAGAACACAGGTGGACGGTCAGGACACAGGTGGACGGTCAGGACACAGGTGGACGGTCAGGACAGAACACAGGTGGACAGTCAGGACACAGGTGGACGGTCAGGACAGAACACAGGTGGACGGTCAGGACACAGGTGGACGGTCAGGACAGAACACAGGTGGACGGTCAGGACACAGGTGGACGGTCAGGACACAGGTGGACGGTCAGGACAGAACACAGGTGGACAGTCAGGACACAGGTGGACGGTCAGGACAGAACACAGGTGGACGGTCAGGACACAGGTGGACGGTCAGGACAGAACACAGGTGGACGGTCAGGACACAGGTGGACGGTCAGGACAGAACACAGGTGGACGGTCAGGACAGAACACAGGTGGACGGTCAGGACACAGGTGGACGGTCAGGACAGAACACAGGTGGACGGTCAGGACAGAACACAGGTGGACGGTCAGGACACAGGTGGACGGTCAGGACAGAACACAGGTGGACGGTCAGGACACAGGTGGACGGTCAGGACAGAACACAGGTGGACGGTCAGGACAGAACACAGGTGGACGGTCAGGACAGAACACAGGTGGACGGTCAGTACAGAACACAGGTGGACGGTCAGGACACAGGTGGACGGTCAGGACAGAACACAGGTGGACGGTCAGGACAGAACACAGGTGGACGGTCAGGACACAGGTGGACGGTCAGGACAGAACACAGGTGGACGGTCAGGACAGAACACAGATGGACGGTCAGGACAGAACACAGGTGGACGGTCAGGACAGAACACAGGTGGACGGTCAGGACACAGGTGGACGGTCAGGACAGAACACAGGTGGACGGTCAGGACAGAACACAGGTGGACGGTCAGGACACAGGTGGACGGTCAGGACACAGGTGGACGGTCAGGACAGAACACAGGTGGACGGTCAGGACACAGGTGGACGGTCAGGACAGAACACAGGTGGACGGTCAGGACACAGGTGGACGGTCAGGACACAGGTGGACGGTCAGGACAGAACACAGGTGGACGGTCAGGACAGAACACAGGTGGACGGTCAGGACACAGGTGGACGGTCAGGACAGAACACAGGTGGACGGTCAGGACAGAACACAGGTGGACGGTCAGTACAGAACACAGGTGGACGGTCAGGACACAGGTGGACGGTCAGGACACAGGTGGACGGTCAGGACAGAACACAGGTGGACGGTCAGGACACAGGTGGACGGTCAGTACAGAACACAGGTGGACGGTCAGGACACAGGTGGACGGTCAGGACACAGGTGGACGGTCAGGACAGAACACAGGTGGACGGTCAGGACACAGGTGGACGGTCAGGACACAGGTGGACGGTCAGGACACAGGTGGACGGTCAGGACAGAACACAGGTGGACGGTCAGGACACAGGTGGACGGTCAGGACAGAACACAGGTGGACGGTCAGGACACAGGTGGACGGTCAGGACAGAACACAGGTGGACGGTCAGGACAGAACACAGGTGGACGGTCAGGACACAGGTGGACGGTCAGGACAGAACACAGGTGGACGGTCAGGACACAGGTGGACGGTCAGGACACAGGTGGACGGTCAGGACAGAACACAGGTGGACGGTCAGGACACAGGTGGACGGTCAGGACAGAACACAGGTGGACGGTCAGGACACAGGTGGACGGTCAGGACAGAACACAGGTGGACGGTCAGGACAGAACACAGGTGGACGGTCAGGACAGAACACAGGTGGACGGTCAGGACACAGGTGGACGGTCAGGACACAGGTGGACGGTCAGGACAGAACACAGGTGGACGGTCAGGACACAGGTGGACGGTCAGGACAGAACACAGGTGGACGGTCAGGACAGAACACAGGTGGACGGTCAGGACACAGGTGGACGGTCAGGACAGAACACAGGTGGACGGTCAGGACAGAACACAGGTGGACGGTCAGGACACAGGTGGACGGTCAGGACAGAACACAGGTGGACGGTCAGGACACAGGTGGACGGTCAGGACAGAACACAGGTGGACGGTCAGGACAGAACACAGGTGGACGGTCAGGACACAGGTGGACGGTCAGGACAGAACACAGGTGGACGGTCAGGACAGAACACAGGTGGACGGTCAGGACACAGGTGGACGGTCAGGACAGAACACAGGTGGACGGTCAGGACAGAACACAGGTGGACGGTCAGGACACAGGTGGACGGTCAGGACAGAACACAGGTGGACGGTCAGGACACAGGTGGACGGTCAGGACAGAACACAGGTGGACGGTCAGGACAGAACACAGGTGGACGGTCAGGACAGAACACAGGTGGACGGTCAGGACACAGGTGGACGGTCAGGACAGAACACAGGTGGACGGTCAGGACAGAACACAGGTGGACGGTCAGGACACAGGTGGACGGTCAGGACAGAACACAGGTGGACGGTCAGGACAGAACACAGGTGGACGGTCAGGACACAGGTGGACGGTCAGGACAGAACACAGGTGGACGGTCAGGACAGAACACAGATGGACGGTCAGGACAGAACACAGGTGGACGGTCAGGACACAGGTGGACGGTCAGGACAGAACACAGGTGGACGGTCAGGACACAGGTGGACGGTCAGGACAGAACACAGGTGGACGGTCAGGACACAGGTGGACGGTCAGGACACAGGTGGACGGTCAGGACAGAACACAGGTGGACGGTCAGGACACAGGTGGACGGTCAGGACACAGGTGGACGGTCAGGACAGAACACAGGTGGACGGTCAGGACAGAACACAGGTGGACGGTCAGGACACAGGTGGACGGTCAGGACAGAACACAGGTGGACGGTCAGGACACAGGTGGACGGTCAGGACACAGGTGGACGGTCAGGACAGAACACAGGTGGACGGTCAGGACAGAACACAGGTGGACGGTCAGTACAGAACACAGGTGGACGGTCAGGACACAGGTGGACGGTCAGGACACAGGTGGACGGTCAGGACAGAACACAGGTGGACGGTCAGGACACAGGTGGACGGTCAGTACAGAACACAGGTGGACGGTCAGGACACAGGTGGACGGTCAGGACACAGGTGGACGGTCAGGACAGAACACAGGTGGACGGTCAGGACACAGGTGGACGGTCAGGACACAGGTGGACGGTCAGGACAGAACACAGGTGGACGGTCAGTACAGAACACAGGTGGACGGTCAGGACACAGGTGGACGGTCAGGACACAGGTGGACGGTCAGGACAGAACACAGGTGGACGGTCAGGACAGAACACAGGTGGACGGTCAGGACACAGGTGGACGGTCAGGACAGAACACAGGTGGACGGTCAGGACACAGGTGGACGGTCAGGACACAGGTGGACGGTCAGGACAGAACACAGGTGGACGGTCAGGACAGAACACAGGTGGACGGTCAGGACAGAACACAGGTGGACGGTCAGTACAGAACACAGGTGGACGGTCAGGACACAGGTGGACGGTCAGGACACAGGTGGACGGTCAGGACAGAACACAGGTGGACGGTCAGGACACAGGTGGACGGTCAGGACACAGGTGGACGGTCAGGACACAGGTGGACGGTCAGGACAGAACACAGGTGGACGGTCAGGACACAGGTGGACGGTCAGGACACAGGTGGACGGTCAGGACAGAACACAGGTGGACGGTCAGGACAGAACACAGGTGAACCTGTTTCAGTCTCTGATGTTTTATTGTGGGGCCGTTTTTCCTGGCCCAACAGCGCCCTCTGCCGGATGAAGATGGTGAGTGCAGATACTTCAGTGACTGGTGGGGCCAGAAAGAGGGCCCCTGCACAGTTAAGATCCTGCTGGAGATTCTGAGGCTTGTTCAAGGACAAGAAGGACAGGCTGGACTGTCTTGGCAACAAGCGTTAATGTGTTTCATCCTAATTGGAACCCATAAAGGGAACATTTTAACTAGACTTTTATTTTCATCATTCATTGCTTGCCATATTGTGACAAGTGGGAGAAAGGTCTCAATTTGTTCCCTTGACTGTAATATTATGTGGACGTTATTGTCATTTCTTGTAACAGTTTAAATGATTGTTAGGACTCTTAACTTGTCTCCGAGGTCATTAAACAACAGCACTTTTGAAAACATGAATTAATATTTATTTTTCTTCACGATGAATCCAAAACAGAATGTAAACAGAACCACAGCTATTGAGGCTGTGCAAAGATAAACCAATTCTTATTAAGAACTTCAGGTTTTTGACACCAAACAACAGCGTGGCCCTCAGTGCCGTGCACTAACGGCCCCTGGTAATGATTTATGAGCCGTGACACGATCTACCTTCTTCTTTTATACTGTCATTAGGAGGATAAATGTGTGCAGAAAGTGGCAGTGCGTTCACAGTCCACATCTCTGCTCTTTACTGCTCCTTGTGAGCTCAGAACAGTGTCACTAAAGTTCTAAAGTAACTTCCCATGTCCTTAATGGCACAGTCGAGCCAACATAAGTAAGAGGCATCTTAGAAACAATGTGAGACCGATATGGCACATACAGAGTCATGAGGTCAGCCCGCGGTCAAGGCCAGATTCCCACAGTGTCCACTCTGGTCTCTATTCAAGTCTATTCCTCTCATTGTATATAAACTTTAACCAAGCTTTTCCATTCAAACATTTCCACTGAAAGATGTATTCACTTCAACTAAATGAGCATGAGCTGGAGCTACATAGAGTATGAAATATATCATTTTGCTTTTACAAATACAAATCTGCCACTGCTTTGAGCGCGTATTAGTGTATTTACAGAGTCCCTTGTTTTATATAGAACTACATTCTCCATGTTCAGCTGTACATATATATATATTATACACATTCTGTCCCCATCGTAACAGCTGATTCAAACACATTTTGGTTTCTTTTTGAACCATCAGGCGGTGCAAGGTATCACACATTCTGGTGTGTGCTGCGTTGTCAACTTATTTATTGGCAAATTGAAGCACATAATATGATGCTGTGCCGTCCCAGTAAAACCTCTCATATTGTCTGATGAAAAATTAAATCTTTGGTGTGAAAATGACATCCACATAAATGCCCCAAATTCTGCTACTAACATTAGTTTAGGGCTTGAACAGAACATTTGACTTGACCTGGACTTTCCCCCTTCAAACACAAGATGAAGCAGCAGTGTAAACAGTGTCATCATCGCTCTTTAGTCATTGGTAAAAGTCGTGCGTGTTTGTCCGCTCACTGTAGCTGCAGCATGCTCGCACAGTCACTCCATTTTACACCATTACACTTAAACCAGAGTCAGTTATAACAGAAGAAACGCTGTCTGCAAACATCACCGTCTGCAACGAAGAGAGAAGCTGTTTTCTTTTCTTTGAACTCTTCAAAGTGGATTTAAACTCCTCTGCTCTGGTTGAACTTGGACATGGTTATAATAAATGCTTGTAGCGGTCAGAACACACGGCTGCACTGTCCAGGAGGCACTGTCAGTAGCCTGTAGTGTTGAGTGAGTGCAGAGGTGTCAGACGTGTCCCTGATCCATGAGCGGTGAAGCTGTAGGCGGCGTAGGCCACAACCGAGCCCACCATGAGTCCTGTCATGTACGACACGGTCATGGTGTTCCCTGCAGAGGACAAGAGGACACAAGGACACAAGGACACAAGGGGTGTTTGTGAACAAGACTTTCCAAAAGATGTAACTGTTGTTTTTGCACATTCATTCAGTCGATGTGGACGTGGCACATCTGACAGCTGCGGGTGGGACACGTGAAAAAAATCTTGATATGTTTCTGAAATATGTCGATCACGGCACTTCTGCTCAGTGTTAGCACACGTGGAAGAACCAAATACACATGGGATTATTAACACTTAATTATATTGTGTTAAATATCGTATTAGGTTGATGAAAAATAAGATTTCAATTTATCTTAAGGTTTTCAGTTTTCACTTCGTACACTTAAGCAACAACTGCTGACTTTGCTATCACAAGATAACCTTTAGATTATCATGTGCCAAAAGGACAGATAGAATTTAAAAGATGACATCACTGAGCTGGATTCTACCCATGATGCATCAGCTCCAGAACTCACATCAAGCCAAGACTTCCATTAGATCTGCTAAAGACTCTGGCCTGTCGCAATAATGACTTTATTGACTTATTCTTCAATTCATAAAAGTAAAAATCATTTTGAGAGTGAATTATTATGTTATTATGGTATGTGCATTTTTACACTAGTGTTGTACAATTGCACTGCATTGGTGGAATAATGCTGCGTCTGTATTCAGTCATGCTAATCTTCAACTAGTTTTATAATGTGGTGTCAGGAGCAGTGTCAGGAGCAGTGTCAGGAGCAGTGTCAGGAGCAGTGTCAGGAGCAGTGGTCAGGAGCAGTGGTCAGGAGCAGTGGTCAGGAGCAGTGGTCAGGACCAGTGGTCAGGAGCAGTGGTCAGGAGCAGTGTGAGGAGCAGTGGTCAGGAGCAGTGGTCAGGAGCAGTGGTCAGGAGCAGTGTGAGGAGCAGTGGTCAGGAGCAGTGTCAGGAGCAGTGGTCAGGAGCAGTGTCAGGATCAGTGTCAGGAGCAGTGGTCAGGAGCAGTGTCAGGAGCAGTGTCAGGAGCAGTGGTCAGGAGCAGTGTCAGGAGCAGTGTCAGGAGCAGTGGTCAGGAGCAGTGGTCAGGAGCAGTGTCAGGAGCAGTGGTCAGGAGCAGTGGTCAGGACCAGTGGTCAGGAGCAGTGTCAGGAGCAGTGGTCAGGAGCAGTGGTCAGGAGCAGTGTGAGGAGCAGTGTCAGGAGCAGTGGTCAGGAGCAGTGGTCAGGACCAGTGGTCAGGAGCAGTGGTCAGGAGCAGTGGTCAGGAGCAGTGTGAGGAGCAGTGTCAGGAGCAGTGGTCAGGAGCAGTGGTCAGGACCAGTGGTCAGGAGCAGTGGTCAGGAGCAGTGGTCAGGAGCAGTGTGAGGAGCAGTGGTCAGGAGCAGTGTGAGGAGCAGTGGTCAGGAGCAGTGTCAGGAGCAGTGTCAGGAGCAGTGTCAGGAGCAGTGGTCAGGAGCAGTGTCAGGAGCAGTGGTCAGGAGCAGTGGTCAGGAGCAGTGTCAGGAGCAGTGGTCAGGAGCAGTGTCAGGAGCAGTGGTCAGGAGCAGTGTCAGGAGCAGTGTCAGGAGCAGTGGTCAGGAGCAGTGGTCAGGAGCAGTGTCAGGAGCAGTGGTCAGGAGCAGTGGTCAGGAGCAGTGTCAGGAGCAGTGTCAGGAGCAGTGGTCAGGAGCAGTGGTCAGGACCAGTGGTCAGGAGCAGTGGTCAGGAGCAGTGGTCAGGAGCAGTGTCAGGAGCAGTGGTCAGGAGCAGTGGTCAGGAGCAGTGTCAGGAGCAGTGGTCAGGAGCAGTGTCAGGATCAGTGTCAGGAGCAGTGGTCAGGAGCAGTGTCAGGAGCAGTGTCAGGAGCAGTGGTCAGGAGCAGTGTCAGGAGCAGTGTCAGGAGCAGTGGTCAGGAGCAGTGTCAGGAGCAGTGTCAGGAGCAGTGTCAGGAGCAGTGGTCAGGAGCAGTGGTCAGGAGCAGTGTCAGGAGCAGTGTCAGGAGCAGTGGTCAGGAGCAGTGTCAGGAGCAGTGGTCAGGAGCAGTGTCAGGAGCAGTGTCAGGAGCAGTGTCAGGAGCAGTGGTCAGGAGCAGTGTCAGGAGCAGTGTCAGGAGCAGTGGTCAGGACCAGTGGTCAGGAGCAGTGTCAGGAGCAGTGGTCAGGAGCAGTGGTCAGGAGCAGTGTCAGGAGCAGTGTCAGGAGCAGTGGTCAGGAGCAGTGTCAGGAGCAGTGTCAGGAGCAGTGGTCAGGAGCAGTGTCAGGAGCAGTGTCAGGAGCAGTGTCAGGAGCAGTGGTCAGGAGCAGTGTCAGGAGCAGTGGTCAGGAGCAGTGTCAGGAGCAGTGGTCAGGAGCAGTGTCAGGAGCAGTGGTCAGGAGCAGTGGTCAGGAGCAGTGTCAGGAGCAGTGGTCAGGAGCAGTGGTCAGGACCAGTGGTCAGGAGCAGTGTCAGGAGCAGTGTCAGGAGCAGTGGTCAGGAGCAGTGTCAGGAGCAGTGTCAGGAGCAGTGTCAGGAGCAGTGGTCAGGAGCAGTGTCAGGAGCAGTGTCAGGAGCAGTGGTCAGGAGCAGTGTCAGGAGCAGTGGTCAGGAGCAGTGTCAGGAGCAGTGGTCAGGAGCAGTGTCAGGAGCAGTGTCAGGAGCAGTGGTCAGGAGCAGTGTCAGGAGCAGTGGTCAGGAGCAGTGTCAGGAGCAGTGTCAGGAGCAGTGGTCAGGAGCAGTGTCAGGAGCAGTGTCAGGAGCAGTGTCAGGAGCAGTGTCAGGAGCAGTGTCAGGAGCAGTGGTCAGGAGCAGTGTCAGGAGCAGTGTCAGGAGCAGTGTCAGGAGCAGTGGTCAGGAGCAGTGTCAGGAGCAGTGGTCAGGAGCAGTGTCAGGAGCAGTGTCAGGAGCAGTGGTCAGGAGCAGTGTCAGGAGCAGTGTCAGGAGCAGTGGTCAGGAGCAGTGTCAGGAGCAGTGGTCAGGAGCAGTGTCAGGAGCAGTGTCAGGAGCAGTGGTCAGGAGCAGTGTCAGGAGCAGTGTCAGGAGCAGTGTCAGGAGCAGTGGTCAGGAGCAGTGTGAGGAGCAGTGTCAGGAGCAGTGTCAGGAGCAGTGGTCAGGAGCAGTGTCAGGAGCAGTGGTCAGGAGCAGTGTCAGGATCAGTGTCAGGAGCAGTGGTCAGGAGCAGTGTCAGGAGCAGTGTCAGGAGCAGTGTCAGGAGCAGTGGTCAGGAGCAGTGTCAGGAGCAGTGTCAGGAGCAGTGGTCAGGAGCAGTGTCAGGAGCAGTGTCAGGAGCAGTGTCAGGAGCAGTGGTCAGGAGCAGTGGTCAGGAGCAGTGTCAGGAGCAGTGTCAGGAGCAGTGGTCAGGAGCAGTGTCAGGACCAGTGGTCAGGAGCAGTGTCAGGAGCAGTGTCAGGAGCAGTGGTCAGGAGCAGTGTCAGGAGCAGTGTCAGGAGCAGTGGTCAGGAGCAGTGGTCAGGAGCAGTGGTCAGGAGCAGTGTCAGGAGCAGTGGTCAGGAGCAGTGTCAGGAGCAGTGTCAGGAGCAGGGTCAGGAGCAGTGTCAGGAGCAGTGTCAGGAGCAGTGGTCAGGAGCAGTGGTCAGGAGCAGTGGTCAGGAGCAGTGTCAGGAGCAGTGTCAGGAGCAGTGGTCAGGAGCAGTGGTCAGGACCAGTGGTCAGGACCAGTGGTCAGGAGCAGTGTCAGGAGCAGTGGTCAGGACCAGTGGTCAGGAGCAGTGTCAGGAGCAGTGGTCAGGAGCAGTGTCAGGAGCAGTGTCAGGAGCAGTGTCAGGAGCAGTGGGGACCGTCTCCAGGTCTTGGCCTGTGGAATTGTACCTATGGTTTATGTTTTGAGTTAATGACGGAAACCACGGAACGAGGACGCCCACCCGGACCCGGAGGACAGGACCCGGAGGACAGGACCCGGAGGACAGGACCCGGAGGACAGGACCCGGAGGACAGGACCCGGAGGACACCCACCCGGACAAAAGGCCTGGTCTGTGCGGGGGTCAAACCAGTGCTAACCACTCTGCCACCAGTATTATTGCACATGTGTAATGATAATGACATACTGTCTGATAAGTCATGCATTCTCATTTAGGTAAAGCATCGTCATAATTAAATGATGTATTATGTAAAATTACAATAACCTAATTAATTACGATGATTACTAAAATTATATCTCGTTATCATAAACAAAGTATATTTTCTTGTGTGTCTTGTACCAGCCAGCTCTCTTTGTTCCGGAGGCACTTTTCCAGCTGCTTGGATCATTGGCACTGATCCGAAGTATCCGTTAGTGACGCCCATGAGAAGGGAGAACAGGCAGGGCCAGACAGGGTGCGACAGGGTGGGGGCGCTGGCAGGGTACACACACATGACAAACAGAGGGATGAAGACCACTCTGAGGCAGGAGAAGAAGAGGAGACGACCACCTGACCAGTCGTACGGCACCGCAGCCAGGATCTGAGGAAGTGCAAGAAACTTGTGTTAATGAAGCAAATGGAGCTCAACATCTGTGCTAAAGTCACATTAGAATGTAGCATCTGTGCTAAAGTCACATTAGAATGTAGCATCTGTGCTAAAGTCACATTAGAATGTAGCATCTGCTGCTAAAGTCACATTAGAATGTAGCATCTGTGCTAAAGTCACATTAGAATGTAGCATCTGCTGCTAAAGTCACATTAGAATGTAGCATCTGCTGCTAAAGTCACATTAGAATGTAGCATCTGCTGCTAAAGTCACATTAGAATGTAGCATCTGCTGCTAAAGTCACATTAGAATGTAGCATCTGTGCTAAAGTCACATTAGAATGTAGCATCTGCTGCTAAAGTCACATTAGAATGTAGCATCTGCTGCTAAAGTCACATTAGAATGTAGCATCTGCTGCTAAAGTCACATTAGAATGTAGCATCTGTGCTAAAGTCACATTAGAATGTAGCATCTGTGCTAAAGTCACATTAGAATGTAGCATCTGTGCTAAAGTCACATTAGAATGTAGCATCTGCTGCTAAAGTCACATTAGAATGTAGCATCTGTGCTAAAGTCACATTAGAATGTAGCATCTGTGCTAAAGTCACATTAGAATGTAGCATCTGCTGCTAAAGTCACATTAGAATGTAACATCTGCTGCTAAAGTCACATTAGAATGTAGCATCTGCTGCTAAAGTCACATTAGAATGTAGCATCTGTGCTAAAGTCACATTAGAATGTAGCATCTGTGCTAAAGTCACATTAGAATGTAGCATCTGTGCTAAAGTCACATTAGAATGTAGCATCTGTGCTAAAGTCACATTAGAATGTAGCATCTGTGCTAAAGTCACATTAGAATGTAGCATCTGCTGCTAAAGTCACATTAGAATGTAGCATCTGTGCTAAAGTCACATTAGAATGTAGCATCTGTGCTAAAGTCACATTAGAATGTAGCATCTGCTGCTAAAGTCACATTAGAATGTAGCATCTGCTGCTAAAGTCACATTAGAATGTAGCATCTGCTGCTAAAGTCACATTAGAATGTAGCATCTGCTGCTAAAGTCACATTAGAATGTAGCATCTGTGCTAAAGTCACATTAGAATGTAGCATCTGCTGCTAAAGTCACATTAGAATGTAGCATCTGCTGCTAAAGTCACATTAGAATGTAGCATCTGCTGCTAAAGTCACATTAGAATGTAGCATCTGCTGCTAAAGTCACATTAGAATGTAGCATCTGTGCTAAAGTCACATTAGAATGTAGCATCTGCTGCTAAAGTCACATTAGAATGTAGCATCTGTGCTAAAGTCACATTAGAATGTAGCATCTGCTGCTAAAGTCACATTAGAATGTAGCATCTGTGCTAAAGTCACATTAGAATGTAGCATCTGTGCTAAAGTCACATTAGAATGTAGCATCTGCTGCTAAAGTCACATTAGAATGTAGCATCTGTGCTAAAGTCACATTAGAATGTAGCATCTGTGCTAAAGTCACATTAGAATGTAGCATCTGTGCTAAAGTCACATTAGAATGTAGCATCTGCTGCTAAAGTCACATTAGAATGTAGCATCTGTGCTAAAGTCACATTAGAATGTAGCATCTGTGCTAAAGTCACATTAGAATGTAGCATCTGCTGCTAAAGTCACATTAGAATGTAGCATCTGCTGCTAAAGTCACATTAGAATGTAGCATCTGCTGCTAAAGTCACATTAGAATGTAGCATCTGTGCTAAAGTCACATTAGAATGTAGCATCTGTGCTAAAGTCACATTAGAATGTAGCATCTGTGCTAAAGTCACATTAGAATGTAGCATCTGCTGCTAAAGTCACATTAGAATGTAGCATCTGTGCTAAAGTCACATTAGAATGTAGCATCTGTGCTAAAGTCACATTAGAATGTAGCATCTGCTGCTAAAGTCACATTAGAATGTAGCATCTGCTGCTAAAGTCACATTAGAATGTAGCATCTGCTGCTAAAGTCACATTAGAATGTAGCATCTGTGCTAAAGTCACATTAGAATGTAGCATCTGCTGCTAAAGTCACATTAGAATGTAGCATCTGCTGCTAAAGTCACATTAGAATGTAGCATCTGTGCTAAAGTCACATTAGAATGTAGCATCTGCTGCTAAAGTCACATTAGAATGTAGCATCTGCTGCTAAAGTCACATTAGAATGTAGCATCTGTGCTAAAGTCACATTAGAATGTAGCATCTGTGCTAAAGTCACATTAGAATGTAGCATCTGTGCTAAAGTCACATTAGAATGTAGCATCTGCTGCTAAAGTCACATTAGAATGTAGCATCTGCTGCTAAAGTCACATTAGAATGTAGCATCTGCTGCTAAAGTCACATTAGAATGTAGCATCTGCTGCTAAAGTCACATTAGAATGTAGCATCTGCTGCTAAAGTCACATTAGAATGTAGCATCTGCTGCTAAAGTCACATTAGAATGTAGCATCTGCTGCTAAAGTCACATTAGAATGTAGCATCTGCTGCTAAAGTCACATTAGAATGTAGCATCTGCTGCTAAAGTCACATTAGAATGTAGCATCTGCTGCTAAAGTCACATTAGAATGTAGCATCTGTGCTAAAGTCACATTAGAATGTAGCATCTGCTGCTAAAGTCACATTAGAATGTAGCATCTGTGCTAAAGTCACATTAGAATGTAGCATCTGCTGCTAAAGCTACTGTTACTCCTGACAGTGGACATAGATGTAAAAACTGTAAGTAACTGTATGTGATGTATCAAAGCAAAGTTCTGAACCAAAGCTTAACACTTAACAATAAAATAATATGCTAATCTTTAAATGAAATGAAAACACTGTTACAATGCCTCACATAAAAACTACTTCACTATAAATGTTAAGCATTGACTCTCCTTCACTAGCCCCGCCCCCTCCTCTTATCTCATTCCCTTTTCAACAAAATGCTAAATTAGGCATGAAATAAGTAAAAGCTTATTCCAGAAACTCACATCCAGACATTATATTTCACCTCAACATCCACTTGACCTGGAGGATGGCAGATAATGTTTCATTCCTGATTATTTAAATGAAGTGACCAAAAAAACCATTAAGCTCAAGGTCAAGGCGGCTCTGCTCCTCGTCCCAGTGGAATAAAGAACGTTCCAGAATGAGCAGAAGAAATAGATGTAAACGTAATAGAAACGTGAAGGAGAGCAGTATGGACCCGTTCTAAATATGGATTGACAATAAAACGGTGATAATATTGATATGTGAGGATTTTTGTCGTATAATTCTACCACTGCCCTTAATATCCACTTTATTTCTAAGATTCCCAGCCTCAGTGCAGTAGAAGTGTCTTTTTAAAAACACAATGGACATAGTAGAGCAATTAAGCTAAAGAGGCTGTAATGAAGTAAACTAAATACATTAGATCCCAAATCGATACATATTATGATTATTTTAAGCATGTGGGAACTACAAACGTCACCACAATTTTACAACAGCTCGTGGTGTCGTCACATTCTGGACATCGACACAACAGCAGGATAAACTGAGATAAATCCTTCATAATGAGCCTTTACCTTCCCCACAAAGTCAGACATGTTGAACGTTGCCATGATGAGGATAGGAAGCCATTCTCCCAACATTTGGTTGCGTATTTCCGACTCCAGGCCCGGGAAGAGGCAGAGTGTGATGCTGTAGGTCACTGCGATGGACAGCATGTAGGCCCAGATCACACGGGACACGACATAACGGTGAAAGATCATGTCTGTGTGCAGATTACAAGACGTGAGGAAGAATGAGAAACACTGACATGAGCGGCTTGTGAAGATGAAGTACCACGAAGGCTGGGCCAGCTCTTCCTGATCTTGGCTTTTGGGGCGTCAAATCGTACGTAAGTTCCTCCTCCAAAGTCATCTACAGCGTCTTCTGTCTGTCTGTCCGAGGGCATTGTCCCACCGTTCCCCTGTGGACACACAAGGACAGTCTTTACTTTCAACTACTCACATGAAAATACTTCAGAAACATTGAACATTCTTGTCCGGAGCTACAAGTGAGGACGCTTATCTCTTTAAACTCTGGATTCTTTATTGTAAAAAGACCATAATAAAGGGCAACTTCAAATGTGACTCTTTTAGGACACGAAAGAAAGTGGAAATGAGACGAGAGAAGATTAAATGTATTAAACCTTGGACAAAATGTTCTGCATTCCAGATCATTTTCAGGTGAAGCATTAGGATTCTATTCTATTGCAAGATTAAAATGATACTTATATCAAGTCTAGTCTGTTATCAGGGTTTTTATGCTCAAATTAGTCTTTTATTCTTTTTAGTCTTTTAATTAAGTAATCCAGGTTGTTGGCACATGATTTCCATTTTACTTACGATATATAACTTCTTAATTTTGCTTAAGTCTTTACAATTAAGACATTAGCAATTAATGGCAAATGCTATTCAAATCCAGCACAGTGACTATCGCAGCATTATTTAAATCAAAGATACAAGCAACAACTCGAAATCCCATATTTAACTATAAAATATATACGATAGAACTCTCCTTCTCTCTCTTTCTCTCATTTGTCTCTTTCTTAACTGTTTAGTGTAAAACACTGACTATGAAGACGCACAACTACAGTAGGAGGCGGTAACTGCCCCTTTTCAACAACAACAACAACAACAACAACAACAACAGCAACAACAACAACAACATATAATATGGAATAGAAAGAGCACGTAAACTTTTAATTTGAGCTTCTTTCTATTTACAGTCGGCTCCGCCTCCAAACACACACACACACACACACACACACACAGATCCATTTGTTGATTAGAGAGGACTCGGGGCCAGGAGCCACCACTCTACTTGATTATCCCATAACGTAGAGCGCAGCCTCGTCTCCCCCGGCAACAAGAACAAAGAGCTGCCTGAACCTGCCCCCAGATGCACACACACACACACACACACACACACACGCACACACACACACACACACACGCACACACACACACACACACACACGCACACACACACACACACACACACACACACAGACACACACACACACACACACAGACACACACACACACAGACACACACACACACACACACACACAGACACACACACACACAGACACACACACACACAGACACACACACACAGACACGCACACACAGACACACACACACACACAGACACAGACACAGACACGCACACACACACACACACACACACACACACACAGACACAGACACAGACACGCACACACACACACTCACACACAGTCTGGTGCGTGAGCGTGAACAAACACAGAGCGATGAAAAGAGCAGAGACTGAGGCGTGTGTTCGAATGTGTTCGAATGTGTTCGAATGTGTTCGAATGTGTTCGAATGTGTTCGAATGTGTTCGAATGTGTTCGAATGTGTTTGAATGTGTTCGAATGTGTTCGAATGTGTTTGAATGTGTTCGAATGTGTTCGAATGTGTTTGAATGTGTTTGAATGTGTTCGAATGTGTTCGAATGTGTTCGAATGTGTTCGAATGTGTTCGAATGTGTTCGAATGTGTTCGAATGTGTTTGAATGTGTTCGAATGTGTTTGAATGTGTTCGAATGTGTTTGAATGTGTTTGAAGCCCCAGAGCGATGCTCGCGTTGTGAGGGGAACATGAGTGTAACAGTGTGACTTTTATTGCACACTGACCCATCAACAACCCTCATGTTTGTGGACCTCTGCTCTTTGACCTTCTCTCTGCTTTGTCTCTGCTTGATGTCTCCTCCCACTCCTCCTGCTTTTGTCTGTTTGTCTGCTCTAGACCCCCGTGAAGAGGAAATACAGAGGTGGATGAGAAGATGAGCAGTAACAGTACAAGGAGCAGCAGTGAAACGTGGCAGTGGCAGAAGTCGTGGTAGTAAAAGCGTAGTAATCGTAGAAAACAGAAGTAACTGAAGTACTATAGCAAATGAGTTCTTGCAATAGGTAAGATACAAATATAAGAGGCAGTTAAATGATGTAAACACGGTGCATGTTTCAGCTGTTTTCCACATTGGAGTAAACTGTACTTGACAGATTTGGATTCTTCTTGCACCTGTTCTCCCCCTGCTCCTCGTCCTCCTCTGCTCAGAGCTCTGACTTTCATCTGTGCAGCTCACGGGAGGCCTCCCACTCGTCTGTCTTCTACCTGTCTAACCCTCCGATGCTCCTCCCACACACCACACACAAACAAAATACTCCCAGAAACCCCTTTGACTCACAGCTCATAGATTCAATGCATTTCAAAGACTGTAACAATGTGTACTCGTGTATCAATGTGTACTCGTGTAACAATGTGTACTCATGTAACAATGTGTACTCATGTAACAATGTGTACTCGTGTATCAATGTGTACTCATGTAACAATGTGTACTCGTGTATCAATGTGTACTCGTTTAACAATGTGTACTCGTGTAACAATGTGTACTCATGTAACAATGTGTACTCATGTAACAATGTGTACTCATGTAACAATGTGTACTCATGTAACAATGTGTACTCATGTAACAATGTGTACTCATGTAACAATGTGTACTCGTTTAACAATGTGTACTCGTGTAACAATGTGTACTCGTGTATCAATGTGTACTCGTGTATCAATGTGTACTCATGTAACAATGTGTACTCATGTAACAATGTGTACTCGTGTAACAATGTGTACTCATGTATCAATGTGTACTCATGTATCAATGTGTACTCGTGTATCAATGTGTACTCATGTAACAATGTGTACTTGTGTATCAATGTGTACTCATGTATCAATGTGTACTCATGTATCAATGTGTACTCATGTATCAATGTGTACTCGTGTATCAATGTGTACTCGTGTATCAATGTGTACTCGTGTATCAATGTGTACTCATGTATCAATGTGTACTCGTGTATCAATGTGTACTCGTGTATCAATGTGTACTCATGTATCAATGTGTACTCGTGTATCAATGTGTACTCATGTATCAATGTGTACTCGTGTATCAATGTGTACTCGTGTATCAATGTGTACTCGTGTATCAATGTGTACTCGTGTAACAATGTGTACTCGTGTATCAATGTGTACTCATGTAACAATGTGTACTCATGTATCAATGTGTACTCATGTAACAATGTGTACTCGTGTAACAATGTGTACTCGTTTAACAATGTGTACTCATGTATCAATGTGTACTCGTGTATCAATGTGTACTCGTGTAACAATGTGTACTCGTGTATCAATGTGTACTCATGTAACAATGTGTACTCATGTATCAATGTGTACTCATGTAACAATGTGTACTCGTGTAACAATGTGTACTCGTGTATCAATGTGTACTCATGTAACAATGTGTACTCGTGTATCAATGTGTACTCGTGTATCAATGTGTACTCGTGTATCAATGTGTACTCATGTAACAATGTGTACTCGTGTATCAATGTGTACTCAAGTAACAATGTGTACTCGTGTAACAATGTGTACTCATGTATCAATGTGTACTCATGTATCAATGTGTACTCGTGTATCAATCTGTACTCATGTATCAATGTGTACTCATGTAACAATGTGTACTCGTGTATCAATGTGTACTCGTGTAACAATGTGTACTTGTGTAACAATGTGTACTCATGTATCAATGTGTACTCATGTAACAATGTGTACTCATGTAACAATGTGTACTCATGTAACAATGTGTACTCGTGTAACAATGTGTACTCATGTATCAATGTGTACTCATGTATCAATGTGTACTCGTGTATCAATGTGTACTCATGTAACAATGTGTACTCATGTAACAATGTGTACTCGTGTATCAATGTGTACTCGTGTAACAATGTGTACTCATGTATCAATGTGTACTCATGTAACAATGTGTACTCGTGTATCAATGTGTACTCGTGTAACAATGTGTACTCATGTATCAATGTGTACTCGTGTATCAATGTGTACTCATGTAACAATGTGTACTCGTGTATCAATGTGTACTCGTGTATCAATGTGTACTCGTGTATCAATGTGTACTCGTGTATCAATGTGTACTCGTGTAACAATGTGTACTCGTGTATCAATGTGTACTCATGTAACAATGTGTACTCATGTATCAATGTGTACTCATGTAACAATGTGTACTCGTGTAACAATGTGTACTCGTTTAACAATGTGTACTCATGTATCAATGTGTACTCGTGTATCAATGTGTACTCGTGTAACAATGTGTACTCGTGTATCAATGTGTACTCATGTATCAATGTGTACTCGTGTATCAATGTGTACTCATGTAACAATGTGTACTCATGTATCAATGTGTACTCGTGTATCAATGTGTACTCATGTAACAATGTGTACTCGTGTATCAATGTGTACTCGTGTATCAATGTGTACTCGTGTAACAATGTGTACTCGTGTATCAATGTGTACTCATGTAACAATGTGTACTCGTGTATCAATGTGTACTCATGTAACAATGTGTACTCGTGTAACAATGTGTACTCGTTTAACAATGTGTACTCATGTATCAATGTGTACTCATGTAACAATGTGTACTCGTGTATCAATGTGTACTCGTGTATCAATGTGTACTCATGTATCAATGTGTACTCATGTAACAATGTGTACTCGTGTATCAATGTGTACTCATGTAACAATGTGTACTCGTGTATCAATGTGTACTCGTGTAACAATGTGTACTCATGTAACAATGTGTACTCATGTAACAATGTGTACTCGTGTATCAATGTGTACTCGTGTATCAATGTGTACTCGTGTATCAATGTGTACTCATGTATCAATGTGTACTCGTGTATCAATGTGTACTCATGTATCAATGTGTACTCATGTAACAATGTGTACTCATGTATCAATGTGTACTCGTGTATCAATGTGTACTCATGTATCAATGTGTACTCGTGTATCAATGTGTACTCGTGTATCAATGTGTACTCATGTATCAATGTGTACTCGTGTATCAATGTGTACTCATGTAACAATGTGTACTCGTGTAACAATGTGTACTCATGTATCAATGTGTACTCGTGTATCAATGTGTACTCGTGTATCAATGTGTACTCGTGTAACAATGTGTACTCGTGTATCAATGTGTACTCATGTAACAATGTGTACTCATGTATCAATGTGTACTCATGTAACAATGTGTACTCGTGTAACAATGTGTACTCATGTATCAATGTGTACTCGTGTATCAATGTGTACTCATGTATCAATGTGTACTCGTGTATCAATGTGTACTCATGTAACAATGTGTACTCGTGTAACAATGTGTACTCATGTATCAATGTGTACTCGTGTATCAATGTGTACTCGTGTATCAATGTGTACTCGTGTAACAATGTGTACTCGTTTAACAATGTGTACTCATGTATCAATGTGTACTCGTGTATCAATGTGTACTCGTGTATCAATGTGTACTCATGTATCAATGTGTACTCGTGTATCAATGTGTACTAGTGTAACAATGTGTACTCGTGTAACAATGTGTACTCGTGTATCAATGTGTACTCATGTATCAATGTGTACTCGTGTAACAATGTGTACTCATGTATCAATGTGTACTCGTGTATCAATGTGTACTCATGTATCAATGTGTACTCGTGTATCAATGTGTACTCGTGTATCAATGTGTACTCGTGTATCAATGTGTACTCATGTATCAATGTGTACTCATGTATCAATGTGTACTCGTGTATCAATGTGTACTCGTGTATCAATGTGTACTCATGTATCAATGTGTACTCGTTTAACAATGTGTACTCATGTATCAATGTGTACTCATGTATCAATGTGTACTCGTGTATCAATGTGTACTCATGTATCAATGTGTACTCGTGTATCAATGTGTACTCATGTATCAATGTGTACTCGTGTATCAATGTGTACTCATGTATCAATGTGTACTCATGTATCAATGTGTACTCGTGTATCAATGTGTACTCGTGTATCAATGTGTACTCATGTATCAATGTGTACTCATGTATCAATGTGTACTCGTGTATCAATGTGTACTCGTGTATCAATGTGTACTCATGTATCAATGTGTACTCGTTTAACAATGTGTACTCATGTATCAATGTGTACTCATGTATCAATGTGTACTCGTGTATCAATGTGTACTCATGTAACAATGTGTACTCATGTAACAATGTGTACTCGTGTAACAATGTGTACTCGTGTAACAATGTGTACTCATGTATCAATGTGTACTCGTGTATCAATGTGTACTCATGTATCAATGTGTACTCGTGTAACAATGTGTACTCATGTATCAATGTGTACTCATGTAACAATGTGTACTCATGTAACAATGTGTACTCGTGTATCAATGTGTACTCATGTAACAATGTGTACTCGTGTATCAATGTGTACTCATGTATCAATGTGTACTCGTGTATCAATGTGTACTCATGTATCAATGTGTACTCGTGTATCAATGTGTACTCGTGTAACAATGTGTACTCATGTATCAATGTGTACTCGTGTATCAATGTGTACTCATGTATCAATGTGTACTCGTGTATCAATGTGTACTCATGTAACAATGTGTACTCATGTATCAATGTGTACTCGTGTAACAATGTGTACTCGTGTATCAATGTGTACTCGTGTAACAATGTGTACTCGTGTATCAATGTGTACTCATGTATCAATGTGTACTCATGTATCAATGTGTACTCGTGTATCAATGTGTACTCATGTATCAATGTGTACTCATGTAACAATGTGTACTCGTGTATCAATGTGTACTCATGTATCATGTATGTGGAAATTGATGTTACCATCTATGGTCAAAGCCTGATTGTCACACAATCTGGATTAACGTAAAGTTACAGCGATCGACTCCAAAAACTCTCAAAGTTACACTTTTGAATGTATAACTGAAAGAAACAAAAGAGTTTGCTTTTTTAATAAACGTCGCAGATATTCTGAAAACTTCGCTTTTGCACGTTAAATTTCACATTTATCATTATTGCAGAAAGAATTTGCTTTAACAGCAATAACTTCGTATTTCGTGTGTAATTAATCCACACTATGGATCAGAGCATTCTGTGCATTTTTTCAAGATGAATTCGATCACATTCGGTTTCAGGCGTTTGGGGAGAGTCCAGACTTGACCCATGACCCCCAAGAGCCTTGTTTCTGCATTGCAGGTTGTATTCATTTACACCAGCATAGCCAACATTCATGTTTCTAATGAAAGATTAAATAATGCCATAATGCCACAAATCATTTTGAGAACATTTAAAACACATGTTTCCCTTAAAAGCTAGCTTATATGTGAATTCATTCATTTGAATGTTTGGAGTAATATGTCATGTACAGCACAGTTATAATGCCAGCATTTTATTATTATATATTATTGTTAGCATTTTATTATAGGCTGTATTTCCTTTCCTTTTTAGAGAAACAAGGTGCACTTTATTGGACAGCGTTAGCTGAGAAATGTGCCATCATGCCAAAAAGAAATGTAAAGACTTACAAATCTGACTTCCTCTGCTGTGACATCATGGTGTACCCTGTATCCTGTCCCATTATCACGAGGGTCATGACCTTTGGCTGGACCTTTACCCTGGGCATGGCTGGTGTAGTAGCGCACAAACCGAGAGCGGCGCACGAGCAGGTGAAGCAGGAAGCAGAGCATCTCCATACTGATGGACACCAGGAAGAAGATGAGCGTGTTCCTCCGCTCGTCTGGGATGAGCAGCTTGGTGAAAATGCGAGACAGAGAGATGATGACCCCAGCGGTGCCTTCAGAGGACAAACATTCAAATGATGATGATGCAGCAGTGCAACATAGCAGTGCAAAAACAGGGAATAGAAAGGTGTGTGTGCTTACTCTCTCCTGTCATCACCCCCTGTGTGTACCTCTTGGGAAGCATCCCCATGTAACCATAGAAACTGGACTGCTGCACTGAAGAGACAAGAGGAAGAGCTTGTGTGAACAGACAATGGCTGGACACAGTCAACACGGCGCAGACTCAATTTATTTAGACGCACGAGTTGGAAAGCTCCAGAGAACGATCCACGAGCTCAGGTCACTGAAGGTGCCGCGGCCCGAGTCTATGAACAACATCAGCAGCAGACGTCCCTGAACGCTCCACGGAATCTACGCCACAGCTTGTTCATTGTTGCAACAGCCTCGCTATTGATTGTAACACCATCACTGAACATTATGTATTCAGTAAAGGAGCTAGACAAGTTTATTTGCACCGAGGTTATTTTATGGTGTGCAATTAATAAATGATGAAGCAAAACTAATAAGGCTTACATTTTATATTGCTTTTTAATGAAGTAAGTGTGAATGGTTTAGAAGACTATTTTAACAAAATACAACATTATCACCATCTATCTTTATGTAGGACTCATGGTCAAACTCTATTCTGCTCAGTTAGACCAGGTTCAGTGCTTTTATGTCTTTGAAATGTCCAATAAATGTTTTATTTAATACAAAATAAAAGCTCTTTGTCCTGCGTGCTGTACTTTTAACTGGCACACTCAATCAATCATCAATCAATCAATCAGACTATATGTGTTCCGTGCTTTACAACAGTGTGTGAGTGTGTGAACACATATCCTGAGCTACCTGTGCAGCCGAAGGCCACCACTCCCACGGACACCAGGTTTATGATGTACGCTTGTCTCGTGGTAAACTTTTCCAGCCACACGTCAAAAACACTGACAAAGATGAGCGGTCCCAATGCAAAGATGTACCCTAAAGAGGGAAAAGACATGAAATACAAATCATTTAAGCGATGACTCGACCGTGTGAATGCAAATCTGACATGGCTGAGACGTGAGAAATATTGCTTTTTAGTAGCGCCCACAACCGTCCTCCTCCCCAGAGACGCTTTGGTGCAGACAAGACACTTGAAAAAGGATGGAACTGCAGCTATTTTAATACTAGTGCAAAGAAACACTGATGGTACAAGTGTAGATATCAAATATTTCCTGAGGGAACATGCATATTTTATTCTAATGTCTCGAAAATACATTTTTGACTTTACCAGTGGGATGCGCAGTGCTGCATCTGAAATGAGCAAATTAACAATTATACAATAAGATGAAATTGTGTAAACTAGAAAAACTCTATTAAGGCAAAATACTCGTTTTCTTCACTAGCTTCAATGCCTTTTTTTTATTAATAAACTCCTCCGTTTCAGATGTTTGGGTCATTTAGGCAACGATAACAGAAAAAAATAGTTCCGTAAAAAAGATTTCCAGCGTAAAATATTAACATATCATTTTGGAATATATTTGATTAGCCAAACTAAAGTATTAACCTTATCTTTGTTGCAGCACATTGTTTTTTAATCAAAACATACCACGACTCCTCATTTACTAAAGAATTACAAATATATAGATACAGTAATGTGGTAAATAGCGCCAGCAGCCAATAACTGCTTCATTAATAACCCATAATGACAAATTATGAAATGAAATCCTTGAATCCAACATTTTTGTCATGTCCTGTCCTGGTGAAACCCAAAGGCACATTAATGTCCCCTGCTTTAAACTCAAGGGCCTCTACTGTTCAGTTCTAGTGGTTTAAACTCAAGGGCCTCTACTGTTCAGTTCTAGTGCTTTAAACTCAAGGGCCTCTACTGTTCAGTTCTAGTGCTTTAAACTCAAGGGCCTCTACTGTTCAGTTCTAGTGCTTTAAACTCAAGGGCCTCTACTGTTCAGTTCTAGTGCTTTAAACTCACCCACAGTGATTCTGGTGTGCAAACTGAGCCTCTCCACCAGGACGTTGTTGAGGATCACCGCCATCAGCGCCACCAGAATGTACGTCAGACTCATGTCAAATACGATGGACGTCCCTGTGGAACCAGAACCTTTCCAATCAGAACCACAAACACCGACTGTGGGGATCGTGTGTGCTTATTATTCATACCCTTGAACTTGTGGTGCAGGTAATCCACGTCCGTGATGAAGCTGTTGTACGGCAAGAGGAAGCCCACTCCGGCCAAAAGCATCGCAAAGTAAATGCCATGGTAACGGTCATCGGGGATGGGCTCCTCCAAGTCTGGGCAAGTGAGTGGAAACAGCCAAAGGTCAGAGTGTAACAGAACACATGAGAGGAACCACGGAGAACACACGAGAGGAACCACGGAGAACACACGAGAGGAACCACGGAGAACACACGAGAGGAACCACGGAGAACACACGAGAGGAACCACGGAGAACACACGAGAGGAACCACGGAGAACACACGAGAGGAACCACGGAGAACACACGAGAGGAACCACGAAGAACACTCAAGAGGAACCACGAAGAACACACGAAAGGAACCACGGAGAACACACGAGAGGAACCACGGAGAACACACGAGAGGAACCACGGAGAACACACGAGAGGAACCACGGAGAACACACGAGAGGAACCACGGAGAACACACGAGAGGAACCACGGAGAACACACGAGAGGAACCACGGAGAACACACGAGAGGAACCACGAAGAACACACGAGAGGAACCACGGAGAACACACGAGAGGAACCGCGAAGAACACTCAAGAGGAACCACGGAGAACACACGAGAGGAACCACGGAGAACACACGAGAGGAACCACGGAGAACACACGAGAGGAACCACGGAGAACACACGAGAGGAACCACGGAGAACACACGAGAGGAACCACGGAGAACACACGAGAGGAACCACGGAGAACACACGAGAGGAACCACGGAGAACACACGAGAGGAACCACGGAGAACACACGAGAGGAACCACGAAGAACACTCAAGAGGAACCACAAAGAACACACGAAAGGAACCACGGAGAACACACGAGAGGAACCACGGAGAACACACGAGAGGAACCACGGAGAACACACGAGAGGAACCACGGAGAACACACGAGAGGAACCACGGAGAACACACGAGAGGAACCACGGAGAACACACGAGAGGAACCACGGAGAACACACGAGAGGAACCACGGAGAACACACGAGAGGAACCACGGAGAACACACGAGAGGAACCACGAAGAACACTCAAGAGGAACCACGAAGAACACACGAAAGGAACCACGGAGAACACACGAGAGGAACCACGGAGAACACACGAGAGGAACCACGGAGAACACACGAGAGGAACCACGGAGAACACACGAGAGGAACCACGGAGAACACACGAGAGGAACCACGGAGAACACACGAGAGGAACCACGGAGAACACACGAGAGGAACCACGGAGAACACACGAGAGGAACCACGGAGAACACACGAGAGGAACCACGGAGAACACACGAGAGGAACCACGGAGAACACACGAGAGGAACCACGGAGAACACACGAGAGGAACCACGAAGAACACTCAAGAGGAACCACGAAGAACACACGAAAGGAACCACGGAGAACACACGAGAGGAACCACGGAGAACACACGAGAGGAACCACGGAGAACACACGAGAGGAACCACGGAGAACACACGAGAGGAACCACGGAGAACACACGAGAGGAACCACGGAGAACACACGAGAGGAACCACGGAGAACACACGAGAGGAACCACGGAGAACACACGAGAGGAACCGCGAAGAACACTCAAGAGGAACCACGAAGAACACACGAGAGGAACCACGGAGAACACACGAGAGGAACCACGGAGAACACACGAGAGGAACCACGAAGAACACACGAGAGGAACCGCGAAGAACACGCGAGAGGAACCACGGAGAACACACGAGAGGAACCACGGAGAACACACGAGAGGAACCACGAAGAACACACGAGAGGAACCGCGAAGAACACGCGAGAGGAACCACGGAGAACACACGAGAGGAACCACGGAGAACACACGAGAGGAACCACGGAGAACACACGAGAGGAACCACGAAGAACACACGAGAGGAACCGCGAAGAACACGCGAGAGGAACCACGGAGAACACACGAGAGGAACCACGGAGAACACACGAGAGGAACCACGGAGAACACACGAGAGGAACCACGGAGAACACACGAGAGGAACCACGGAGAACACACGAGAGGAACCGCGGAGAACACACGAGAGGAACCGCGAAGAACACTCAAGAGGAACCACGAAGAACACACGAAAGGAACCACGGAGAACACACGAGAGGAACCACGGAGAACACACGAGAGGAACCACGGAGAACACACGAGAGGAACCACGGAGAACACACGAGAGGAACCACGGAGAACACACGAGAGGAACCGCGAAGAACACTCAAGAGGAACCACGAAGAACACACGAGAGGAACCACGGAGAACACACGAGAGGAACCACGAAGAACACACGAGAGGAACCACGGAGAACACACGAGAGGAACCACGAAGAACACACGAGAGGAACCACGGAGAACACACGAGAGGAACCACGGAGAACACACGAGAGGAACCACGGAGAACACACGAGAGGAACCACGGAGAACACACGAGAGGAACCACGGAGAACACACGAGAGGAACCACGGAGAACACACGAGAGGAACCACGGAGAACACACGAGAGGAACCGCGGAGAACACACGAGAGGAACCGCGAAGAACACTCAAGAGGAACCACGAAGAACACACGAAAGGAACCACGGAGAACACACGAGAGGAACCACGGAGAACACACGAGAGGAACCACGGAGAACACACGAGAGGAACCACGGAGAACACACGAGAGGAACCACGGAGAACACACGAGAGGAACCGCGAAGAACACTCAAGAGGAACCACGAAGAACACACGAGAGGAACCACGGAGAACACACGAGAGGAACCACGAAGAACACACGAGAGGAACCACGGAGAACACACGAGAGGAACCACGAAGAACACACGAGAGGAACCACGAAGAACACACGAGAGGAACCACGGAGAACACACGAGAGGAACCACGGAGAACACACGAGAGGAACCACGAAGAACACACGAGAGGAACCACGGAGAACACACGAGAGGAACCACGGAGAACACACGAGAGGAACCACGAAGAACACACGAGAGGAACCACGGAGAACACACGAGAGGAACCACGAAGAACACACGAGAGGAACCACGGAGAACACACGAGAGGAACCACGGAGAACACACGAGAGGAACCACGGAGAACACACGAGAGGAACCGCGAAGAACACACGAGAGGAACCACGGAGAACACACGAGAGGAACCACGGAGAACACACGAGAGGAACCACGGAGAACACACGAGAGGAACCACGAAGAACACACGAGAGGAACCACGGAGAACACACGAGAGGAACCACGGAGAACACACGAGAGGAACCACGGAGAACACACGAGAGGAACCACGAAGAACACACGAGAGGAACCACGGAGAACACACGAGAGGAACCGCGGAGAACACACGAGAGGAACCACGGAGAACACACGAGAGGAACCACGGAGAACACGCGAGAGGAACCGCGAAGAACACACGAGAGGAACCACGGAGAACACACGAGAGGAACCGCGAAGAACACACGAGAGGAACCACGAAGAACACACGAGAGGAACCAGGATGAACACTCAAGAGGAACCAGGATGAACGGAGCGGCTGCTGCACGTCGTGAAGCACCAGAGGATCATCTCCTTTGTGTTTTTTCAGTGAAACATCGGTCACACAAATGAGTCGTGAGCGCTGGACTTTAGTCCATCTAAAAACATGGGACTTGTGGGTTTTGCTGCTGATTCGGTTGTGAAAATGTCACGTGCCGGCTCTTTTTTCATAATCCTAAACATATGAGCCAGTTTTAAATGGTTTTAAATGTCTCATCTGTCACAATGTTTCACTTCTGGTGGAAAACAGGTAAAGGGTTATTTCATAGCAGGTGCAAGAAGATTGATCACTTCTTTAAATATTAGTTTCAAAAACTGCACATAAACCGGTTTTGATTAAGACTCAAATATTCTTAAGTATTATTTGGGCTAAATACTTATCAGCTCATGAGGGGGAAACATTAACATACCTTCAACAACCAGGGGCAGTATTGAAAATATAATATATGCCCACAATCTCCCATTAACAATATTCAGACATTTATGTCAATTAGGCTTGTAACGATAAATTGACTAATCATGTGTCCTTGACTGCAAAAAATAATCAACCATAATAATTAACTGGACGATACAGACTTTATAACACATGTCAAAAAAGCATAATGATTGCTGATTTTCCTCAATAATATGCTTCATTCATAAATATTATCTTCCTTCAGTCACCATATTTCAATCTTTATTTGGCTGATAATGTATTCAAAACGTTTAAATATACAATAGAAATAATAGTCTGACTACTAAAATAATTGCACATGTCTTTAAATGTATAAGTTGTGTTTTAAGTTTAACAGTGACTGTAAAAGTGCAGTAATATAACTATATGCCCTTATTAGGACGTTTGTAACATACTTTTTTGCCATTTTAATGTTTAATTTGCTTTTTTTTAAGAATAAATGGTAAATTGTCACATTTATATAGTGCTCAAAGCACCACTCACACGACACACACTTACACCAGACACTAAGACACTCCAATCACGCTCAAGGTTCAACTCAGAGGACAATCCCTCTAAAAACTGGGCTTCTGCCACCCGCAATTAAATATAACGTATTATACTATTATACTATACTAATAAGAGACTATACACAAATCTTCAAAAGAAAATTCCCTAAATTATCTTTTTTTCTAATCTCAGAATCAGAATCAGAAAAAGGTCAATGAACAGAATTCACAAACATAGGAACTTGCTTTT
>NW_027315757.1:34706469-34721469 GCF_026437365.1 Eucyclogobius newberryi | reverse complement strand
TCACTGCACAGAACAAAGCTCTGCATATGTATTTATTCATCCACATGGTTTTATGACACTTTAACACTATCGGTTGCAAGCGGTGGCTAATATTGGCACAAAAAAGATCATTATTCCATTTGATGATAATAATAATATGATACAATATATCAGCAAGTGCAAAAATATCTTGGTCAATGTCCAATTATTAAACAATATAAGAATGGACCTCAGAAAACAAAAAGATAACGCTTTTTGGAAGATCAGCGTTCATTTATGTGTGCAATCAATTATACGTTTTTGTTTTTGATATATTTCCCACAAGTGTTGAAAGATAACCTTATGGAAGATCAGAAAATACTTTTACTATGTCACAAAACTGTCAAGATCCAAAGTCAACAGCAATCACGCCTTTTTAGTTGAATAATGGAACCACTTTCTGAAGAAGCTGTTGAACTTTTTTTGGACAGATTTGCTTTCATGCAATTACACAGAGATGAACCATAAAGTCAATAAATCTGCAATCTGACAGTTGAACAGCAAATTCCACCGTTGAGTTCTTACCTGTCCTGCTGCTCAACGTTAAATCCCGTTCCAGTCTTGCCTCTCAGGCGCCCGTCCCGATTCTTCTGACTTGCCAAATTTGTGTCGGATTGTCTCTTGCCTCTCCAACTTGGCTGTAGTCTTTGCTGATCATCCTGCTGGAGGCTTGTTGCTCTGAATTTGTGCTGCGTTATGAAATGCAATAAATTGTCACATTGTTTTAGCCGTCAGCCATCTGAGCAGGACAAGGCAATGGCTGGTGCTCGTGCTGCGAATGTGAAGAAATGACTATGTACATACTATGTACATAGTCATTTCATAGACATAGTCATAGAATACTATGTACATTTAATGCTTACTTACTGTGTAAATATGCACGTGTTTTTGCAACTCTTACTACATTTTGCGGTGTTTATTTGCACCATTCCTCCCATGCACACTCCCCCTTCTTGCAGCCTGGCAAAGATGCTGAGCCTTAACTGTGGCTATATTTAGCTTTTGGTTCAATCAATGGAGGTAGAGCCAAAGCGCCATGACTCTGCATACTGATGGTGGTAGAGCCTATCGCCCACGACGCCCAGATCAGGAAAAAAGAGATAAAGAAACATGTCCAAAAAAGAGAGGGATCGTGAGTGAAATAAAGAAAGCAAAGGAACCATCAAGAATTCGCCAAGAGCAGAGGGATAGGTGGGGCCTTCCTCCTGTCACACAACTGGAGAAAAAGTGTGCGGTTGAGGAGGAAGGATGAAAAGAACAGGTGTGATCACAAATGCACAAGGAACGAGGGATGACAACAGATGGAGGAAATGAATGGAGGATGAGCAAAGAGGTGAAGAACAAACAGAGACAGAGCGAAAGAGAGAGAAGGACCTGGAATTCTGCGACTCAACCTTTAAAGGCGTGGCTGTGGGGTCTGGAAGCACATTCAAGTTGAGAAGGGTGAGAGGAGGAGATGGTGTTCTGTAGTTTGATATTTGAGATATTTGCTATGCTTATGGAATATTAGTACTAGAACGGAAAAAGAGGTCACACATTTATTTATATTCTCAATATTCATCTTCAAGAGTTTTAAGATTGTATTAACAGAAAGTTTTCCTTTGGCTCATAATGTTGTGTTCTTAGTTCAGGGTTTTGTTTTTGCAGATCTGCTCTCTGTGGCTCGTCCAGTACTGATCACTAACTGAGACTGAGCCATGCAGTTATGTTCGAGAGCGCCGCAGTATCAGCATTTGTGTATTAATAACAGTAAGCCCTTTTTTCACCTTATTTAGGCTGTGCTTGTACTTTCTGCAGTGCTGCAGTGTTATTCAGGAACAATTTGAAAATGGCAATTAGTTTGTCCATTTACTATCTTTAGTCTTACATTATTATGTCCTTTTTTGGACTGTTTTGTACTCTGCACATCCCTCTTGGGAAAGGTGCTGTTCTAATAGTGGTTATTACATTTGTGTGTGAGAGTGAACGACATAGTTTGATTTAGTAGCTCAGTCCATTATTGCAGTGTGAATAAAATGTGTAAAATGTGTCTCTGTGGAGTGTTTCCACACATGTCCTCGTGTCCATCCAGACCCGTCCAGAGGTCTCCTCAGGGAGCTTCATCAGAGCCTGAGAGCTCCTGTTAGAAACTCATCTGTGGCTCTAAAGAGATTATTACCCTCAGGTGTCTGCAGGCCTGTGTTTCACTACCATGAGCAGCAGCTCAACTACACAACTACACTCACTGTTAGAAACTCAAGAATGATAAGACAAGTGTGTTGTGTTGACAGTGCAAAAATGACAATAAATAATAAAATAACACACATAGTTTTGGGAAGGACATAATTAGAGTTGTGAAAATGCTACATTAAATAGAAATGAGAGGATGATATGGTCAGTTAGTGATGGAAGGGTTGATGTGAAATGTGTTTTAGAGCTTTATTCTTTTGCTTCATTCTCTACATCTTTCTTCTGTCCCTTTTCTTTTTCAGTCCTATATCCTCTCTTCTCTTTGTCCTCCATGTCCTTCATTATGGCACAAACCCCTTTTCCTGCCTCTCCATTTGTCTTCTTCCATCTCTTGCCATCAGCTTCAAAGAGCAGTCTCTGTGCTGGACCTCGGGGGCACCTGCCCATTGACATGGAATCATATCCTCCTGCTCCTTGTGTGTTGTGGACAGAACTGATGCAGAAACACACAGGCCCAAAGCAACTTAACAAACATACAAGGCTAATAATCAAACAAGAGAACCTGGCAGCCACATCATTTATTCTTGTAGGTTTACTCTAAATTACAGGTCAAAGGACATTATGTTCCATGACTCTGAAATAAAGTGTTCTGAGTGTGTCACCTCAAGGGTGTTCTCTGGCAGGAGATCGGATTAGAAACACTGGTGTTTGTGTAAAAACAATACAGGAATAAGAGCTGTTCAAAGAGTCTGTGGTTTTTCACTGCTGCAAAAAAAATGTTTGTATCAAAACTGATGGTCTTTTGTAAAATTGTCCTATATTCAGAACAAGGACTTCCTCAAAATGAAACAAATCAATTGTAATAAGAAGACTCATAAAGCATTAACCAGTCATGCACTTTTACGTTTTACACCAGGTAGATTAGAGTCATTTGTTGTTGTTGTTGATGTTGTTGTTGTTGTTGTTGTTGTTGTTGTTGTTGTTGTTGTTGTTGTTTTATGTCTGCCCCGGGAAGTGATAGAATTAGTCTTTGACAACACTCGACTGATGGAGTCAGTGGTGGCGGCAGCTTTACATCTCCATGTGTCCTGATGCATCTTAGACATCAAACCCTGCATGGCCGAAAACTTTCTCCAGATGAACCAGAACAAAATTGAAATCCCTGGTACAGACTGTGTGAGTTGAGGTCTTGTTTTTGCCGATGCTTTTATGACGTGTACTTTTATTGACGAGAAATAACTCTCACAGGACTCCAACGTAAAAAAGAGCTTCGTAAAACTTCCTACAGGAGAAATCAAATGAAGATATTCAAAGAGAATAGAAAAGTAAGAAACCCATTTGTCTTTGTGTCTCACCCGAACGGTTCCTTGTTCCCACTAAAGCGCTGTCTCTCTTTAAGTGACAGTAACATATTTACACCAGAGAAGGCAAAATGTTACAAATAAATTCCACAAATCAAATAAATGTAATCAAATGAATTTAGCTTATTTGAACAATGAAATTAGTTGTCTCTCAAACATAAAACATATAACAAAATATTGACCATATGGCTTTCTATGGAAAATGATACATAAACTAAACTTGGCTCTCACATAAACTGTAATACTCTGCTCTCTGGTCTTCTCACAAACAGTATTTCAGGTGCACAATTACAAAACTGCACTTGTCCTGATTAGAGCAGGAGGTGAGACCACATTGAATGAATTTAAAATCACTGCATTGGCTTCTTGTGTGTTTTAGAATCGATTTTAAGGTTCTTTTAAGGTTTATTAAACATCTTAATGGTCTTGAGCATTCTTATCTTTTGAAATTGCTTTTACCTTGGGCTTCTAGTCATTCCCAAAGTCAGGACACACTCACTGTGCGGTGTCTTTCCAGTACTATGGCCCTTGTTTTAGGAATGTGGAGCAAAGTCCACATCCACCCTATAACTTAGCTTTTGATTCATATTTATTAATGAATTTCTATTTATCATATACATTTATCAATCTATATATTATAGGTTCTATGTATTGATGTCCTAGTTTTATGGTATTTATGGTTCATCTATGTTCAGCCTTATCTAGGGTGGTGTGTGTGTGTGTGTTTGGGTTGTTTGGTTGTGTGGGTCAGGCAGTTCTGGGTGGAATATGGGCATGTGGACTGTTTTTAATGCACTATAAGACATTTAAGTGGTAGGTGTATTTGCGACTGTTGAGGGTGTTTGTGTTTGACAGTCAAAGAGTTGAGCCATGATTAATACTCAGAATCAACATGACAGTCCCAGTATATTTGAATGCACTGGTTCCACCCGCTGACTCTGCATGGGGCAAGGACCACTTGGTGCCAGTGTAGCTTGTCAGTGTAGTGTCAGTAACAAGCCTGTGCAGTCTAACATAAAAGTAAATTCCATAATCAAATTTCAAGTTAGCTTTTCTATTTGTTTCCAGCCCAGATCCCATGCTCCCAGAAATAATTCCCACTTTTTTCAAAAGAATTGTGTATTTACTAAAGGACACAACATGCTGATTGACTTACATTTTGTTCCATTTGAACTGATGGGTAAAAGGACAAAATAGTATGACTTTTAAGCTCTATGAGATTTGAACATTTGAACAGTTTAAATTATACTATTACAATGAGGAATACCAGAAAGCTCCCGCTGCTGCCCCCTGGTGGACAACTGTGCGCTAAATTTAACCTCCCATAATGCCTTGCTCTTTTCCCATCGTCCCCTGCTTCCAAGTCTCACAACCATCAAGATGGCGGACAGACCAGGTAACTCTACGTGCCCTTTGTAGAAAGAATCTAATCTTTGCTCTTTATTGCGGCCCTTGGTTCGTGTTGTTTGCGTCAACTGAGTTTATGTGTTACGGCCATAATAATAATTATAATAATAATGTAGAATGTAATATTATATCTAAAGTATCAACCGCGCGGTGAACAAGTCCCGTCAAGGACTTCTAGTGTCATTGCCAGGTTTGCAAAAAATAAAATAAAAAATGGCAATGTCCATTTCTATTTGATGAAACTGTTATTTAGTTTTGTACAGTCTGGTTTGTTTGTTGTTCGTCTTAATGTTGTGTTACATGCATAATTTGACAGTCTTGCTTTAGCCTATAGCATGTGCAGCCAGTGCCAACACAAACCATACATTATGTTCCGACTTGCACCGGGTCATTTTATAATGTCACTTTAATGCGTGTGAATAATCCAAAGTGAACACTAGTGTTGCAGTTTAATTTAGCCAGGAAACTGGACCAATTCATGTTTGATTCGCAATTCTTGTGTTTGTCTATGATATGACTGCCATTTTTATATGCAATAAACTATCACTCTGGCCTTTTATGAATATGTAGTGTACATTTGATGTCTTCAAAACAACGTTTGACTGTTTTGATTTTCTTTGCAGTTGCCGTAGTTGAGAAGCGGCTGATGGACGTGAAGCTGGGGGAACTCGGGACCTGGGTTGGAGGTCGAGACTTCACTCCAAATGGGCTTATTGCGTCCCTCCGCAGAGGTTATTTTGTATTTTTTGTTAAAGCACATTTCTTGGGGCACACATTTATGCCTGTTTTCTTTCTTTAGGCCACGACAGATACTACAACAAGTACATTAATGTAAAGAGAGGAGGCATCGGCGGTGTGGCTATGCTGCTTGCTGGATATGTAGCGCTCAGCTATCTGTGGGAATATGACCACATCAGTAAGACCAATGTTTTACTTTTTCTTTTCTTATTATGCAAAAAATAATTCAATCATTTCATTCCAGAACACGATCGCTGGAGGAAGTACCATTAAAAGGCCAATTGTTTCTCGAGGGTTCAACTGTCACCTCCTTTCAGCTGTTTAATTTGTTAAAATTGTGACCAATAAATATAAAATTATTTGAAATGTCTTTATTTTAATATAGTATATAAGACTGACTGTGTATCCAATTAAAATTACCCAGTAAAAATGAAATTAAGGAGAGTGAATGGCTGTCTAATGTCTGTGTTGGCCCTGTGACGAGTTGGCCACTGTCCAGGGTGTACCCCGCCTAAGGCCCGAAGTCACTGGGATAGGCTCCAGTCACCCGCGACCCCGAAAGGGAACAAGCGGTAGAAAATGGATGGAATAATTCTGGTTAGATTCTAAAGCTGGGGTATTTATTTGATAATTACTTAGTATATTTACTTTATTTTTGAAGCTAAAGTTGCAGGTATGAAAATACATTCTTAAAGCCTTCCAGTCGTTGCAATACTGTTACGGCAACCCAAAACTTGCCAAGACACCATTTGAAGCTTTAGTTTTATTAGAAAGCAAATTTAACACACATAGAAAGTACTGAACTTCGGACATTGAGTAATGTTTTCAATAGTGTGAAAAGGGCTTCAATAGTATTGTTTCGAAGGAAGTGCTGAGAATAATCTACTCAAGACTGGGAATGCATTCCTTGCTACGCTTATTCCTACTTCCACACACTGACAACCGCTGATACACAAAAAGGTTTGAATTTGCATTTGTAGCTGGGCAAAATCCAGTAAATGGAAAAGTCTGAAAGCCTTAAATACAATCAGTCCACAAAAATGGCCAACAGAGCTTCAACCTTCCTCTTTGCAATTCGATTGATGGTGGCAGACAAAGACCATCGTAAGACGGGGGACAAAGTTCTGCGTACGTACAGATTTTCTTCTGTAGACACTGCCTGCGTTCAATCGGACAATGTTTGCACAATGTAGATCATCTTCCTGTCTCCGGTTCTGTATTCACCGGCAAAAGGTCCTTCAAACTTGCCAGTTTGTTGCCAGATTCTACTGTCCACTCAGGAAGGCAAGATGACCTTTAGAGCACTTATTGGCATAGTGTCCTTTCTCACCACACTGCAACAGATAATCATTCAATTATTTTTATAATGTATTTTTTTTGTGTTACAAGTCAACCAGTGTGCACAGCATAAACATCACATGACAAACCTTGTAGCACGTGACCTGGTCCAATGGGCGAGGGCCTCTGGTCAGCATATTGTTGTGCTGTCCCATGGACGACATGTTTTGTGTCCGTGGGCCTGGACTGGAGTTGGTCAACTGGATTAAAGAAAGTGAGGAACGACCCATAGTAGATGCAACCTGTAATAAACAATTAAGATTCTATGTATAAAGCTGTGATAAGTACTTATGTAATGTGTACAATTGTCTGTGAGTGAGCTTACTTTTGACATGTTTTGACCTTGGAGCGGGAGAGGTGGCTGTTCTGACGCTCCCATTGGCAACTCGAAACGGGGACTGAAATACATTTTTGAATAATGGTTTAAAATGGTGATTAATAGAATAACTAAATAAATAAGATTTGTTTAGGTTAGAAATTAATATTTACCCAGCTTTCAAATCAACACAAAGACTTAACCATTTAAAAAATAACTTACTGCATAAATTTACAGGACTTTCCCTCTGGACAGAATCCCACAAGGTAATTTACACAGATGACTCTTCTTGTATGTCTGTGCCTGCAGTCAGGACCTGTGTCAGAAAGATTATTATTAAACAAGAAAATAATTAAAAAAAAGACATATATAAAGAGGGTAGAGGCTCACCGTGTTTGCAGAAGCCTCTGTCATACCAAGGACAGTCTTTAATTTTGGACTCGGGATCAATGTGTAAAAAAGGACATTCTTTGTTGCTACATTCACCTGAGAAAGATGACACGGTTAAACGCTGCAATAGTAGCAAAGGAGTAGATTATTAGTTCATATAAATGATAAAAGTAACCTACCGAATTTGGAATAGAAATAGCATTCAGGCATTTTAGTCATGTCATATTCATGAAGAAACTCGCACTGGTCCCCCTTCTTACAGAGTCCTCGGAGCCAGTGCTTGCAGACTAC
Source organism: Eucyclogobius newberryi (assembly GCF_026437365.1). Taxonomy (NCBI): domain Eukaryota; kingdom Metazoa; phylum Chordata; class Actinopteri; order Gobiiformes; family Gobiidae; genus Eucyclogobius; species Eucyclogobius newberryi. Next base: position 34,713,441 of record NW_027315757.1, on the reverse strand, counting down.
AGTCTTCTCTCCACTGATGTGACGAAAGGGGCACATCCCACCTGGAGATTCAAATGCACTGATTGTCTCTGTTTCAACCAGTAAGTAGGGTTCTAGACCATATTATGTTCATACCTTTCTGACAAGCTGCTCTCATGAAGAACTCACACACTGCGGATCCAGACTCTAGAGACACATTTCATAACAGGTTAATAAAAATAATAGAGTAAGGACTATTCCAAGTGCTGCAACATGCAACAACCTTCCCAATGAGAGGTGGCTAATGAAGTTTAATTCAGCTAACTAAACTATTCAATAAACTGTGCTTTTTATATCACATCATGCCTTTAATGAGTAATGCAACAATAAGACTGAATATTGTATATTACTCTTGGGTAATATGTTGGCCTCCCTTTCCTTACAAACATAATATACAAGTGAAATAAAAAGCTTGGTGCTTCATCAGGCTTTTTATTTACCTTCTTTGAGCCTTATAAGTAGTAGCTGTTATATACTTTGAAAATATTATGTGCAGTGTCAGATAATTGCAAAAATAAAATAACTAGATTTACACTCGCCCTTCTGTAGCCTTCAATGAAAAGAACTTTAACCGCTTTTACTTGAGTAAACTAGTCCACTGGAGGTGTGTGGACAGAGGCTAATGTAGCCGCTAACCGGAGGAACTTACTGTCCATGCCGGGGAACGGCAGCGGCTGAGCGCCCAGCTGCTGCCTCACGGCGATCTCCAGGTCAAACTTGATGTGGTCCACGTTAGCGAGTAAGTCCTGCATATTGTCCTGAGGATCTGGACCTAGTTACAAAGCGCGGTGAGTTACGGGTTAGCGGATAGTTAGCCTCATCCACGTTAGCCAGAAGGGCTTAACGGAGTTAGCCTGGTTGACCACCAACGCGAAAAGCAAACGTTTGTCCAAGGAAACGGAGAAATGGTTGGTTTGCGAATGTCCTTTTACGATTGTGCACGGTTTAGGTATTTTACAGATTGCCACCAGTCTTCCAAAATGGTTTTCCAGTGGTGCTAGCATGAGCAGCCCATGAAGCCGCGCACTCATCAAAGCAGACTCGACCAAACGATCGATGTCGAGCACAGATCACTGCCGCGGATCAGACTCAATGGTGCCGCGGATCAGACTCAATGATGCCGCGGATCAGACTCAATGATGCCGCGGATCAGACTCAATGGTGCCGCGGATCAGACTCAATGATGCCGCGGATCAGACTCAATGGTGCCGCGGATCAGACTCAATGGTGCCGCGGATCAGACTCAATGATGCCGCGGATCAGACTCAATAATGCCGCGGATCAGACTCAATGATGCCGCGGATCAGACTTAATAGGCCATAGGCTGTAGCCTGTATCGTTCAAGTTCGCTACACCTGTCACAAGACTAAAAAAAAACTTCAAATATAAAATTATCATTGTACCATTAGCTCATGACCAAAAGTTCTCCACTCGGATCGCGCCAGTTTTTTTACGGCGATAACTTAAATGCGGAACTATATTCTCAGCGCAATATCCCTACGCCTGAATCATTCCGCCTCTGAATCAGCCAATCAGGTGAGAGTTACAACAACAACATCAAACATGGCTGCTCCCGTGGAGCGGCATGTTGTCTCTCGAGCCGATAGAAAACACTATGAAAATATGGATAACACGTGCATCACACACATTTCATCGGTAGAAAAAGAACAAACACAGCCACAGACTGTTGTCCTCTGGAGGAAGCTGTTGTCCTCTGGAGGAAGCTGTTGTCCTCTGGAGGAAGCTGTTGTCCTCTGGAGGAAGCTGTTGTCCGCTGGAGGAAGCTGTTGTCCGCTGGAGGAAGCTGTTGTCCTCTGGAGGAAGCTGTTGTCCTCTGGAGGAAGCTGTTGTCCTCTGGAGGAAGCTGTTGTCCTCTGGAGGAAGCTGTTGTCCGCTGGAGGAAGCTGTTGTCCTCTGGAGGAAGCTGTTGTCCTCTGGAGGAAGCTGTTGTCCTCTGGAGGAAGCTGTTGTCCTCTGGAGGAAGCTGTTGTCCTCTGGATGAAGCTTTTGTCCTCTGGAGGAAGCTGTTGTCCTCTGGATGAAGCTTTTGTCCTCTGGAGGAAGCTGTTGTCCTCTGGAGGAAGCTGTTGTCCTCTGGAGGAAGCTGTTGTCCGCTGGAGGAAGCTGTTGTCCTCTGGAGGAAGCTGTTGTCCGCTGGAGGAAGCCGGTGACTTGTGCTCAGAAGTGAATAGAAATCGATGGAATAGACCGCGCGTTAGCGGCAGCTGTTTGTGTACACAATGATGACTTCGCCAAACAAAACTATCCTACGTCTTCTGTGGCTTCTTCGGACGGAAATCTTTCTCATTTTCTGGAAAGTAACAAGCCAGGCTTTCACCCTACATGCTATAGACGTTTCACCCTACATGCTATAGACGTTTCACCCTACATGCTATAGACGTTTCACCCTACATGCTATAGACGTTTCACCCTACATGCTATAGACGTTTCACCCTACATGCTATAGACGTTTCACCCTACATGCTATAGACGTTTCACCCTACATGCTATAGACGTTTCATTGACAAGAAACTAATTACTAGTGCTGAAAAGCAAAACAGTCGGTATGTGGGCAGCATGGCGAGGGTGAGAAGGTGAATCTACCACATCAACTCTGCCACCTTCTCCCAAACGACTGAGATCTACCACAGATGCAAAGACAAAATCATCTAAAAAGTCAAGCGATGTACTTCCTGCAGTTTGCATCATTGGCAGAAGGTTGATCGCTGTATCAAAGAGGCTCACAAGACAAAGAAAGATAAATTGGTCCAAGCTGAAACTTTAACTGCTGGTGAGTAGATTATATACTGATTCTTGCATGTGTGTTTTCTCTTGCTCGTGGTAAATAGGACTAATCACAGTGAAATAAGTTGGCCAAAATATACATAGATAAGATAAGAAAAGATATTCCTTTATTGTCCCACATGGGGGCATTTCATTGATGCAACGCAGGAAGATCCAGAGGTAGATACAGAAGAAAAGAACAGATCACTATAGGAATATGTGCCTAGTTTATGACATGTAGGTGTAGATGTAATGTACGTAAGACTGTATGATGATGTGAGTTGAATAAAAAGGCAATACAACTTTTGCGATTGTTTACTGATTGTGCTCACCCTTGATTGAAATTCTTTTACTTCTCCTTTACTGGGAAGTTTGGTCAAAGCAGCTGAATCAAGAGCAGATGAATCCATCCTGATGTGTACCAGAGGCACCTCTATCACAAGAGGTGTTACAAAGAATACACAAGCTTTCTGACAAAGAAGACAAGTGATGAAAGGTAACATTTTGGTAATCAAATAAAATATATATATTTCCATATATTTAGATAAATTCATAATTTAATTGAAAATTATTGTAATGACTACACGATCATTTTAAAGACGTTTGAATCAAAGCAAATTTCTGTTTGTAGTGAGCTAGTACATTTCAATCACTGCATTTCCTTGCTTTATACAGGTGAGCTAAAGTCTGGGAGTACGGCAGACATACAGCATTCTGTGACACTGTCATCCGGACACGACTGATTGAAAATCAGGAAATCCTCAGAATGAAGAAGCTCTTGTCCCTGTTCCAGAAATTCATCAAAAAACACCCTGGTCATGGAAGTTACCGGTAATTAAATTATTCTTATTGTTTATGAAAGAAAACAATAGAAGATCAGATAAACATCACAGCTATGTTTATTCATGAAATTTCATTCAAGATCAAACCAATCCTGCTACAGGAGTCCACATATTTCCATTCATTTTGTTTATTTATACAGGGAAAACCCAGTGAGAAAAGTGGTTACCCTGTTAAAACACAACACAAAATAAACAACAAACATAGGATACTAAAACACAAATAAAATAATAATTCTAAAACTAAAACACAAATAAAATAGTAATCTATCAATACTTATGAATTTCTATTCCTTGTCTAATTTTTACAGATCCGATCTTCTGAAGAAGAGATTACAGCGAGACTTACCACAGCTGAATTTTCACAAACCACCAAGAAGAAACCTGAGTGAAATGGTTTCCACGGAGACGACAGGACTTCTCCACCAGGTTCTTCCACTGAAACTGATATGTCAGTTTCTGAGATGTCATGTAGTGATGGAGAAATGGAGCCAGAAAGTGGTAAAGATGCTGCACTGCGAGAGCTCTCAAGGACAGTTTACAGTGCAGGTGTATCACTGAAACAAGCGGTCAAGAGTGCCCCTAGTATGGATGAAACAAGCGGTCAAGAGTGCCCCTAGTATGGATGAAACAAGCGGTCAAGAGTGCCCCTAGTATGGATGAAACAAGCGATCAAGAGTGCCCCTAGTATGGATGAAACAAGCGGTCAAAAGTGCCCCTAGTATGGATGAAACAAGCGGTCAAGAGTGCCCCTAGTATGGATGAAACAAGCGGTCAAAAGTGCCCCTAGTATGGATGAAACAAGCGGTCAAAAGTGCCCCTAGTATGGATGAAACAAGCGGTCAAAAGTGCCCCTAGTATGGATGAAACAAGCGGTCAAGAGTGCCCCTAGTATGGATGAAACAAGCGGTCAAGAGTGCCCCTAGTATGGATGAAACAAGCGGTCAAGAGTGCCCCTAGTATGGATGAAACAAGCGGTCAAAAGTGCCCCTAGTATGGATGAAACAAGCGATCAAGAGTGCCCCTAGTATGGATGAAACAAGCGGTCAAAAGTGCCCCTAGTATCACTGAAACAAGCGGTCAAAAGTGCCCCTAGTATCACTGAAACAAGCGGTCAAAAGTGCCCCTAGTATCACTGAAACAAGCGGTCAAAAGTGCCCCTAGTATGGATGAAACAAGCGGTCAAGAGTGCCCCTAGTATGGATGAAACAAGCGGTCAAAAGTGCCCCTAGTATGGATGAAACAAGCGATCAAGAGTGCCCCTAGTATGGATGAAACAAGCGGTCAAAAGTGCCCCTAGTATCACTGAAACAAGCGGTCAAAAGTGCCCCTAGTATCACTGAAACAAGCGGTCAAAAGTGCCCCTAGTATCACTGAAACAAGCGGTCAAAAGTGCCCCTAGTATGGATGAAACAAGCGGTCAAGAGTGCCCCTAGTATGGATGAAACAAGCGGTCAAGAGTGCCCCTAGTATGGATGTAAATTGGCCTCCTACATCAGAGGATCTAAATGTTTCCTCTGCCAGAAAGATTGTGCCAATTGAACTTTATAACTTACATTTTTGGTGTGTAGGTGCTAGTGATAAATTGACATTGTCTAACATTGTAAATGTATCCGAGGAGGTTGAGCTTTGTTTACTGTCAATTTGCCAAGATATATATTTGTCCTCAAAAGGTAAAAATCAAACCAGTCCAATGTCATGGCCTCATGTTAATGTTGTACTTACACATTTTGACATCAATCATACTTATATCATTCCTCTGTTTGTTTGTATATCCTATTCTGCAGAAAGTTTGCCTTATACTAGATCGAAAGATGTTAATTAGCCTGTTTATCACGATGTAAATACTGCTTTTATGATTGTAATTATTCATATTGTTCATATTGTAAATACATTACATAAAATTATATCCGTTCTATAGAATAAAACCTTTACCAATAGCCTATGTTTTCTTTCTTCAAATGGGCAACTGGTGTTGAAAGGGTTAAAATACTACTTTTAGATTATGTTTTTATAGTGTAGTATGAATCAAGACTAGAGAATTTGTAATTGTTGAAGCATCAGTTGAATACTAAATGTGGAGTAAGAGTTTTCAAGTGCGTAACGATAACATGCAAAATTGTTAAAACTGTTTTTTTAACTTACATTTGCACATAAACTAAAGCACCCAGAGTCTTACCACTTTACATCCTTCAAGAAAGTAGTTATGTCTCTGAGAATCTGAGTTTCTGAAGTAATCAATCAAAGAATGAAAAAAATAAGAAGGTATGAAGATGGGTGTACAGCCCAATTTGTCACATATTTGGGTAAACTGGCAACTTCGACACCTATTTTCTCAAATACTGGCAGAAATCATGCGGAGAACTTTTTCCCCCAGCTCAAGTACATCTTTGAGATTGGAAAACCACTTTTGAAAAGTAGTCTTGATGTGGTGGAGCGAAATTCATTTTCTAGCCACATTCTGAGTTACAGCCTATGGCCTATAAAGGCGGTATGGACGATTTTTCGGCGATTTGAGAACGCAGGCGGAAGTGCGCATGCGCACTCCCCCGTGTGGACTGATACAACACACACGTGCGTTTGTTTATTAGCGCAACGGAGCGCATCGCATCTCTCGTCTCCCGTAGATTTCTGTCCACTTCTGCGTCAGCTCGAACTGTCTTTCTCCGTCTTCATTTTGCCCCGTACACTGAGGGAACTATATTATGATAGATCCATGCGCTTAGGCACGCGGAAACGTGGGGACGAGCCTGACGCGGCTGCAGGTGAGCGATAGGTGCGTTTTATGATTGATACGTGGCAGGACAAATGATTCATCCACGCCACGAGGAAATATGACAAAAAATTTGCTGAAAAAAATCGTCCATACCACCTTTAATGGTGCCGCGGATCAGACTCAATGATGCCGCTCAATGATTCCGCTGTTTTAGAATAAAGGACATTTGAATGGGCCAAGACCAAAACAATAAGGTTAATATTTTCTTCTTTGTTGTTTATGGAGAATTGAACTTAAACAGCCACGTCAAATCAACATCATCATTGCCAAAATCAAAAGTATAGTGTCTAAACCAGACTTGGGTCCATGTGTTTGTCTCCAGTAGATTAGACTACTGTAAAGACCTGCTCACTGGCCTCTCCAAACGAGCTGTAAAACAGCTGCAGTACATCCAGAACGCTGCTGCTTAGGTCTTGACTAGAACCAGGAAGTATGATCACCTGTTCTCAGGTCTCTGCACTGCCCCCTGTGGCTCAGAGAAGAGACTTTAAAGCAGCTCTGCTTGTGTACAAGTCTCTCCATGGCCTAGCACCAAAGTACACCTCGGACATGTTA